>NC_133342.1:47048083-47398083 GCF_030506205.2 Paramisgurnus dabryanus
GAACTAGTAACATTGGCATAACATTTACGGAACGTGTGCTGCGTTAACAAAAGACTGAAACGATGGCATAAGGGGTGTGTCGTAGTGAGGACGCGTGTGCCTCGCAACAAGAAGTTATGGTTCAGCTCTTTGACATGGGGGATTTAAATGCAGATTAACATTCACAACGAGAAATGTCTGCAACTGGACAGAGATCAGGGAGCTCCACAATAGCGACTGGACGCCAGCACAATAGAACAGCGCACCATGGGCTCTTTTATGATCGAATTAGAAACAAAAATGCATGCGTGTTTCTGGAGAGAAGAAAGTATCTTTACGGGATGTGTGTGAACGCACGCATAGATTCCAGAAAATTAGAGTGTGAATGAACCAATATCAAATGGTCCCACACTGTAACATTCTTTGTCAAATCAACATATATTTGAATGTTACTTTAACCAAAAAAATGTAGTTAAACCATTTTTACTTGATTTTATAAGTTCTGTTAACTTTTCACAAGCCAAAACTTAAAATAGTAGGTTGAACTGACTTGAAAAACTAAGTTGTTTTAATTTCATGCTCGATTTTTTTACAGTGAAATCCCGGACATGTTTTCTGTCTGTGAGTGAAAAGGGTTAAGACCAAAGGTATAGAAGAAATCTCAATAATGGTGACAGTAATCAAATCTCATGAAGCGAAAGATGAGCTCTTAACTTCACCACAAAAATAATAAACAACAATGATAACAGTAACAACTGCAGTATATAAAAACAGCAAACAGCAAAACAAAATGTCTATAACAGTAGCAGCATAATTTATGAATGTTGCAATGCATGATGGGTGAACTTTTCAAAGCCCATGTTTTAATAATCTAAAATAAATTTTGTTCAACTCAAAATGTATTGTTGAATGAGAGGAATCATGCAATTGTGCATTACACTAAAACACTTGAGTAATAGGGGTTATAGGCCATTTCATGGTTTTGGTTAAGTGTACTTATTTATTTGGGTTAAAACAAAATGTAGTTTATTTAATGTGCATTATTTTTCTTCTAAAACGCTCATATTAAGTATCTAAAAATGTATGTGCTCATAAAGAAATTCTCACACTTTTGTTAAACTTTATCATCGCAATATTACATCATGTGTCATGTGTTGTCCAATGTGTTTAAATCACACACTGCAAAAACTTACTATTTTAAGTTTTTGACCTGTGATAAGTTGACATAACTTTTGAAGTTGAAACATTTGAAGTTAAAGTAACATAAAAATATATGTTTATTTTTACAGTGCTTTTTTGTAGATACAGGTTCCTGAGTGGTAATTATATGGCTTGATTCGCTGTGAAATAAAAAACTATAAGAAGTTTTATACTCTACCAGTGATAATGACTCACAAAGATTAAAAACTGTTCAGTCAATCAAAAGTGTTCACATAAGCATATATACAAATACAAGCTATTTATATGCCCTGTTTCTTTTAATCTCTTAGTTATATTGTCAAATATGACAATATTACTCTAACTTTTTAAATTTTGATCTTAAAATAATTTTGAAACATGGAAAACGAAGCTCAAAGTGTCTTCTATCTAGGTTAAATGTATAATAAATTGAATAAAAGATACCTTTTGCGTCGTTTGGTTGTCGACCCCAGGCATCCCTGCAAAATACACGCTATAACTTCATACACGCAGTGCCCCTTGTTTAGATGCTGCCGACAGTAAAATTATTCCGAAAAATGTCACACTTCATTCCCAGAAGTGTGGAAAAATTCTGAAGCACTCATATTTAGGTTTTCCGTTATGAGAGCATGCAGAGGTCTTGATCTTTAGGATGAAGCTATAAAAACTGTCCTGACACACAGAAAGCCGGTGGAAGAGGAAAACACTTAAGAGGTTTAATTATTAGAATCCTTCCCCTTTAAGAATGATTGACAGTTGTTCTCTACTGGGGTAATTGCACTAAATGTTGGCTGTGGTTTGGCCACAGAGGGAGGCCGGCGCTAATGATGCACCGCACAATGTCTGTTCAACGATCTTTTGTCTAAATGATAATAGTGACCTACTGAAAGTGGCCAGTAATTCATAACTTAACAAAGACAACACACCACTTATTAAGATGTGTTTTTTTTTCAAGAGCGCAGCCACCAGCCGTATGTCTTTAATGCTTTATAAAGATGAGTAGCATACAGCGTAAATACTTGTACTGTATAAACTTCTTGTGTGTGAGTGTGATTTGATCGATTTTATGTAATTCAATGTGGCCTCTCACACAAAACAAACATGTTTGTGAAAAAACTAAATGATCACATTATTTCTGTATGCCTCTATAATCACATGGGATAGAGAAATAGTTGCATTATTTGGGTTTAGAATTTTATAAAATTATAAATCCATAGGTGAAATGCATTTATTTCGCCTTTGCATTGAGACCAATTTTTTTGTTTGTTTAGATACCTTAATTCTTTATATGAAGTACATATTTTAGAAAATATGTCATTATTATCAGCATGCATATTTGATGTACTTTGCAAAATCCCTAAACTTTATCTCCAGGTTTAGATTTTGAATATAGATTTATGAACCTGGCTCACAAAAAAGCAATAGTCAACAATAAATTGTATTCAAATCATTATGGTATTAAGTAAAATATATATATATTTTTTACCATAAATATATATTAAAATGTATTTATCATTAGTTATATGCGTTACTAAGAACTTACTTTGTACAACTTTAAAAACGAACAATTTTGATTTCTTTTTGCACCCTCACATTTTCATATAGTTGTATCTCGACCAAATATTGTCCTATCCTGACAAACCACATCAATAGAAAGCTTTCAGATGATGTGTGAATCTAAAAAAGTGTTGTTGACTATGATAAATAGGCTTTACCTGTTGATAATTGCTGTAAATTGACCTCATCTACCTCATTAGACTTCATCAAGCAATGCCACGCATGACCTCAGATTGGAAAACAAACTGCTCAGACTCTTTATTAATTGTTTATTGTGTCTTTACCTTTATCTTCTCAATGGCCTGTGTTGGTACAGTAAGTAAAGGTTTTGGGCTATGTTTTTTTTTTTTCCAGTTGGCCAGGCGATACTGATGGACTCATAGATCAACCCTCTCCTAATGAGACTACAGTATCTGCTTGAGATTGTCTCTGGACTTAATCAAATCTAAAGATTAGACGACCAATTAGGATCACTGAATAAAGGAGATAAGTTCTAAATTTATTAATATCGGTACTTGCACAGACATTTCGAATGGGTGCATCACTATTTAACCATTTAAAAAGATAAATATTTAACTTAATACAGTATGTATTTTTCTCTACTGTCCCTAAATGAATTTCAGCACACATCTCATTATTAGTCTAAATGTCATTGCATTAAATAAAATATCAAAGTAAGTGTAATTTATTTTAAAGCTAGCATAAGCTCACTGATAATGATACACCAAACGTTCAGCAACTGAAACGATTTGTTCGAAAATAGTTTGCTTTTTGATTGCATCCTTAAAAACATTATTGTTCAGTTAAATTCATTTTTGGCAAACACTGAGAATGCTTTTTTCGGCCGAATAACTTTGGTTGCCAAACATTTGATGTACCCCTTCTGTGTATCCCTACAATGAACCTATCTAAAACAGTGAATATTGGATGACATAGACATAACTTAAAGGAGCGGTGAATCAAATACTTAATTTTAACTTGATAATTTGTTATATAAGAGGTCATCATACTTAAATTAACATACTGCAAGTTTCAGAACTGAAAACGTCCGTGCTACTGAAATATAACAGTTTTTGGCAGTATTATTACCAAGCCAGTATTATGACCGAGTGAGGAAATCTGATGTCAGAGTAGAATTGAAGCACCTTCCCGAACCCAAATACAACGACCACTTTTGTAGCCCCGCCCACAGCTACGCTTGACACAAGTGTGTCTCAACAATCAGTAAACTTGTCTTTAAAGGTTGCCAAATGTAACCAAGATGACTTTTAAATAATTTTTTTCTGAGGGACTTTTATTTTGACGCTGTGATCTGTTATGATAGAGTAACCGTGGAAACGGTTTTAGAGTTTTCGGTTGTGGAAGAACCTGGGAACAACACAGACGCTGTATACCTTAAAGGGATAGTTCGGCCAAAAATGATATTAAACCCATGATTTACTCACCCCCAAGCTGTCCAAGTTGCATATGTCCATCGTTTTTCAGACAAACACATTTTCGGATATTTTAGAAAATATTTTAGATCTTTCAGTTGAATAAATGTAACGTTACGGGGTCCAGCCATAGTCCACGACCTTCAAGTCCAAAAAAAGTGCGTCCATCCTTCACAAATTAAATCCAAACGGCTCCAGGATGATAAACAAAGGTCTTCTGAGGGGTAATCCTTGCAGTGTTGTTGTAGAAATATCCATATTTAAAATTTTATTTACGTAATTAACTACCTTCCGGTAGCGCCGCCATCTTAGACTCAGGAGAGAGTATTAGCGTAGTGTACGCACTTTTCTTAGTGACGTATGACAAATTCAGAGGGTGGGGAGACAGAGCAGCAGCAGAGAAACCTCCATACACTCATCCTGAATGCGGACGTGACTAAGATGGCGGCGCTACCGGAAGGTATTTATTTACGTTAATAAAACTTTAAATATGGATATTTCTACAACAACACCGCACGGATTACCCTCAGAAGACCTTTGTTTATCATCCTGGAGCCGTTTGGATTTAATTTGTGAAGGATGGACGCACGTTTTTTGGACTTTAAGGTTGTGGACTATGGCTGGACCCCGTAACATTACATTTAATCAACTGAAAGATCTAAAATATTTTCTAAAATATCCGAAAATGTGTTTGTCTGAAAAACGATGGACATATGCAACTCGGACAGCTTGGGGGTGAGTAAATCATGGGTTTAATATCGTTTTTGGCCGAACTATCCCTTTAACTCGGAGGCTTGAAACATAACATTAGGAATGCGTGGTTAACTCTTTCCCCGCCAGCATTTTTCATGATTTTCACAAAGTTTAATGCCTTCCAGAAAATGTTCTTCTTTAAATATATAAACAAGCAATATATCAAATGAAAGCACAGACCCTCTGCTTTCAAACAAAACAAAAACGTTTCATCCTACCTTCATTAGTTTCTTTTTATCACCTCTCATATATGGGTAGGTTTCTTAAAAAAAACATTTTTGAGCAAAAAGCTGAGATAATAAAATTTTTGTGAAGGACTTTTCATAGAGATAAGATGCAGAGCGATCTTTAAAACATACACGGAGTTCTTCCTCTTTCACGTGAGGTGCTACTTCCGGGTTAATAGCGGTATTGCAGAAAGCAGGAAATTCTCCTCATTGGCAGGGAAGCCAAGTTATCTCGTCATTGGCGAAAGAGTTAAAGTTTGTTTTTGAAGAAGTTCCAGCTCGCGTGGGGAGTGTTTGTTTACTTTGTGTACCGCCGATTCATTTGTAAAGAAGCCAAAAGTCGATGCTGGATTGCAGAGAGACTGTGATCAAAATGTTACGACTCGGTAGAGAGGAGGAAGCAAGTGCAGGCAATCAGAAAAGGTTTATTGACAATGATAGTAAATACAATGACGATACTGAAATAATGACTGAGTCCAGAATGTTGGCAATGGTGATCGAAGGTCTACGGTGGCGTGAGAAGTGTTGAATAATAAATTTGGTGATGAGTGTGATGATGGCCAATGGATGAAACCAGGAATGGACCAGAACACTCACACGGAGACGACAACACGAAACACTAATCCAAACACACGAAGACGAGAGCCAATAATCCAAGTGGTGTGGCTGGAACATGAATGAGGATCTGACAACAGTGAGAGAGATGAGTGAGTATTTGTAGCTGAGTGAAGATGAGGATCAGCTGGAGCGAGGCAATCAGCGCACAGGTGACAACACTTAATCAAACGAGCACATGGAGACTTACGTGAATACAAACACAAACACAAAACATGACACAGAGGAAACATTGGATTTCCTACAGTGACAGTACCCCCTCCCCTAGGAACGCCCCTTGGCGTTCCCAGCCTGCTTTACCTGTAGATTGTAATCATCAATAAGGCGGTGATCCAGTATGTCCCGAGCAGGAACCCACCTTCTCTCCTCCGGACCGTAACCTTCCCAATCCACCAAGTACCGAAACCCGCGTCCCCTCCTTCTAGAGTCCAAAATACGATTAACCAAATATGTGGTCTCCCCATTAACAATACGAGGCGGGGGGGAACCGGGGCAGGCGGATTAAGACGGGAAAAAATCACCGGTTTAATTTTGGACACATGGAACACGGGATGAACCCTCCTGTACGCCGGTGGAAGGCTAAGACGCACTGTTACCGGATTAATGATTTTGGTAACAGAAAACGGGCCAATAAATTTGGGAGCAAGCTTATTTGAAACGGAACGCATCGGAATATTCTGGGTTGAAAGCCACACTCTTTGACTGACAACGTAACGGGGAGGCTTCGACCGGTGGCGATCGGCCTTAGCCTTGGTGCGCGACCTTGCCTGGAGCAGAGCTCTGCGAGCTCTGGTCCAGGTGCGGTGGCATCTCTGGACTAGTGCGTTTGCGGAGGGAACCGACACCTCGGATTCAGTACTGACAAAATTAGGTGGTTGGTACCCTAAACTACACTTAAATGGAGACATGCCGTGGATGACACTGGCAGAGAATTGTGTGCGTACTCCACAATTGAGAGTTGTTGACACCAGGACGAAGGATTGTTGGAAGCCAAACACCGCAAAACCCTTTCGACATCCTGATTGGCTCGCTCGGTTTGACCATTGCTCTGGAGATGGAACCCGGATGAAAGACTAACAGTCGCCCCTAACAATTTACAGAACTCTCGCCAAAATTTGGACACAAATTGGGGACCCCTGTCAGAAACCACGTCTGTTGGAAGGCCATGTATACGGAAGACGTGGTCAATGACAGCTACCGCTGTTTCCTTGGCTGATGGCAATTTGGGCAAGGGAATGAAATGAGTCGCCTTCGAGAACTGGTCCACTACGGTTAAAATCACCGTATTACCCTTAGAGGGTGGGAGGGCGGTAATGAAATCTAGCGAAATGTGGGACCAGGGTCTCGAAGGGACAGACAGCGGTAAGAGTAGCCCATCTGGAGGTCGATTGGAAGTCTTACCAACAGCACAAACCGAGCAAGCCAAGACGAAGTCGTGGACATCACGAGCCATACCAGGCCACCAAAATCGTTGCTTGACTAAAAACCTAGTTCTACTAACCCCTGGGTGACAAGCAACACTGGAACAATGACCCCACTGGAGAACGTCTGACCGTAACCCCTCCGGCACAAACAAACGGTTCGGTGGGCAACGAGCCGGGGGGCGTTACCCCTTCTAAGGCAGTCAAAACCTTCGATTCGACCTCCCATCTGAGCGCGGAGATAATGATGGTCTCCGGTAAAATGTGCCCGGGAGTAGCAGTACGATCGGAACGCTCAAAAAGACGGGATAAAGCATCGGGTTTGATGTTTTTGGAACCCGGCCGGTAAGAAAGTGTAAAATCGAAACGACCGAAAAATAATGCCCACCGAGCCTGCCTGGAGTTAAGTCTTTTGGCGGTTCTAATGTATTCGAGATTCTTATGGTCCGTCCATACAATGAAAGGTACACCCGACCCTTCAAGCCAGTGACGCCATTCTTCCAGTGCCAATTTGACGGCCAACAACTCTCGATTGCCAATGTCATAATTAACTTCCGCAGGAGATAAACGATGAGAATAATACGCGCAAGGATGCACCTTTCCGTCTGAGGATGCGCGCTGGGATAACACTGCTCCTACCCCCACCTCTGACGCGTCGACCTCCACTATGAATTGACGTGAGCGATCAGGGGTGACAAGAATAGGAGCTGAAACAAAGCAGCTTTTCAGTTTGGCAAACGCAGCCTCAGCTGCGTCTGACCACCTGAACCTCAAACTAGGGGAGGTCAAAGCGGTCAGAGGTGCGGCTAGTTGGCTGAAATTGCGAATGAAACGCCGATAAAAATTGGCGAACCCCAGAAATCTCTGCAGGGCCTTGCGAGACTCTGGGGATGGCCAATCTACCACAGCCTTAACCTTCTCAGGATCCATGCGAACACCCTCAGTCGAAATGATGTGTCCTAGAAAAGAAACAGACTGTGCATGAAAAACGCATTTCTCCGCCTTGACAAACAATCCATTCTCTAGCAGCCGCAGAAGCACTCGTCGTACGTGTTGCACGTGTTCCTGGAGAGACGAAGAAAAAATCAATATGTCATCCAGGTAAACATATATGAACTGATCGACCATGTCTCGCAACACGTCATTAACGAGTGCTTGGAAGACTGCCGGCGAGTTAGATAGCCCGAAAGGCATCACGCGATACTCAAAATGGCCTCTAGGGGTGTTAAATGCAGTCTTCCATTCGTCCCCCTTCCTGATACGGACCAAATGATAAGCGTTATGTAAGTCCAATTTAGTGAAAATAGACACTCCCTGCAACCTCTCAAAAGCTGAAGACATAAGCGGCAAAGGATAGGTATTCTTTACCGTTATGTTGTTCAACCCTCGGTAGTCAATACAAGGTCGCAAGGATCCGTCCTTCTTTCCCACAAAAAAGAACCCTGCCCCCGCTGGAGAAGAGGAAGGGCGAATGAACCCCGTTGCTAGAGAACTGGATATATATTTCTGCATGGCCGCCGTCTCTGGAATAGACAAAGAATATAACTTGCCCTTAGGCGGAGAGGTACCTGGCAATAACTCTATCGCACAGTCATAGGGACGATGAGGAGGAAGAGAATCAGCCCGAGACTTACTGAACACCTCCTTCAGGTCGTGGTACTCCGCGGGCACGTTAGTCAAATCCACTGCTTCCCCCTGAAACACAGACTCAGAAACATTAACACCAGCAGACAAAAGACAAGACAAGTGACACTCCTCGCTCCAGCTAACCACAGATCCGAGACGCCAATCGATCCTGGGGTTGTGTTTATGGAGCCAAGTGTGACCGAGAACAATGGGAGTCTGAGGTGAGTCCGTGATGAAAAATGAAATCTTCTCCGTATGGTTACCAGATGTGACGAGGGAAACAGGAATGGTGGTCTGAGTGATGACTGGCAATTTGTGTCCATTAAGTGCAAAAGGTGCAATGGGGTGTTTGAGGGGTGTGAGAGGAATGTTGAGCCTGGAGGGCGAGCTCGGAAACCTTCGTCACCATTGCTTGGAAAGCTCGACCCATCTCATCTATCGCCTTGTCCTGGCGATCCATTCGACCTACGGCTCTCTGTTAAAACTCCTCCAGATGAGATGGGGAGCGATCGCCTGCTGCTTCCATGATGGTCAGATCCTACTGTTACGACTCGGTAGAGAGGAGGAAGCAAGTGCAGGCAATCAGAAAAGGTTTATTGACAATGATGGTAAATACAATGACGATACTGAAATAATGACTGAGTCCAGAATGTTGGCAATGGTGATCGAAGGTCTACGGTGGCGTGAGAAGTGTTGAATAATAAAGTCGGTGATGAGTGTGATGATGGCCAATGGATGAAACCAGGAACGGACCAGAACACTCACACGGAGACGACAACACGAAACACTAATCCAAACACACGAAGACGAGAGACGATAATCCAAGTGGTGTGGCTGGAACATGAATGAGGATCTGACAACAGGGAGAGAGATGAGTGAGTATTTGTAGCTGAGTGAAGATGAGGATCAGCTGGAGCGAGGCAATCAGCGCACAGGTGACAACACTTAATCAAACGAGCACATGGAGACTTACGTGAGTACAAACACAAACACAAAACATGACACGGAGGAAACATTGGATTTCCTACCGTGACACAAAAGCATCACTAATATTTTTGACAGATCCAATGACACAGCGGTATACACAGTAAGTAAAACATTTTACTTTAAGTTACTGCGTTTCACTATTGCTTTGTTAGAAGAGATCGCTTGATATGTCCTGTTGTAACACCCGTGTCTAAACACGTATGTTTGACTGTTTTAATTGACTAAAAACATTAAACGATTAATAAAGGTAAAACACTTAACAATACGATTGTAATTTAATAGTAGAATTATACAAAGTTAGTTATAAAGAAGGACTTACCAGCCGCAATGTAGATTATGATGCTCGCTTACGGTGTTGCTTACAAAGCTTTTTTATCATATAACTGTGGTATGTAACGTTACGTGTATCTAAGAGCAACCTCACAAGCACAATAGAAATATACAAAGTTATTGATAAGGATTTATCAGCCGCAGTTTAGATTCTGATGCGCACTTACTGTGTTGTTTACGGTAATTTAGTCACGTTGAGTTTAAAGTTTTGCTTCTACTTTACTATACGTATTGTCATTTACGTGTATCTTTATCTTTAGCACTCAGAATCGTTTGTGGCTCAAACATATATGTGTTCGGCTGCTATTTTTACACATTAATCTTTTTAAAACATTTCCCCACATGTAACGACGGGGAATGAAGCTGCTGTCCAATCATAGCAGTGGGCGTTTACGTCCAGGTCTTCAATGCGGCCCGCCACTTTAAACGAACCATTTCTCCAGAGAGCCACTAATCCATGATACAAAATAACCTATTACTAGGGATGTCCCGATCAGGTTTTTTTGCCCTCGAGTCCGAGTCATTTGATTTTGAGTATCTGCAGATACCGAGTCCCGATCCGATACTTCTGTAATACATAAAAAAAGAATAAAGAAGAGCGAAAAAACAGATCCCCGATGTTCCTTATGTCATGCCGCACGCATTGCTGTTTTTGTGTGGAGTCAAAAGGGTCTAACTCTGTGCCAGCGCATAACTATAGATGTGTTAAAAAATTATGAGAATATAGTATATATGTAAAGAGGGTTAAATTGGGATTTGTGGGGATGCTCTGTTCGGAGGGAGGGTTCGAGGGGTAACATGTTTAATCCTGATGACAGCCACTGGTGTGTTTCAATGACATTTTGGACCTCTGATAGGATTTTATAAAGTTTCAGCTTTAAAGCTGTGCCACAGGTTGACCCAAACTTTAAAACCTGAATTTTAAACTATGCAAATCTATGAGTCTGACACCCTATATGCATTTGTTGCACATGTCATTATGCACAATTGATCAAACTTTGAAGGAAGTTATAAGACTTAACCTCCTTGACTACTTCTATGCATAAGATAGACTACCCAAAAAGACTCAATTAACAAGAAAAACAGCATACTTATTCAGCAATAGGCTATGTCTTATAAATTAGCCATAGAGATTCCCCAAGCTGGTCAGCAGTTAGTTAAACAATCACTATAGTTAGGTCGTAATTGATTTATAATCACAATACATTATTTTATTAAACTATACAGTAAGTTGTATCCAGTTATCTAGTTAACATATTGTAATAAGATGATTGACATGGCTATACACACTTTAATACTTTGTTTCTAGACTTCTATTAAGTTTTTTCAATGTGTGCACCATTCTGACCTTTCTCTCTCTATCTATCATCTCTACAATGTGTAATGTGATCCTCCTGCGCGAATGTGCACTCTTGAGGTTCTGAATGAGACACGGAGCTGCGTACTGATGTAGATTAACTGAGCACATAGTGCAAAAACGATCGGCGTGTCATTTAAATGAGTGGTAAAAACCCGGTTTTGTCGGGCATGCACAAGTGTGTGAAGCCTATTGTAAGGGGTCCAAGTATGACCCCATCCATCCGTTTGGCCCAACGACGGAATCCAAACGGCATGGTCGAGGATTATAGTGCGTTCGGTCTTTTCCAGCGCTTGCAGATGACGTTTTGGCATTTATGCGATTTTGTATTATTATCTGACTCCAAGATAAAGTTAATCTAAATCGGATTGATAATTACTTTTAACAGTTGCAGAATTTGGGTGGATGTTTGGTTATTCTGGTTTAGCCCTACTTGTTATTGCATCCGTTCATTCGGCTACTCATGTCGCTTTGGACTCACGCACCGGCCGTTTATTAATATTTAATAATCATGCGGGCCCACGATCACAACCGAATCAGGCTTGGTCACTGCTAGAGGTTAGACCATATGTTCAGAAGGCCGCCTTTTATGCGTGCTCATCTCTGAACATACTTTATTAAGTCCCCATAGAGGTGCAACTTAATTATTACAATATTTATTTCTAACCAGAGGCTCACGACCACTATCATAAAACAAACTGACCGTCTTCTCCAATGATAGCTTTGTATAATCGTGCCATAATTTAATATGCAACTTAGATAGATTAATATTGAAATAACCAGAGGTTGAAGCTCATCTGATTTAGAGTGGTCAGACAACATTTACTTGTTACTCTAAACAGGAAATTAGCCTCCACGCATCTAATTTAACTTAAACTAACGCCAAGTGCTAGTCGGATCTCCAAAATCCTCCGCTGATGTACTACTATGCCATCTAGTCTGGGATTTTGGTCCGGAACTAGCCTGATTTTCAGACATTGCGGAAACAAGGATACATCGTAATTTACTAATCATGTCAATAACTTTCGTAGCCGCAGAATAAATACAAACATAACAATTTATTAACCAGGTAGGTAAAACATAATTCAGAAGCCAATTTACATTTCAATTCAAATACGAAACAAACAAAAAACCAATGCATACCTGGTACGGAGATGGAAATCTGGTTACAGATTCCTCAAAGTAAAATGAAATACATGATGCTATATCAAAGATACAGCATCATGGGGGTACATTTCTAGATATTGAAAGTCCCCCCGAACCATTTTACATCATTCCCTTAAATATCCAGAGAGACAAAGCATATATGAGTTTGGTACTGATTGGTTGTTGTAAAATTCAGGGGTGTTGCCTAATATACATACAGTGGGTGATTGGTCAACATCTCTAAGGTAGGAGTTGTCTCCCAACATCAGGTTAAGTTTACTTATTTATTGTCACAGATTAACATTGAATCCTGTTGTCATATTAATAAACCCAAATGTACCACTTGCATTAAAACACTTCATATAACATCAAACAAGACCAGTTTCAGATACATGTGTTTGCAGAATGTAGCATTCCATATACAGTTTGCTTTGAGAACATGAGGAGAGGGGGACGAGAAAGTGTGGTAGGGTGTGTGACTCTTCTGTCTAACCCCATGGGGTAACTGTCTTGGGGGGTAGATGTGAATTATTTGAGAAAGGTTTCAGATGATAATTCAACAGGAATTAGGAAGCGGTTCCCTGTGGATTCAGCCATTTGCTGCTGGCTTTAGAAATACCTTTTGCCAGGGTTTACAGGGCTTACACTATGAATGAAAACACGTCATTATTCGCGTCACTTCACACGCACCAGTGCAGCGCGTATACTGGCGCGGAGCAGAGCGAGACCTTCAGTATGTGTACGGTCCTGGCCCAATTTTAACCATTTTGCATTTGTATCCGAGTCCTGATCGGAAGGTAACGTCTGATTCCGATCGAGTCTGAAACCACGTGATCGGGGCCGATTTCCGATCACGTGATCGGATCGGGACATCCATACCTATTACTTATTGCTTTTGATGTTTTTGAATGTAAAAACCACGCGAACATCATAAGTAGACCTCAGACAACAGTATAAAACAATAAAATCACTACAAGTGCAAATGTTATCTACTCTATGTTGCAGTTATATGGGATACTTTCAAGGATGTGGCTTTTGGCTAATACAAACAAGTATGCCTCACTGCCTCTACTGCACAATAGTGTTGCTTATTTCTTAGGTGATATTCAGATATTCTCCAATGTATGTTCTTAAAAATTTGTGGGTTTTTCAATCCATAGTTGCATGAAATAAGGACATTTTTTAGTTTGGTTAAAACCAACTGTTGGATTTGTTACCCAACCATGAGGTAAAACAACACATGTATTTGGATCTTCAGTTACCAGTAAAGATCAATATGGCAAATACAATCAATAGTTGGCTTAGCTAACTTAATGAAGAAGCTTATAATCATTTTATCATATTAAAATAATAAAGCTGTCCATCTTTGCTTGTTTCCTCATTATCCTAATTGAGAGCAAATTAGCTAAGAAGAGCAGCATAGCTATCAAGCGCCTTAGTTTTATCAGAAGACAATTTAATCCTATTAACCAGAAAGCAGCTCACGCCTGAAGGAGCTGCGTCAGCGAGGATGGGGGGAAGTGCTGAAAAACCCAACCGTAGATACACCCGCAGTTTACTATAGCTTCTTAATCTGTTTTAAACTATTTTGTGTCATAAAACAAAATGGGAGAGTCTTTTAGTAATGTTAGTAAAAGCTTATTTTACTATTGCTTAAAAATGCCATTTTTTCTTATAAGTCGTAGGAGAACAGCAGTGTGTTATGTCTAAAGTGTATAGAATATTTGTTTAAGTTACTAAATTGTCAAAAATGTGGAAAGCTCACTGAGCATGTTACCTTATACAGTAAACATTACATTTAATGTCTTAGGTATATTTATTTTGAACAGTATAATGGGGCGTTCACACTACACTTTTCATTCCATTGACTTTCATTTATACGCATGCAAATGCATCAGACCAAAAACGCAAAACTTGTGTTAAGATGTTTCGCATTTCGCTGCATACAAAAGTTCAAGTCCGGTGAACTTTGACTTCGAATTTGTATTACGTGGAGACATGTGACCAGTTGAAAACTGTACGTCATGGCGAAAGCTTTCTCTCTACTGAAAAGCAAAGATGGACAAAGCACTCCTCCCCTCTAATATTCAACAAGGTTTGAAAAAATATCTGCATGCTCAAAGTCTAGTGTGACCACCCCTTAACATTAGTTTAATAAAAAAAAAAAAGAGGAAACCCGTTGCGTAAAAAAATTTAAGCAAGCAATTTTCACACTGTTACGTATACTGGTATGTAAGGTTGTTTTGACTTTTTTTGCATATCTGTACAAGAGAAAATGTAACAATATGGAAATTGTTTACATAATTTTTTAACTCAACAAGTTTCTTAAATTTTAAATTTAAGTCTACTAATCATTTTAAGAGTTGGATAGATTAAATTTGTAAACGTATTTGGCGTGCTGTCCAGGGAGAGGGCTCTGAGCTCAGAAATGAGCCCGAACACAGAGTATCCCCCTTGGTTCAGGGAGTAACCTGGTAAGTGAGAGGAGAAGAGGTGGTGGAGGGATTCTGAAGACTGTAGAGAATCCTTAGGTGAGTTTGACTGTGATTATATACGGGTTTGCCTTGACTGGTTTGTGCTGATTGGGTTGATATGTTGATTACTGATTGTAGATGCTTGGTGATACTAGAGTATTTGTTGATTATTTATTGTAGACAGCTGGTGATACTAAAGTATTTGTTGATTAGCTGATTGTAGAAAGCTGGAGGGACTTAAGTAGTTTATTTGACGTGTTTCTCTCGAACTACGTTAATAAAACATTATAAAAAAGTAAATAAATGGTCCCTAGCTGTCACTGGGGTGGTGCCCTTTTAGAAAGTACACCTTTGCACTAAAACGTTCATATTATATGTCAGAGGTACATATTGGTACCAAATGTACATATCTGCACCTAAATGGTACATATTAGGGCCTTCTTAAAGGATACTGCCCCAGTAACAGCTAGGCAGCTGCACCATTTATTCTGACACCCATAACTTATAACAAAATTTAGAATTTAATTTTTTTATACATCATTTATACATAATTATAATACACAGTATATTATGTAAACAAAAACTTTTATTCTGCAAACGATTAGTCACAACTAATTGTGAGGCAGCACTATTTGTAATATAATTAGCTCTTTCCAACTTCTTTGCCTAGTTAATTGAGTTAAACATTTTTTTTGATTGTATTTTGGTGTTTATTTAGGGTACTTTATGATATTATTACGCTTTGTTGTTTTCCACAGAAACGTACACAAAACTGCATTTTAGACATGCATTTTCATTATTGTAGAGAGAAATTCAGTTCAACATGATGAACAGTGTCCATGGATACCAAAGCGAACACAAATCACCTGAATAAGGTTTCATTTACAAAGAAAATATAATTTACAGCAAAACAACATTAAAACATATGACCTTTTTTAACAACTATTTAAATAGTTAAAGGTTTCATCAGTTCTAATTCTGTGATAATGCATGAAAAACTAAAAATTTAGGATTCCTCATAACAATTTGTACTAATAATATTGACTTCATTACACTTGGATTATAATTTTTTTTTAGTTTTAGGAATTTTATGAATCAATATTTTTGGTTAGGTCCAAAAAATAAATATTAAGTGATGTTACATTGATTGTTTAAGTTATGTACAATTTTCTGGCGTTGCTGGGATGACACAAAGAAAAGGAATAAAAGCTGTTAACTAATCCTGATCAAATGAAACTAGTCTCATGTCCTAAAGCCAAATCTTTATTAAATTACCTGTAATTATCTGTAAGTCACTGGTTTCTATATTACACATGTTGTGCTTTAGATTGAATACACACAACTATTTACAAAAGACATGAACTATTGGACAATACAAAGTCAAGTATAGCTTGGCAAACGTCTCTGGAATCTGTGCTGTAATTTTAGGCTGTTGATGACGTTAAATCCCAAAGAGACACCGACATGCTGTGGCTTTAATCTACAGATTAATCTTTATGTGCTAATGGACTCCCACATCATTCTTTTATACACATACTGTACTTCATCTCCAGAGTAAATCCATCACATCCCATGAAAGAAAGTGAGATACCACCTGTGAGTAAACTGTGCCACAGCGTCAGTGTAATATATGTGTGTTGCTTTATAGGGTTGATTAGCACACTGTGGCTACATCCAAAAGCTCTCAAATACTTCCTTCGGAGGCAGCATTTCAAGGCAGGAAGGCATCAGGGCACAGCCGAGTCCAATGTTTTCTTTACTTCCTGTCTCCTGAGATATCTTTATTAGGTAGCAGCATAGATGTTTTCTTTGCTGCGTTCAATGTCCCACAATGTTATGCGTGTGTGCGCGTGAGGAATGTGATTGGTTGAGTTAAAAAAAAAATGGCAGCAAGAAAGCGGCCACAGTTTCAGGGTAAATAAAGTATTATTTTCACTTTTTACACCCTTTGTATGGATTTATAGCAAGAAATCAGTATAGAGTTTGTAAATATTCGATCAGTTACTACAAACGGTTTGTATTTCAATTATAATTCCATTACGCTGCCTATGAAGGCTGTCTGAATGTGTTCCCAAGAGCACAAACGCTGCCTCCAAAGTCATTGCCTCATGAGGCAGCAAGGCAACAAGTCAGCTGCCTAAAGGTTTGTTTATACTTGCGTTTTGGTCCACAACACTAGCCTCCGCTGATCTCGCGTGCGTCTCGACAAACAGACAAGGCGTTTATAGTTGACACGCTCGCTGTTGTACTATTCTTTAAAATGACAGGAGGCGACTTCAGCAATCGAACACAAAAACTAACCCAAAGAAGAGGATACAAGTCGTCGTGCGAGGACAGAATCGCCTCAGGGTCGGTAAATGGGGTCTCGCGCACCCAAAGCACTAGACCGCCCACTCCGCGTTGACGTAATTTTTGCCCCAACGTGCGGACGCGTCGAGTATAAACAATACTTTATACTTTATTTGCTTTCGGACGCAGTTGCAGGAATGCTGCATTTTTGTAGGCCAACCTGGATGGGTTCACATGGGTTCACTCAACAAAGAGTCAACAGGATTTTTTCAATAGGATTATGGGAAAAATTATTATCTATCTTTGATCAACGAAAGATCAACAACTTTTTTGAATTTAGAAGAAATTAAAAGCTAACATTAGGCTATAGGTGTCAACAAACTACACCACAGTTGCTCGACTTCAACATCAATACAACCAAGCTTTTGACAACTCTTTAAACTTTTATCATTTTAAAACATGTTCACTAATAAGGAAATACTCTGCAGATTAATCTTTGTGAATTGGTTTCTATTGTTATTGATATTTTAATGCATGATGACGTTGAAGTTGTCTGTCCCTTGTAGCAGTTTGTTAGCAACTACCCTTTATTGGACCTCTTAAAACTTGACAAGTACGGGTTTTTGTAGATTAAAACATTTATCAAATTTAAGGCGTTTAACCAAAAACCCATTGACTTCAGGATAAAAGTCGCTAAAACCTTAACGTGTTTTCATGTTATTACGTTTATTTATTATGTTCGGGAGAAGCGTGGTCATGTAATCCAACCAATCAGTGCAAAGATGTCTCTATATATAGCCATCCCTCACCTCTGTCCCGTGACAGTTTTTGCAATATTCCTTCTTCACCCCATCACCGCATCTCAGCTGGTATATCTATCCTAGGTAAGGAGGGGGGAGTACTCTGGGTTTGGGCTAAATTTCCGAGCTCTGAGCCCTCCTATTGGATAGAAAGCCAAATATGCTTTATCTTATTTGATTACATTGTTATTGTTAATGCCAACCTGTAAATAGCCTGAAAAAACACAGCTCTCCATTTGCATGATCATACCTGTGACATTTTTAGGAGCGGTTCACATTTCACTTTTTTTGCACGCGCAAATACATTACTTATAATGTAATACAGAGAACGAGGTGGTGCTATAAAGTGGGACATGCTTTTTTCCAGGTGTGTCTGCCCCGTATAAAAAAGACAGAATTTTAATACTTAAACAACATATTCTATACGCAAACAACATGTCATTGACACATTGTTTACACGTTGATTTTTCTGTGCAGTTTTAGAAGCGAAATGTTAACCACACCTTAAAGTTAAGCTAGTTTCTAAGACCAACAAAGCATGTTAATCAGTTAACACGTACTTGTCTGTGTGCTACGAACAGTGAGCTATTTTAGATAAAAGATAACCTACAGCCATGTATACAGTTCATGTATTTTACAGTAGTCATTTTAATCAATAATTGTAATGCACAGTAAAATTGATTACAGTTTACATGTTACAGTGTCACATGGTTACACATTTCTCTTCTGCGGCCTGCTTCACCTCCGTCATTGTGTTTTGAGCTTTGGTCTTTATTGCGTCAAAGTCCACCTCCATGTTTTGTAGTTTGCTCATAAAAGAATCGTTGATCTCTTCCTCTTCCTCATCTTCCTCCACCATCTTTGCCAGCTCCTCAGGCAGATCCAGGTCATCTCCGGCCATCTGGACCGTGGCATCGTCTTGAGCACTCTGTGTTTCCAAACAGTGTTGTGTTAAACGTCGATTGGAAAACAAACAGATTCGGATCATTAAAATAGGCTACAGAAAGAGTAAAGGGTTAATGCTTTTTTGTTAAGACTGTACACGTGAGACGCGGCTATTAATAAATATTGTTTGTATGATCATTTTCAGTATTATAAGTTATAGTCAGGATTGTGGAGCATGTGTCTTCTCACCACAGTTTGTATACAGGATGAACTTAAAAATATATAAAATTACAAAATACATTTTTGCTATAAATATAAATATTCTTAGAAACATTAGATGATGTTAAAACTGATACAAATGTATATTTCATTATTTAATAAATTAACTCTTTACTAAACCATTGAACAAAAACATCTCATTCCCATGTCACACTCATTTAACTCACATGTTCAGTGCAGTGTTTGTTTTATACAATTAAAATTACAATCATAAAACAGTTTTGTGCATCATGAGACGGCGTGGCCTCTTCAGTTCAAAATCACACTTATGAATTCAGTTGTCAGTGGGATTCAGTTGTCGTCGGCCTCATTCATTCACATTACCTCTGGTAGTCTGTATTTGTCACGTAGCTGCACTCGCAGGTTTGCCCTCTCTGCTTTTCTGGTGGCAAACTCCTTGTCTCTCGCTATCCTGATAACAAAACATGAAACATCATCATAAATTGAGATAAATCTGGGATGTGTTTAGGCTACAATGACATGCTACAATCTGTAAACAAAGTATCGTCATTTCTTTTTGTTATCATATGTGTATTATGTTTCATGCATAACAGGATTATTTTTACAGTATATATTCAAGATGATCCCTGACAAAACGCAGATTTTATTTCCTGGAATGCTTTTTTTAAAGGAGGATCCCCCACACACAAAACGCGATTGGGATAGTTTTGTCAGCAATTGGATGGGTTTTGCTAGGAAAACCTGGCAACCCAGTTAATGGCCGACATTGACAGCCGGACAGAGCCTAAGAAGGTTAAAAGGGTTTAGGGTTACAATACGGAACATGTGGCTTTATTTACAGTCAAACAAGGCCAGGGCTTATAAATTATTAACCAAACCTCAACCATCCAATACATTAAACAACATATTTGCCACTATAGCTATTTTTTCATGGTTACTTTTACACCATAAGAATTTCACCATATTGAAATAACTCTTGGGCAATGACATTTGACCTGATAAGGGCTCTTGTGACCCAGTTTTTGGACGTAACACTCTCAGGTGTTATGTAAAGAGATTAAGTGTAAAGCACAACAGTGTGTGAAGTCTGTTTTCCAAGACGTCAGAGTGGTTTTCACACCCTCGAAAAAATGTTGGGTTATTTTTAACCCAGGGCTTGGTCACTATTGGACAGAACACATTGCTGGGTTAAAATGACCCAAATAATGGGTTGTTTTAACCCAACTGCTGGGTTATTGTTAATTAACCATGTTGAAACAACCTAACATTTTTTAGAGTGTAATCGGTTTCTCACTTTAAAAACTTTCATTCTTTGGAGACATCCTGGTGTCAGTTTTCACAACTGCAATAGATCATATATTAAGTCTCTTTATTTCGTTTAAACAACTTGATTATTCATGGTTAAAAATTAATTTTAATATTAAATATTTTTTTGTCCAAGGACTGAAATTCAGCTTTGTAAGTTGTCTGATACACACTTGTCAAGTCTGACATCACACAGCACAACTTCTGGGTCCAAACACTCCATCAGATGCCTTAAGCAAACAACAAACTATACTAATATACACTGACCCAGTGCAGTGCCTTTATCCCTGATGATCTTTTATGAATTGTTAAAGTATTGTTGTCTTGGATGTCATGAGATTAAAGAATGTAGTGTTCACTGCAAGTTTATAAAAATATAGCTTAAATGTGTGATATGAATAAACAGCGCTCGTAAACGACTGTTCAGATTGTAGTCTCATGAAGTGAGTGGAGTCTTGGACCTGGAAATGCGATTCTTTACGTCACAATTTAAAGGTCTCGTTCTTTTTTGAAGCTTTTATTGTGTTTATAGTGGTCAATATAACACGTGTTCATGTTTCACATGTAAAAAAAAAACACGCTGTATTTTTCACACAATTGACTTATCTCAATAGCACTGTTTTTACTGTCCTCAAAACAGGCTGATGTCTTCCTTGTTCTATGAAGTCCCTCCTTCAGAAATACGTAACGAGTTCTGATTCTGTAGTTTGTTTAGTGTGTTGTGATTGGACAGCAGCTTAGCTTGCCCTTAGCTTAGTATTCCTGTGGGCGGAGTTTGGTCAGAAAACTGTTCTACTGACGTCATTAAAGCAGGAAATAGAGGGCTGTAGTCCAAACCGGCCGTTCGCAGTAGGCTTTGAAAGGGGACTTCTGTTAAAGAAAATATATCGCCTGGCTGTAAACTTTGAGCTTTATCATTTTACAGCTATTATTTATGCTATTATAGCAACATTACACACTAACTAAAGTTTGAAAAATGGATCAGGATGGAGGGTTTGGGAAGGGTTTTACTCTCAGGCGGAGATACTTCACTTTAATTCATTGTATTTGTATAAATTGGCCATTCCCAAACAGTGGTCCGTGAGGGTACTGCAGGTGGCCTGTGTAAAGGCAAAATAAAATATGAATTTTTTTTTTTTAAGAATATGTAGGCCTATATTGATATAAATTTTAAATTAAATTGTCAAGTTATTGTGTGATTACTAAAATAGGCCAATGAAAACATTAAATCTTCGCCGGCATCTGGCAAATGGACTCCAATGGCTTTTCCTTTTGACAACTTGTTTTTATTTTTATATATTCTGTTTTATTGATGGGTATTTCATGTGTTGCTGTCTTTTGTTTAATTCATTTTTTAATTGTTCGTAATAAAGAATTCATTCATTCATAGCCTTTATAAGCAATTTATATGAAACGAAATGTTTATAAATGGAATGAATAAGGCCTGTTATTATTTTAATTTCCTGTTAGTTTCTTGATCTCACGTTTCTGGATTGTTTTGCGGATTAGCTGTTAAGTGCACTTGTAAAACTCTGAAGATTAATAATCCCCTAAAATCGCCAAAGGTTTTGATATGTTGACTATATCCAAGTGTTCTTGTTACTGTATGGATTTCATACTACTCCATTGCTATGGAAAGAAGCCGTTGTTCAAATATACCATGCCCTCGGGCGCTTGAGTAAATAAATAAATAAAATATGTGGCAGCCGTTTTGTGCAGTAAACTTTCTTTTAACAAACCTGTTGTACTGATGTGATGACCTGTTTTAGTGCTAGTAAGCGTATTTAGAGGTTCAGATTAATTCAGGACTTTGTGTTGACATTTTTTTTTTTTTTTTGAGAATTATGAGGTGGTCCGCGGAAAATTCTTGATTACAAATGGTTGTCCACACACACATAAAGTTTGAAAACCTCTTGTATAAGTTATATGGTTTAAAAGCAGTTTAACAAAGAATAGTTGCTTGCAAACTCTCTAGTATACAAGTCATAGACTCTACATTATCCTTCTTTTTGTTTTTACCCATGGGTAGGTCAGATATGGATATATTCTACGTTAACATTTCCAACCGTTTAACAATTTAACCAACAGTTTGTCCATATTTTACCCACCCATGGGTTAAAACAACCCAACACTTTTTTTCTTGTTTCCCATTACCATATGATACAATTATGCATTGTTTTATATTCATGTTATTTTTTTAGATGTTTAGAAGTTTGTAATTCATAACTACTTACAATGTTCATTTTATTTGTGAAATGCACTAAAATATATATGACTTACAGTCAGAAAATACCTGTGTATGGTAGACAGAAGTACAGAATATATATTGAAATTGTATATATGGTAATTTCTTTTACCCCAGCACTGTATACAGTAAGTTACAGTATAAATCTGTTTGTCAAATTTACCTTTTTGTAAATGCATATTGTTTTGATCACTTTTATTTACTAAAATCATAGCCAGTCAAAACATTTTTGATATATAGGATTTTTTTTACTATAGAGTTAAATGATTTCTTATTTCTGTTTTATTTTTTTTATCTCAGACTGATCGAGGACATCTTGTTATGACCTTGACTAAATCCTTACATCCAGGTGATTTATTTATTTCACATATATTGTCATTTGATGGATTGCAATTCTGTATGCCAGAAGTTTGTGTATCTCTCTCTAAGTTGTCTATATAGTTTAAGCTTTCATAACCAAGGCAAGTTAACATTACAATAGCACACAATACACCAGCAGGTCACACGCATGTATTGTAAAATGTGTTCATGTGTCATGTGATGCCATCAGCGAGCGATCTACTCACTTCTCCTCAATAAGCTGTTTCTGATACTCCTCAAACTCTTCTCTGTTCATTCCTTTAGACGCCGCCGTCTCTTTGCCTCCGTTCTTCTCATCTCCAGCATCTTTTCCCCCCGTCATGTTCTTCAGTTTGTCCCCAACCATCTGCTGGAGGAGGAACGCCATGTTGTTTGGAGCGGTTGAATAGGCCTAAAGGAGGTTTCACTTTGTGAATTTAACTCTTCAACCCCCCAAACATGAAATTTCAGAACAGCAATGCAATGCTGTGGTGCAAGCTAGTTTGGAGAAAAGATGAAGGGATGAAGACAATGGAGGCGTCTTGATTATGGATTTGACCCCTCTGATGGAGATGAAGGTGTGAGACTCTGGGTGTCGATGTATTAGATGATGAAAACAGCTCAAGAGCTTAACTCATTATAAATACTCCATTAACACTCGAGCTATCCAAGGACACAACAGATATTGCCTTTGTGTTGATATACTTACAGTGAGAAACACAGTAAAAGTACTCAAACATGGAGCAATATTGCTGTAATGAATGTGAAGTTGATGTAAGGGTTAGGCTAACCTAAAGCGAGTTGTCATTTTAGCACATGCGGTTCCATCATCCTGAAGTCAATGGGTTTTTTGATGGGGTTTTGGTTAAAATCCTTAAATATCTCTTAAACTCTCAAGTACAAGATATTTTCAGGTTTTATTCTACAACATATGTAAACACTATGTAAGTAATACTCCCACTCGTGACTTTAAATCTGGCCCCTCACAAAGTGTATTTAAAAGGGTTGTTACTTTAAATGTCATCACACCTGAAGATCTCAAAAACAACACAACATGGGGAGAATTCCCAACAAGATAGTATTTTCCTTATCACTGAACATGTTTTAAATGTGTTTAATAAAGTTTGAAAGAGCTGTCAGAAGTTTGGTGGTGATGACGTTGATGTAGAGAGACCATTCCGCTTGTAGCCTAGGTTAAATTTTCATTTCTAGTAAATTCATAAAAGTTGTGTTTTGTCTGTGAAGATGATCTTGTTGGACAAAACGTGTAAGCGTCATCAAATGAAGTCAATAAATATTTATTTTAGTATAAAGTAGTAAGGCCAAATATTGGATTAATGAGATCCCATATTATCCATTTCATTTCAGAAAGCCTTAGTCATAAATCTACCATTTTTTATAACAACGCAGTCAACATCACACATTTGCTTACATTTTATTACTTTTACAGCTACACTGTAAAAGTGAAAAGTTGGATCAACTTAAAAAACTACTTAAATTGGTAACACTTAAAAAAAGTACTTTTAACTAAATTCTCCTAAACTAAAGTGAAATTTTTACTTTTGAAAAACATTTTTAAGGTTTTACCAGTTAAGGTAATTATTTATTAAAATTTTTACTGTGTAAAATTGTGCAAAATATAATTTTATTAGAATAGGAATATTAAATATTTAGTTGTACATAATTTCTTTTTTTTATATCTCCAGGTAAAAAAAGATAAAAGAAGCACAGATGTTCAACGTAGTCTCCACAATAAGTCCTCATAACTCAACACACTGTGAGTATTTTGCATACAGGCCGAGTGCATCATAATCTCACATCTTCAGGGTGAGTCAGATTAAAACCCCTTCTGTTCAGTTCTTCCTAAATTAGACCTCATCCCTCCTGACCCAAACACCAATATGTTGTTTCTAGACTCTCTTCATTTAGTACTACAACTTCTTAGTTGGGCGTGCAGGTTTTTTTTTAAAGTGCACTAAACTTTTACTTTTTAACCTATTAAGTGCTAAAATCCCATTTCCATGAGGACTAGCGCACTCTACCAAGAGCCTTAAAAATCAGCGTAGGGTTTAATACATGCTTTTATTTAGGTGTTAAATAGGGGTGGGCGATAAACCGGTAGACAAAATTAACCGGTAGAAATTTGTCAACCGGTAGAGATTTTGGACTATCGTTTCTATCGAGGTTACGTGCCCACGTCACGCTCCTGTGCGTGTGGTCGCGAAAACGTAACGTTTGTACACGTATTTAAGCACTGCAGTTTTTAAACAAGTTATTTTAAGCCATTGAAACACAGACAACAGATCTGTATGCGTGCGTTCTTTCTGTGTGTCAGGAGCGGACAAGTCGCGCAACCGCTGCTCTTTCTGTCTGTGAGGAGCGCGCAAGTCGCGCGACCTCTGCTTATTAAGCTCGTGAGCATTTTTCCCGCTTTATTGGCCTTAAATACACATATGCGTCAAAATTCCCGTCTTTGCAAGCATCATCATAAACACGACCAGTAAGGTCTTAAGAGAAAGTAAACAGCTAAAAGAGAAAGCGCATGTGTAACAGTGTATTGGATCCGGACTTTGGTCTTAAAGGGGAAGTTACCTAATTTTGCTCCTGTCTGTCACTCGTGTTAATCAAACAGCATTGAGAAAAAAATCTCTCACTGCTCCTGATTAAATCACTTTTCTACCTTAAATAAAAATATATATAGGCCTATACATACATGCATAATTATTTATTATCATTCTTATTGACTGTGTATCTTCAGAGAGCTTGAGTTTTGTTTGTTTTTATCTTCTTTCTATGCTTGTATATGTTTTTTGTGAGAATTATGAACATTTCTATGGTATTAAAGATTTAAACCTTATTAAAACATAAAAAACTCTACCGTGATACATATCGTTATCATGATATAAAATTAATCCTATCGTGATAGAAGATTTTGGTCATATCGCCCACCCCTAGTGTTAAATAATGGCGCAAGTACCAGTGAAGAGATTCATTTAAATACTCTCCTCTCTTTCATTTTGCATCTGTCCACACCTTCTCAGCACAAATTTTACTAACAAACTAACACGGGCAATAATTGTAACTAGGACTGTGACGACACATCGATTTCCCCATTAAAAAGACCTGCCTGAAATCGATTCTGAATCGCAAGGCTGCGATTCTGTGTTTCATGCGCAGCTTGTGCATGTTCTACGGCTCTGTGATCAGTAGGAAGTCCTTATCAATCTAAAATTGTATTTAAAGCGTAACTAAACCCCTGGTCAGAGCCTGACTCCACCCACTGGCAATATTTGAAAAATGCAAGAAAAGTGGGCAGATCCCAAGGAGATAGAGGGGACGAACTAAGTGTGTGGTGAGATCGTAACAGGGTGTGGTGATCTTGAACCTGCTTACGTCACAAGTCATTTTTTGGACCCAACATCCAATAGGAAAATTCAACTGCAGTAGCCACCGTTCAACCTGAAGAGGGCAGCACTCAGACGTTTTTACACCATATATTGTAGTATTGAAACATTTTATATCCAAATGTCAAAAAACTGACTAAAATCAATGAACAGCACTAATAAAGCCACATTCTTACAGATCATTAACTAAAAAAAGTTGGTTTAGGGTTTAGTTACGCTTTAAAAAAGCAACAGTCGTTAAACAAAATCATTCCAAAAATTTTTATTATCATGAAAATACCTGAAACCATCTGAAGAACAGCGATATAAAAATCCCTTTAGACATTTCCTGGAATAGTGTTTGTAATGTTACTTCTTCTCTGGCACAAATGGCGTTTCTACACGAGAGCGCCCTCTGGCTTTTGGATGTGGCGGCGTTTCACCGTAATTCATTTAAATTAATTCATTGAGAAAACGCGCATTTGCACGAGTAATTGACACAGTCCTAATTGTAACATAGCTTCTTTAAATATTTATACAGGGCCGAGCAACCTGTGCTTTTGGTCTTTTCCTCTTACTGCCAGAAGATCTCCTGTGAATTTGTGAAAAGTTTTGATATGTTTTCATTAAGATATTGAACAAAAACTGTTTTTGAGGCGTGGAAGTAAATTTCTTTATCTTATATTTTTTTTCCGATTTCTGAGTTGGGTGTGCAAGTCACCAAATCCAACCGTAAATTATTTTATTGGTAACACTCTACAATAAGGTTATATTAGTACATTAAATATTAAATAAATCCATTAACTGACATGAACAAACATTGAACAATAGTTTTCTCCCACAGGCCAAAAACTGGCAAATTAGGTGAATTGAAGATATCAAATTGCCCCTCGCCCAACCTGTGTATAAATTAACTTGTGTATGGATTAACCGGTTCTCAACATAAATATAGCCGTAGATGCTGGTATGGCGTAAAGTATAAATAAAGAAGAAACTCAAGCGCCATCTTATGGTGAATATAGAAACAGCATGCAGCTGATGGAATATGTTTTTAAATTATTATTACAATTAATGTTTTAATATCTCACATGTACTGTAGTGGTATCATACTGTTCTTCTGTAGCCTATATCTATACTGATGAGTAATTTATAAATCACATGTGCAGTGTATATATTTAGTATATTAATCTGTATTTTTTTTAGTTTCTGTAATAAAACTAGTCTGAAAAAAGATCAAATATGTGTATGAATCACTTTTATCTATTGGAAGATCAGAGGAGATTGCACTCAAAAATTCACTCTTCCTAAAGCATTGAATGGATGTTAATGAGGAAGTTCAGTTTCAGGTCTGTTTATTTCTCAGGAAAACCTCAGGCTTCATCTCTAACAAACACAAACTCTCTTCATTCACTCTTGACTATGAATGTCTCAGTGCTCTGAGCAATATCTGAATTGTCTGCATATCTCACAAAATGCATTTAGTTTTTTTTTAGTGAAACATGGCATTTTAATTTTGTTTTTTAAATTTCGTACAACCAAATACAAGTCATCTGTTCACATCCATATTCATCTCGGTGGTAGTGAATATATACCCCAAATCAGAAAAAGTTGGGACACTGAAGAAATTGTGAGTAAAAAAGGAACTGAATAATTTACTAATCTCATAAACTTATATTTTATTTACAACAGAATATAAATAACATATCAAATGTTGAAAGTAAGATATTTTGAAATGGCAGGCCAAATATTGGCACATTTTGGATTTCATGAGAGCTACACATTCCAAAAAAAGTTGGTACAGGTAGCAATAAGAGGCCAGACAATGTAAATGTACATATAAGAAACAGCTTAAGGACCAATTTGCAACTTATTAGGTCAATTGGCAACATGATTGGGTATAAAAAAGCCTCTCAGAGTGGAAGTGTCTGTCAGAAGTCAAGATGGGCAGAGAATCACCAATTCCCCCAATGCTGCGGCGAAAAATTGCAAAGAGTTTAAAGTTATCATCATCTAACGTGCATAATATCATCCAAAGATTCAGAGAATCTGGAACAATCTCTGTGCGTAAGGGTCAATGCTGGAAAACCATACTGGATGCCGTGATCTTCGGGCCTTTAGATGGCACTGCATCACATACAGGAATGCTACTGTAATGGAAATCACAACATGGGTTCTGGAATACTTTCAGAAAACATCGTCGGTGAACACAATCCACCGTGTCATTCGCTGTTGCCAGCTAAAACTCTATAGGTCAAAAAAGAAGCCATATCTAAACATGACCCAGAAGCACAGGCGTTTTCTCTGGGCCAAGGCTCATTTAAAATGGACTTTGGCAAAGTGGAAAACTGTTCTGTGGTCAGACGAATCAAAATTTGAAGTTCGTTTTGGAAAACTGGGAAGCCATTTCATCCGGAATAAAGAGGACAAGGACATCCCAAGTTTTATTAGCGCTCTTTTCAGAAACCTGCATCTCTGATGGTTTGGGGTTGCATGAGTGCGTGTGGCATGGTCAGCTTACACATCTGGAAAGGCACCATCAATGCTGAAAGGTTTATCCAAGTTTTAGAGCAACATATGCTCCCATTCAGACGTCGTCTCTTTCAGGGAAGACCTTTCATTTTCCAACATGACAATGCCAGACCACATACTGCATCAATTACAACATCAAGACTGCATAGAAGAAGGATCTGAGTACTGAAATGGCCAGCCTACAGTCCAGATCTTTCACCCACAGAAAACATTTGCCGCATCATAAAGGGGAAGATGCGACAAAGAAGACCTAAGACAGTTGAGCAACTAGAAGCCTGTTTTAGACAAGAATGGGACAACATTCCTATTCCTAAACATTGGTCCTCCTCTAGCTGTTCCTTATATGTACATTTAACTTTTCCGGCCTCTTATTGCTACCTGTCCCAACTTTTTTTGGAATGTGTAGCTCTCATGAAAACCAAAATGAGCCAATATTTGGCATGACATTTCAAAATGTCTCACTTTCTACATTTGATTTGTTATCTATATTCTATTGTAAATAAAATATATGTTTATGAGATTTGTAAATTATTTTATTCTTTTTTTACTTTTTTTGCTTTTTAATGCAGGGAAGGCATTTGCTTATCTGCAAGGTCACCTGTATCAAAACAAACTATTTTCATTGCCTCATTTAATTTTTAAAACTAATAGGCCAATGAATGTGGTTTCTAAAGCATGTACTAAAGATGATTTAATATTAGGTTATTATGTAATCTAAGTAAATGTGAATATGTTACTGTGATATCTAAAAACATTACATGGCAAAGTTTCTGTCCCTGATACGCTGCAAATGTCATACTTGCAGTGCACACAATCCTGGAAACCATGACATACAAGCCTCTTGTGTTTCAAACCGATGACGTCATTAAATAAAAGCTGAGCCAATCAGAGAGGAGCAGAAAATATGTCTCTACCAATCACAGCGAGGGATGAGCCTCTGTTCATAGACACAGCCCAGAGCACCAACAGCTGTGTGTGTGTGTGTGAGAGAGAGAGAGAGAAAGAGAGAGAGAGAGAGAGAAAGGGGGAGGTATTATATGAGGGAGGACTTTACAGAGGAGAGATTGTGTTCAAGCTGGACAGACAGGGATGCTGTTGCTAGGTTACAGGGAAGGGGCATCCATCTTTAGTAGCTTGCTCCAGATAGAGAAAAAACACAAGGTTAGGATAAATGTTCCTTTCAAACTGAAGGGAAACGGACACTTTTCCAGGAAAAGATACAGAATAAGAAAACAGAGACGTGACCTCAGGTGAGATTGTGCAGTCAATGCTTCAGACGGGCCAGGGCTGCATTCACACGTCTGGGATTATGTGGTGGTCGTGAAGAGAATGCTGCATCCCCTCAATCTGTAAGTCTGTTTTTTAGGTGTGAGTAAGGTGCATTGGGACTGATAGCTACATGTTTGGGAAGAAAAGGGAGAGTTTGTGTCAGTATCACAGGATATGAATGAGATTGTACAGATGCTAATAAATTCTGTTTGCGATTGTGCAGAAATCATCCACCTGGCCCGGTGTTAGACTGATAGACACCTTTTCTTCATCAACCTCGACCCAGAGGAGAACCACAGACACCAACAGTGATAAAGAGACAGACAGACACAAAAGGAGAGAGAGATGTGGAGAGAATAATTTGAGTTTTTTCTTCTATTATTACCACAATGGATTTATTCGTGAAAACTCAACAGGCCTAAAGACTGCAGAGACATCACAGAAACTCAACACTAGTGCAAGAAAAACATCTGCTGTAAGTATTTCACAAGCATTTTAATTCGATATTGTGACTTTCCTGAATAAAACAGGATATTCAATGTGGATGAGAGCAAAATGTTGCTTTTAAAGTCCCTGTGAAGTCAATCTTGAAAATAGTTTCTAAACACATTATAAATGGTTTAATACTCTCACCTAAAGGATTATTAGGAACACCATACTAATAATGTGTTTGACATTTCGCCTGCCTTAATTCTACGTGGCATTCATTCAACAAGGTGCTGAAAGCATTCTTTAGAAATGTTGGCTCATATTGATATCATCTTGCAGTTGATGGAGATTTGTGGGATGCACATCCAAGGCATGAAGCTCCAGTTCCACCACATCCCAAAGATGCTCTATTGGGTTGAGATCTGGTGACTGTGGGGGCCATTTTAGTACAGTGAACTCATTTTCATGTTCAAAAAACCAATTTGAAATGATTCGAACTTTGTGACATGGTGGATTATCCTGCTGGAAGTATCCATCAGAGGATGAGTACATGGTGGTCATAAAGGGATGGACATGGTCAGAAACAATGCTCAGGTAGGCAGTGGCATTTAAACGATGCCCAATTGGCACTAAGGGCTTAAAGTCTGCCAAGAAGAATGTGTGTGTTGTGGCTTCACAAATGCTTTGCTGCATACCTCAGTTTGTTACGAGTAGTTATTTCAGTCAAAGTTGCTTTTCTATCAGCTTGAATCAGTCGGCCCATTCTCCTCTGACCTCTAGCACCAACAAGGCATTTACGCCCACAGGACTGCTGCATACTGGATGTTTTCCCCTTTTCACACCATCCTTTGTAAACCTTTGAAATGGTTGTGTGTGAAAATCCCAGTAACTGAGCAGATTGTGAAATACTCAGACCGGCCCGTCTCGCACCAACAATAATGCCACGCTCAAAATTGCTTAAATCACCTTTCTTTCCCAGTCTGACATTCAGTTTGGAGTTCAGGAGATTGTCTTGACCAGGACCACACCCCTAAATGCATTGAAGCAACTGCCATGTGATTGGTTGATTATATAATTGCAATAATGAGAAATTGAACGGGTGTTTCTAATAATCCTTTAGGTGAGTGTACTGTATATTACTGAAACACGCCACAAAGACTGTGAACTGTGCTGTGCTGAATTGCAGAATTAGATAGTTCCAAAGTTTTTCACCCTGTCTGAGTTCAGGACTTTTTAGACGTGCTGAAACGGTGGCTCGATGACACACTTGAGGCACCGTGCATGGCCCCGCCCTAACAAAATCACGAACATACATTCAGGTTGTAGCAGTATTTGAAAGTTGAAAGATAACGGCAGCTTTCACGCTTGTTTTTTTGTTTTTTTTGCCGTGTTTTCCATCATTCAAATTTGGTTGGGTGGTAAAAAACAATTTTTTTTAACTATTGAGATTTGATCACGTCATCTCTATGACAGGTGGTTGGAGGGAGGGGCAAAAACATACTTGTTACTTCTTAAGCCCTTTTCAGGCAAAGATTACGGAAAATACATGGAAAATGCGTCCAGGATTTGTCCGAGTTTGTTTGATTTTTGGTTCATTCACACTGCCAATGATTTTCCAGAATCTGTGTGTGAACTCAAACACATACTGTAAAGATCCCATAAAGACATGTGACGCATTTAAAGTCCTACACTTGGTAGGTATTTTCCGCTGCGTCTGAAGTTTGCTAATTATCCGTGATTTCTCTCCCGAGATACCACATGCATCCATTTAGTTCATGATAAATTCCAACATGATCTCATGGAAATCTGTGTTATAGTCCCGGAAAATTTGATCACTTTATCCTTGACCATGTCACGGAATTCAGCTTTGTTCTGTAACGGGACCACAGATGTCTTTTCCGTGTCACTCCAGCAGATTTCTCGTGTCATTTTTTTGTATTGTTTTCTCATATTTTTTTTCCTATTTTTAAATAATTGTCGCTTGGGGTTAGGGTTAAATTTGGGGTATGCGTTAGGATGTACTTTTACGTACTTTACTCTGTACGTGGTGCTATAATACCCCTCCCCTTATGTACCCAGGGTCTAACTAAACTGCGTGAATGGTTACGGTAGGACAAAAAAAGTATGTACTTTTATGTATTGGTTTCAACATGTCTTTCTTGATTTGCATAAGGTTAAACTCAACTTTGTTGCGTCACTTGACACGCCCACTTCCCGTCGCCAATGGTCACTTTCATTCGCGTCGCCCGAAGTCGACCAAGCTTCAGTTAAAATGGATGAGATCATGTCGCTCTACCACTGCTAGTTGATTGTTGGGCGGAATGGGGCTTAATCTGGCTTGGTAATGTCAGTCGAAAACTTGAAGTTGTTTTAGAGGCGGAGCTAGTTTGCTAATTTTTACATTTATATGTATTATTATGAATGTCAACCTTTACTGATAAATACTGGATGATTAGGAACATTTAATCAAAAAATTATGCCTAAAAAACAGCTGTAAGACATATTCTTAATTATTTCATGATGTGATTAATCATAGAAATTGTGTTTTTATAAGATTTATGTATCTGTACAGCTCCTTGGTCAACTCTTGTAGTTACAAATAAAGCTACTGGCACAGAAACTGTCAATTTAATTGCCTTTCAAATATTAATTTAAAGTGAATAAAAGCTTACGATGTTGAGTCACAAATACTGAAGAAATGAAACTTAAAATTAAAACAGCTCTGTTTTCTATTGGAAAGAGTGAAGGAAGCAAGAAAGCATTTCTTTTATTTGATCTTTAGTGAGTTAGTGTCAGGTTAAATGGAGATCTTTAATATCTTGGCGGATCTGAGCACAGCTCGAGTTATTTAAGCAGGAAGAAATAATTGAGATATTAAAGAGTAACTAAACCCTAAACCAACTTTTTTTAGTTAATGATCTGTAAGAATGGGGCTTTATTAGTGCTGTTCGTTGATTTTAGTAAGTTTTTTGACATTTGGATGTAAAGTGTTTCAATACTACAATATATGGTGTAAAAACGTCTGAGTGCTGCCCTCTTCAGGTTGAACGGTGGCTACTGCAGTTGAATTTTCCTATTGGATGGTGGGTCCAAAAAATGACTCGTGACGTAAGCAGGTTCAAGATCACCACGCCCTTATTAAGATCTCACCACACACTTAGTTCGTCCCCTCTATCTCCTTGGGATCTGCCCACTTTTCTTGCATTTTTCAAATATTGCCAGTGGGTGGAGTCAGGCTCTGACCAGGGGTTTAGTTACGCTTTAAAGATATCTTATTGATTATATTGCTTATATCAGCTGTATTCCCTTTAAAGCCACTTTATTGATTGTGTTGATCAGTGAACTTGAGACTTGAGGATGGGAACGACTGAAGCCACTTTACGCATGGAGAACATGGAGGTGAAAGACGAGTGGCAGGATGATGATTTCCCGCGGTAAGATCTCAGATTTACCTTTCTGACATGAAGTGAGCAGTGATTGGGTGTCAGTGGGATACTGTTATATTAAAAAGGCTAAATATAAAGACATTAAGACCCCAGATATCACTTCATTTCTATTGAAACCATTGTGGTGAGAGCATTGATGGTGTCAAGATATTAAAAGTTTGATGCAAATGAGCAATGCAGTTTTGTTAAGTTGGATGCACATCCAGTTATCTGTAAATGATCAACATATAACACCTACATTTGTCCACTAAAGACACAGTCCACATTTTGCATTGACATTAAACATTATTTTTTGGACTGTGAGAGAAATACATGAACTGCCGTGTTCATGTTTGCATATCCCCATCGCCACCTTGATCTTGTAAATAATCATTTTTCGAAACCTGCCACAGATCCTCAAAGTGAAATTTAAGTTAAATGATCTGAACTCTGACGTAAAGACACTCAGCGCTTCTAAACTCAATTATTTCCTCTGTTGTAGTCTCATATTAAACAGCACCGCTGCACAGACTGCTGGGTAATTACACACTGTGTGTAGTCAATAGTGCAGTGTGTGTAGGATTTAAACTCCAACCCATTTCATTCCCAAACACACAACCCCTGGTGAACATAACACCATACAGTGATGTGATGATTGCTGGCTTTACTTCTGGTGAAGCACATTATTTAGAGACCTCTATTGTTTGTGCGTTGTCACCGATGTGAATACTGCATCATTTACTTGTCTTTGCTAGGGATCTTTGTGTGAGCGTAAACTGCAAATGATGTCAATGGAATAACATCTAAACTAACTAAAACCTTTATTTCAGATATATTAATGTTATATTTGGTTCGAATGACAGGCCTCTACCTGAGGATGGTGATCTGGAGGGACTCACTGATGACTCTAGTAAGTTCAGCTCAGATTTTTGTCATGATTGTGTGTATAAATGTTTTACCATTGTGTTTTCAGTAAGACATTAAATCGAATTGAAATGTTTTTTATTAAGAAGCATTGGATGAGATTAAGTATAGAAAGCCAGTTAGTTAAACTGTTCCTGTAGCTGACTTGGTAGAGCATTGTGTTAAATAGAAAAGATCATGGGTTTATTTTGGGATCAGTGACTTTTTATACACAGTAAGTTGCTTTTGATCAAAGTATAAATGTAAACATCTAAAATATCACATTGTCTCATTTGTTTAGTCTCATTTAAAAAAAAAAAAATTCTTTGTTTAAACTTTAAAGGAACAGTATGTAGGATTGTGGCCAAAACTGGTACTGCAATCACACAACTGGTGGCCAATACACAACATGACAACCTAAACATCAGTTGAGGGCTGCAACTCCACTTTTTAAATGACAATATCCTGGCCAGACCACAGTGAAATAAGTATTTGAAATGAAAATGATTTCTTAATGGCTAGTGACATATCAGGGACATTTTATGATTCAGTGATATACATTTCTTACTGTTCTTACTGTTGCTTTAAACTTTCTGTTCTTTCAAAACATTTGGTTTTATATTATTTTTGCCATGTTTGCTGTTTAATAATGACTGTTGAAGTCAAACCGATCAGGTGTATATATACAGTATCTGTGTTGTAGGTCATCTTGGAGCTCTGACTGCCCATCATTTGGACTCTGTCCACCGTAAGCGTCGCACGCTGGTTGCTCCAGAGATAAACCTGTCACTGGACAAGAGTGAAGGCTCTCTGCTGTCTGAAGACTTTCTGGAAACTCCAGATGATCTTGATATAAACGTGGACGACATTGAGACTCCAGATGATGACTCTCTTGGATCAACCAACAATGGCAATGAACTGGAATGGGAAGGTCAGTGAAATCAAAGATCTGGCTGCTGTTTTAAAAATGGGATGCATTACAGTCTCTCTCTTCATAACCGTAACTAACCTTTATGTTTATCCTCATAAAATAGACAGACAAACAGCCAGAAAATATAGACATAGACAGATATAGATCGAAAGATATAGACAGACCGACAGACAGATATAGATACAGACACAGACATATATAGACAGACAGACGGACAGAGACAGACAAACAGACATAGAGAGATATAGACAGACAGACATAGACATAGAAACAGACAGACAGATATAGACAGACAGACAGACATAGATATAGACAGACCGACAGACAGATATAGACACAGACCTATATAGACAGACAGACATACAGACATAGACAAACAGACATAGACAGATATAGACTGACAGACAGACATAGATATAGACAGACCGACAGACAGATATAGACACAGACCTATATAGACAGACAGACAGACAGACATACAGACATAGACAAAAAGACATAGACAGATATAGACAGAAAAACATAAACATAGGCACAGAAATAGACAGAGACAGATATAGACAGACAGACACAGACATAGACAGATATAAACAGACAGATATAGATATAGACACAGACATGTATAGACAGATGGACAGAGACAGACAGACATACATAGACATATATAGACAGACACAGATATAGACAGAGACAGATATAGACAGACAAACAGATATAGACAGAGACAGAAATAGACAGACAGACAGAGACAGATATAGACAGACAGACATATATAGACAGACAGGCAGACAGACATAGACAGATATAGACAGACAGACAGACATAGACCGATATAGACAGAAAGACATAGACATAGGCATGAAGATAGAAATAGAAATAGAAATAGACAGACACAGACAGACAGACAGACAGACAGACATAGATATAGAAAGATATAGACAAACAGACAGATATAGATATAGACACAGACATATATAGATAGACAGACAGACAGACAGACAGACAGACATAGACAGATATAGACAGACAGACATAGACATAAAATATAAATATAAATAGACAGAGACAAAGACAGACACAGACAGACAGACAGACAGACAGACAGACATAGATATAGAAAGATATAGACAGACAGACAGACCGACAGACAGATATAGATATAGACAGACAGACATAGGCATAGGCATAGAAATAGAAATAGACCGACAGACAGACAGACAGACATAGATATAGAAAGATATAGACAGACAGACAGACAGACAGACATAGACAGATATAGACAGACAGACATAGACATAGGCATAAAAATAGAAATAGACAGAGACAAAGACAGACACAGACAGACAGACATAGATATAAAAAGATATAGACAGACAGACCGACAGACAGATATAGATATAGACAGACAGACATAGGCATAGAAATAGAAATAGACAGACAGACAGACAGACAGACAGACATAGATATAGAAAGATATAGACAGACAGACAGACAGACAGACATAGACAGATATAGACAGACAGACATAGACATAGGCATAAAATTAGAAATAGACAGAGAGACCGACAAGACAGAGACAGATATAGACAGACAGACATAGGCATAAAAATAAAAATAGAAATAGACAGACACAGACAGACAGACATAGATAAAGAAAGATATAGACAGACAGACCAACAGACATAGACAGATATAGACAGACAGACATAGACATAGACAGATATAGACAGATAGACACATACTTTATTAATCCACTCTAGGGAGAAATGGTTTGCATGAGCGGTCAAATATATCCACACAATTAAACTGTTCTGTTAAAATATCTGAATATTTTGTAATACTTGAAAACTAATAAAGTAAGGAGAAATCCGTGAATGTTTCATATTTAAAAATGTTTTTGTGCTGCTGTGCATCCATGTGTGTAATAAGCAATAGGTTTGATCACTTTCTCTCTTTAATAAAACGTAATTGAGGTTATATTGTAATCTCTTAATTCTAAATTTCAGACTTTAACTTTTCAAAGATTACTACTTATCAAGAGGAAAATGTGAGAAGCAAATGAAAATCAACATTTTAATCTACATTCAGTACTGATTAGAACACAACTGAGAGATTAAGAGATTTTGGTATCACTTTACAAGGTTGTATTTGTTAACAATTAGTTTAGGAATACGCTAACATGAATTAACTAATGAATACTTCTACAGCATTTATTAATCTTAGTTCATGTTAATTGCAGCAATTACTAATACATTTATAAAATCAAGTGTTGTAACACTTAACATTAGTTAAAGCACCATGTACTAACATTAACAAGAATCACGAGCTGAAAACGATATTGTTCATTGTTTGTTCATGCATTTACTAATGTTTGCTAATACAACCTTATTGTAAAGTGTTATTGAGATTGGATTTAACTCCAAAATCTCAATCTGAACTTAATCATTTCTGATGAAAATCTTGCAGAATAGTCTTCTCTTCATCTACAGATGACACTCCAGTGGCCAGTGCGAAAGGTTCGGCTGGTGATGAGGGTGAAGGTGCAGGGCGTCTCTGGAGAACTGTGATCATTGGAGATCAGGAGCACAGAATAGACATGCAGGTGATCAAACCTTACCTGCGTGTCGTCACACATGGAGGTCAGTTTCGCTTCACGCACACCTCTTATATTTATATGTACTTGTAAGAGTAAAACTATGTTACAGATGTCAAGCATCACTGTCGCTCATTTAAACGAATCACCCTTAGCGCTAGACTCGAGCCAAAGTGTTTGTGCTCAGTGTTCATGATTCAAGCCTTTATAAGAAATGCATGAAATACATTACAGGTAAAACTCTGTTTTATCAATGAACATAAATCCTCGACACTGTTACTCTTTGCAGGTTACTACGGTGAAGGCCTGAATGCTATCATTGTATTTGCTGCCTGTTATTTACCTGACAGCGGCTGTACAGACTACAGTTACATCATGGAAAATCTCTTTCTGTAAGACCATATACACAATACAGTTTTACACATGTATTTGAGTATTTTATATCAGATGTGGAGTTGTGCGTGTATTTGTTTTACTGTAGATATGTGATCAGTAGTCTTGAGCTGCTGGTAGCTGAAGATTATATGATCATCTATCTGAATGGAGCGACACCACGCAGACGAATGCCAGGACTCAGCTGGCTGAAGAGATGCTATCAGATGATCGAGAGACGGTACAACACCTGAGCAATGTTACCTGTAGAGAACAACAACACATCAATCACATCTCATAGAGGCCTTGAATTTTAACAGCCGTAATAAAAAACATAGGAATCTGCAATATAGTATTTCAACATATCACTGATGTCTGTTTTTTGAGTAACATCCTAAACTTTTTTATTTAAATGAAATGAACAAAGTAGTTTTCCTCTGGACTGGAATTATATGTTTGTTTTTAACATCCAGGTTAAGGAAAAACCTCAAAGGTCTGATCATCGCTCATCCATCCTGGTTCATTCGTACGGTTCTTACCATCTCAAGACCATTTATCAGGTGAGAAAACATCATACAAAACATCAGCCTCTGTAATTGATGTGTATTACATCTTGTATTTGAATTTGTCTTTTCAGTGTTAAGTTTATGGATAAGATCCGTTACGTTCAGAGTCTGGAGGAGCTGGCTCAGATTGTTCCCATGGAGCATGTGCAGATTCCTGAATGTGTGCTGCAGTAAGTGAAGTTCACCTGCAGGAGGCGCCATGAGGATGTTTTATGTGTTATAGACACCATTGTGAACCCACATTTATGCCCATACAAGAGTGTTGTAATTCTTGAGTAGATCATCAGATAAAATTTTTCCTCTTTTTAAACATGATACCAGCATACTGTTTATTACACAGTAGACATATACTGTATACATACTCATTTTAAAGTACTACAATATGTGAGATTAATATGTGTTATTAACATTGCTATTAGAGATGCACCAATATAAAAATTGTATTAAATATTAGACTGATATGGATGGTTATATTAACAAAATTCTGAAGATGACATTTTCTGAATGTTATTCATGCATATAATGAGCATTAATATTGAACATTTAACGAGTGATGTTTCTTTAAATTTTCTATAAACAGAGCTCAAATCATTGCATTTTTCCTGTTATCTTTTGATTGATTGACAGGATATATCAGCCCATAGTCTGAAAATTTGCTTTTATTGACCGATTTCATTTCATTTATTATACAGGAAAAGTTAAAAAGTAACATTGAGATACAATTTAAACGGGCCTGACTCAGTTTAAACACTGGTTTCCAGCAGGTTCCTGTTCTGCAGAACATAAAACACAGTTCACAACATAAAGAACACACTTTTAAACATAAGCTAAACAAATACAAAGGACTAAAAACAACAATACAATCAATGCAGAAAAAATGATAAAAAATGATTTTCAAGATAAACTAAAAATATCTAAAAATTCTTAAATTACGATGCTTTTTCTTGATGAGCAAAATGACCCTAGAAAATAAGTCTAGTTTTTAGACCCAAAATATCAAATGTAAGTGATTTTGTGCAAAAAACAAGCAAAAAAATCTGCCAATGGGGTAGGCAAAAAAATCTTGAAAATTTTTCTTAAACACTAAATTTAAGAAAAATTAGCTTTTTTGAAATGCGTGATATATGGTATTTTTCTTATGTAATGTGGAATATTATTCCAAATTTAGGTGTATATATATAAAAGGGACTGATACCGATTATTAGCCAATATATCTGTGCATCTCTAATTACTACTTATTCATGATAGTGAATATGAAAGAACAATGCATTATGTTATACAATAGATTCAGGATACAAATCCAAATAGCTTTAGTGGCATGAGAAACATTAAATAAACATATTTATGGAGGAATACACATTTTGGCAAATAAAAAAGATATCTGGGTATTTCATGCATACTGAAACTTCACATACTTTTGATTGTATACATTTAGTTTAACAAACATTTTGTGTCTGGTGTTAGAAATGTGAAGTTTTTGTAATGTTTGTGTTCTTGTCTTTCTGCAGATATGATGAGGAGCGAGTTAAATCTCAGAGCGACAGGTAAAACTGCAGTGACCTTTATAAGGGTCAGATGTTAAACAGGTCACGGGGTGGCATTTCCTCTTACGGTCCTGCCTTTAAAACACACTCACACTCGCACACAAACACAGGTTTGTTCACTGTTTAAGCGAGGAGACTTCACATATACTTCCAACACCATCTCTTAAATCTAATACAGACTTAAATCGGAAGACATTATTAAAGTAAAACAGTGGGAGCAACTAAAACCTTTGCATTTATTTTACTGTATTTCATTTTAATTTTTATCTACCAGTTTAATATTTTATACTATTACAGTGTTTCCATTTTTATAATAGTTATACTAAATATTATTATTATTATACAATTATTGTTCATTTCAATTATTATTACTATAATAAATGTAGTAAAAATCTTCATATAATCACAGTGAGTGTACATTTCTTAAGATTTTATTAGTGGCTGTGCCCACTTACTAATTAATATTTCAGTGAATATTTAATTTTCATGCACATTAGTGTTTATTTTTCACTCATGTCTTTCCCTCACAGGCTTGAACAGCTGGCCAAGACATCAGAGAGGTAAAATGCCTTTACTCTTTATACATGTTTCACACACACACACACACACACACACACACACACACACACACACACACACACACACACACACACACACACACACACACACACACACACACCATATCATTACACTGAAGCACATTGGTTGTCCACATACCGTATAGGACCGTAGTATGCAGAATGATAGTATTCACAGTAGTCTTTAATAAACTGGCTGTGTATAACATGCATTTATGAAATTATTAAGCAGGCTGTCCTATATTTCAAAAATATTGGGTAAACAGCTGGATCAATATCAATATAAAGTGCCTTTTGCTGTCCTCATCAGAATCACTCAGTCATCATGAATATTATCCAAATAATTTAATTCTTAGGTTTTATTATAAATAGCCAATCATTTACACACATACAAGTACAATGATAAGTCTCTTGAAATATGTTTTTCCCATTTTATACCATTTTCTTTGATTGGATGAATGCAATTTTGTCCCAGACCCTGCTCAGCTAACTTAAGTAAGGGTAAAAAGTGAATAAATGACATAAAATTCAAAAACTTTTAGATTTTTCTTATTGTCATCAACAGGTTATTGATAAAACAAGTCTTTTTTATAATTTATATTCATTTTTCATAATAATATTAGGCATTTTGTACATGTCCCTAAAATTGCTGTCCACCCATGTCATTTTGGGGTAAACGCCCCTTCAAGAAACCAACTGATGCAGTCAATGACATCCCGTCCCTCATTTGGTCTTTATTCAGTGGAGGTTAAAACATATAATGCACACACAGTTAGTATCTTCACTTATTTTTCTTTATTTTCATCATATTGTATTTGTAGTTGTCTGGCGTCAAGCTTAAAATGTCCACCCTGACATTTTTGTGGACATATTTGTTGTATGGTGTTTGCTTGCAGTTAATTTATAAAAAGTGCTGGAGCTTGACTGTTACGACCAGCTCGTTTAAAGCCGCAACACAAAAGAGGAATCACACAAACCATATAATTAATGTGAATTTTATTACATTAAAACATATGCCACAACCAATAATAATAAACAAATGTCTAGAGGAAAATAAAATAATACAAATTACCAAAACAAAATCTGGACGCTACATGTGAAAGAAAACCATAAGAATGAGCCACTCGAGAGGAAAACTTCCCCCAAGAGTGCCTGCCTCCAAATCAAACACAGAACTTTTATATTCTCTTGGCTAACTATCAATTAGCATGGGCAAAGCCAATCAGGAACTCCCATGATCTGCACCCACGGAACCAGGAAGTAACTCAGGGTCGTCACACCTCCCACTCGAAAAGGAAGTTCTCCCAGAGAACTGACAGAGGGAAAACAAAGTTACCAAAAACAATACCACCATTTAAATGTGAATGTACAATAACTTTACTACTCATCTCTATGAATCTAACTCCATGTCACCTCCGGAATCCTGGGCCCTAGGACATTGAGGAGAAAAGGAGAAAGAAGAAAGAGAAGAACAGAGAAAAGACCAGACTCTAACGGTACACGTTACATTCGGGAAAGAGCATCAGCAATGATGTTTTCCTTGCCGCGTATGTGTTTAATCTGTAAGTGGAAAGGTTGTAGAATAAGGCTCCACCTCATAATTCTTTGATTTTTGCCTCGCATTCGATCTAAGAAAGTCAACGGATTATGGTCCGTATATACAATAATGGGACCACAGATAGAACTCAGATAGACCTCAAAATGCTGAACGGCTAAGACAAGGGCTAATGCCTCTTTTTCCACTGTAGAGTAGACTTGCTGGTGACGATTGAACTTTTTTGAAAAATAACTGACTGGATGTTCAACTCCGTTACAATCTTCCTGCAGAAGAACAGCACCAGCCCCATAAGCACTAGCATCAACGGCAAGTAAAAAACGCTTCTCAAAATTAGGGGTAACTAGCACGGGAGCATTTGCCAATAAAGATTTCGCATTCTCAAAAGAACACTGGCATTTCTCAGACCATTGAAATGGTCTCTTTGGGCTTAACAGGTCAGTCAGAGGGGCAACTACACTCGCAAAATTGTGACAAAAACCTCTATAGTAACCCACCATCCCAAGGAATCGTCGTAACTCACGACGGGTAATTGGTTTGGGGAAACCGCAAATCGCATTCACTTTAGCATGAATCGGTTTCACACAACCCCGGCCAACCACCTTACCTAAATATGTCACAGTTGCCTTTCCGAATTCACACTTGGCAAGGTTTATGGTCAAGTTGGCTTTAGCCAGACGCACAAAAAGCTCTCTAATTTGATCAAGATGTTCAGACCAAGTGGAACTATAGAGAACAACATCATCCAGGTAGGCCTCACAACCAGTCATCCCAGACAACACATGATTTACCAATCGCTGGAACGTAGCCGGAGCATTTCGGACCCCAAAAGGCATAACGGTATACTGCAGGAAACTATCAGGGGTGACAAAAGCAGATAGTTCTTTAGCACGAGATGTCAATGGCACCTGCCAGTAACCTTTTAGGAGGTCAAATTTGCTAACAAATTGTGCGGAACCAACCCGGTCAACACAATCATCAATTCTTGGTAGGGGATAACAATCAGGTTTTGTTAAAGAATTGAGTTTCCTGTAGTCGGTGCAAAAACGATACGAATTATCAGATTTACTCACTAAAATACATGGAGAACTCCAAGAACTAAAACTAGGTTCTGCCAAGTTATGATCAAGTAAATAGTTCACCTCTTTCTGAAGTAACTTCCTTTTTATAGGATTTACACGATATGCATGTTGTTTCACTGGCTGTGCCATACCCACATCAATGTCGTGCTCAATGGCAGACGTTCGCGTAGGTACATCAGAGAAGAGGGTTGGAAATGAGCTTACCAACTCTATTATATTGGTCCTCTCTGACTCAGACAAGTGAGACAGATGGTGAGCAAAATTAACAAGAACTTCAGAGTTATTTAATCGCCCTTCCACTTCTCCTCGAGAAGGACCCTTAAATTCCTCTAAATGGTCATCCACCTCTACAGATGCTTCTGAAACACTTTCAGTTACAGTCATAACATCAACAGGCAAAGAAGGTACTGGGGTCACATAAGATTTAAGTAGGTTAACATGACAAACCTGTATTTTCTTTCGACGATCGGGGGTACTTAATAAATAGTTGTTATTCGGAAGACACTTCGCAATTGTATAAGGTCCAGCAAATCGAGCCTTGAAGGGACTAGTCAAGACAGGTAACAACGCCAGCACTTGATCACCTACTTGAAACTGTCTGGACTTAACGTTGCGATCAAACAACCGTTTCATCTTTCCCTGAGACTTGGCTAGGTTTCTTAGAGCAATAGCTCTAGCTTCATAAAGTCGATAACGGAAACTACTCACGTAGTCTAGAACATTCTCAGACGGGTCAAAATTCGTCCACTCATCTGCCAAGACAGCAGTAGGTCCCCTAACAGTGTGTCCAAATACTAACTCATTAGGGCTAAAACCTATGCTCTCTTGTACAACCTCACGAATAGCTAACAGCATCCAAGGAAGTCCTTCCTCCCAGTCACAGTCGAGTTCAACACAGTACGACCTCAAAAGTGACTTAAGTGTTTGATGGAACCTTTCTAGACCTCCTTGGCTTTGAGGGTGATAAGCACTTGAGATATTATGTTTAACTTCAAGTTGTCGCATGACCTTGGAGAAGTTTCGGGACATAAAATTTGAACCCTGATCAGATTGAATAGTTTTTGGAATACCGAAAATAGACATGAAACTTGTTAAAGCCTTTAAAATGGCTTTGGTAGTAATTGATCTAAGGGGGTAAGCTGCCGGGTAACGTGTAGTCTGACACATTATGGTGAGTAAATAAGCATGTCCAGCCTTAGATCGTGGTAAAGGGCCAACGCAATCAATAGTCAAATGTGCAAAAGGAGTGGAAACGGCAGCAATAGGCTGTAAAGGAGCAACTGGAACTTTTTGATTCGGCTTTCCAGTCATTTGACAAGTATGGCAAGATCGTAGAAAGTTAATCACATCTCGTTTACATCTAGGCCAATAAAATCTCCTTAACACCCTATCATAAGTTTTTCGTACCCCCATATGCCCAGCTATGCCCTGATGCGAAAGCTGTACGAGGTCTTGACGAAACTTAAGTGGAACCACAATTTGGATTCTGGGATCGAGTGAAAAATCAGAGCTCATAGGCTGTTGTCTACAAAGCAATCCATCTTGGAGAAAATAGAAAGGAGATGAAGTTTTGTCTCCAACTTCATGAGCTAAAGAAAACAATTCCTGAAGAGTATCATCCGCCTGCTGTGCTTTAATAAGGTCATCTCGAGTCACACTATAAAGCGGAGATAAAGAACAAGTGTTAACATGGTCACAGAGAAATGGGCTTTCTGGCTTTAAATTAACCTCATCTACAACATGTGACTCATTTACAGGGATCACATTTTCCACATCTGTACACACAGTACTAGGTTCCACCTGAGAGGAGTTTCCTGAAACCAGAAAAGTATCAGAAAGAATATTTTCAGTTTCATCTGGCACACATTTCTTAGCCATTGCTCGAGTTATGGCACATGCAGGGTATAAATCAGGACAGTCAGAAGATCCACTTAACTTCTCAACAGTAGACATCACTATAGGTGGAACACCCCCATCTGACTTTTCCCAAACATTTCCCCCGGCTAGATCATTACCGAGTATGAAAGTGACACCAGGGACAGGAAGCATAGCACGAACTCCCACGACCACATCACCTGACACCAGTTTAGAATTAAGATGAATGCAGTGTAGAGGAACTTCTGTAAACCCCATCTCAAGCCCTCTGACCAGTACATTTGTTCCTGTAGCAGTACGTTCAGACAAAGGCAAAAGTCCTTCCAAAAGAAAAGATTGCCCCGCCCCTGTGTCACGGAGGATACGTACAGGCACTGCCTCATCGGAGTTAGGCAAAGCAACAGTCCCTTCAGTAAGAAAAGGTGCAAAATCAGCATTAATTTTAACAGTCTCCATCTCAGTAACATCCACTTGTTTAATATGCTCGTTACATTGAACAGTAGTATGCTTCACATTTGATGTAGAAATTAAACCAACAGACTTTATCCCTTTCTCTTTCTTTTTAAGAGCAACACAGTCTGAAATTTTATGTCCTGGTTTCCTACAATAAAAGCAAACCATCTCACCTTTCGTACGGGTACCTGAGATATGATCAGCAACATTTGGGGCACCATTCTGACGTACAACCATCTTTTTACTTTTAACAGCAACATTGAACTTAGGCCTGCTCAAATCAACAGAAAGCTGATGAGTAAGAACAAATTCATCCGCCATAAGAGCAGCATCTGACATTTTGCTTACTTTGTGTTCATTAAGATACATTGCAACAGCATTTGGAACACAGTTTTTAAACTCTTCTAAAAGAAGCAATTCTCTAAGCTGTTCCTTAGTGGTTACTTTTACTGAGGTACACCAGCGGTCAAACAAATTTTCTTTCTCTCTAGCAAACTCAAGATATGTACATTTTTCAGCCTTAGAGTAACTTCTAAATTTCTGACGGTATGCTTCGGGTGCCAGTTCATAAGCGTGCAAAATAGCAGACTTAACCACTTCATAATCGCCACTTTGTTCCGTAGTTAGCGCTGAATAGACATCCTGTGCCCTCCCTACTAACACACATTGCAGCAGTAAAGTCCAAAACTCTCTTGGCCATTTCAAAGACTCTGCAACACGCTCAAAATGTTGGAAATACTTCTCTACTTCCTTCTCCAAAAACAGCGGCACTAATCTAATGTTTTTATAAACATCAAAAACAGGTGCAGGAAATACGGGTTCAGCAGATGGCACAAGTGGAGTTTCACCTGTTTGGGCACTCAGCTCTAATTCAAGTTTTCTCAACTGAAACTCCCTTTGCTCCCTTTCAGATTGCAACTCCAATTTCCGTAACTCTACTTGCTGTTCTAACTGCATTTTATACTGCAACTCTATTTTCTTAATCTCAAAATCATTTTCTAGCGCTTTCCCCTTTAGTGCACAAGCATCACGCTCAACACGAAGTTTTTCCACATCGACACATAAGCGTTTCTCCTGTAAAGACATCTCACTAAACTTCACAGTTTGATCAGCAGCGAAAATAGGAGAGGTTAATGATTCAGCAGCATCAAGAGAAGAGGTTAACAATTCCTCTGAATTAACTTGAGCTCTTACCTCTAAAACACCGCGCTCAGAAAGTGCATTTTTCACAGCTGCCATCAGCGTTTCTTTCAGCTTCTTGTCATTACTCGTTACCTCCACATCAAAGCGCTCGGCAATCTGCACCAGTTCTTCCTTCGTACATCTCTCCAATAAGATTTCCGAAGGAAATACAAGAAAGTCCTCGATTACCGACGACATTTCTACTAAAGGATGCGGCAGAAACACAATAACAAACAGCAATACAAACACGGACGAAACGCCGCTAAACTAGAGCAATAGAACTACAAATCCCATCAGCCACTTCGCCCGGAATTGTTACACATACATGCTCCGAGTGCAAACCCCACCTCAGTTATGAGATAAATAAAACTTACCCCAAGTCTTTACTCAAATTATCTTCATCTTCAGCAGGTATTATACACACAATTACAGAAAATAACCAAGTGTCACCTTTTACTGAAAAATGAGAGACTCCAGTTCCTACCTATAATAAACCAACTAACTAAACCTACCTAATCTTCAAAGGTGTACCGGACTCGGGGCGGTATTTAAACGCTAAACTCACGGACATTTGGCAATTCAAACCAAAAGCCTGAAGCGTACCCCCAACAGAGATTTAAAACCTCCGCCCAGGATAACCTTCAAAAACAAAAAAGGAAAAATAACAAACACAAAACAACAAACAGTGCCTCGATGGAAGGATTATAAAACCCAGCTGAGAACACTCTAAATACCCGAAGTCTACTCATTTCACAGGTGAACACACTAAATACATCATGCATTTACTTACACATGTAGCAATCCCGGACGAGCCCCCAATTTTATGTTACGACCAGCTCGTTTAAAGCCGCAACACAAAAGAGGAATCACACAAACCATATAATTAATGTGAATTTTATTACATTAAAACATATGCCACAACCAATAATAATAAACAAATGTCTAGAGGAAAATAAAATAATACAAATTACCAAAACAAAATCTGGACGCTACATGTGAAAGAAAACCATAAGAATGAGCCACTCGAGAGGAAAACTTCCCCCAAGAGTGCCTGCCTCCAAATCAAACACAGAACTTTTATATTCTCTTGGCTAACTATCAATTAGCATGGGCAAAGCCAATCAGGAACTCCCATGATCTGCACCCACGGAACCAGGAAGTAACTCAGGGTCGTCACATTGACCAATATTATGCATTTCTAACAGCCTAAGGTCTACTTAATACAAAACAAATTAAATAGAAATCTCCATTTAATCTTCAAAATTTGGGGGGAAATTTTGCCGTCTCAAAGGCACTTTATAGTGATATTGACCCAGCTAACAGGATGTTGTGTGCAAACCCTTTCAGACATAACTCTGTATAGATGGCACTTATATACAACTCTGTAGTATGTGGTATATAAACAGTATGTAAATGATCTGTCTGGATAATCTGCTGATGCAATACACAACAGTCCACACTATACAGGATACTTTAGCCCACAGTTAGGGCAGCAAGATAAATTGGAAGGATCGCAATGTCACAAATGTGTATATACAGTAGCAATGGTTTGAATGATTTTAATAATTTAAGTTTTAGGTCAATTCAGATAACAGAGAGACTGGCAAGATGATGCTTTATTTTTACCAGAAAGAATATAAACATTTCAAAGATAATGTACTAGAATGTTATTTTATTTTAAAAACTTAAAGCATTATCATATTTCTTTTTGTACATCACATTTGTTTATAATGTTTAATTTTGTAAATTATTTGCTGTAGTTATGCAGCTGTTTGCCAGTAATTTACTGTAGATTTAAATGTATGTTATTTACTGGCAACAGTTTGTTCACATTTAAACATTAACAAGTCTTTATGTTTACAGAGTAAAACTAAAATAGCATCCTTATGCAAAGCATTCTGGGAAGCAGAAATTCTCATCAACTTTCTCTTAGTTCCCAGAATGCTTTGCATGAGGATGCTATTTTAGTTTTATTCTGTAAAAATAAAGACTTGTTAATGTTTATTTCACTTTGAACAAACTGTTGCATATAACATATATTTAAATCTGTAACTTACTGGCAAACAGCGGCAGTAATACTGTCATTTCTACAGATGTTTTTAGCAATGTACCCAAAACAAACCCAACCACACATGAATAAATCTGAATTTAGTTTAGCAATTTAATACAAAACTCTTTTACTGAACCTTTATTTAATTTGTTTTCACAAAGTTTTTTCCAGAAAAATGATGACAAACTAGATGATGACAAACTACCATTTACATCCAACAGTACATTTACGATAAAAATGAGAGTGTGTTATCATTACATTTTTTGTATTTATTGATATACAGTAACTATATTGTGTATGTTACTATTCCTGGAAATTTCATCTTCAATGTCAGAAACATAAATCTATCATTCAGCTCTTTATACGCAAAGGAATGTAATGTGATTCTTTTTTGAGGTTTGTTTTATACTGTTTGATTTTAACATCTAATTAAAGATATTATTTGGCAGGGCGTCGTCAGTAGCTGAAGAGGCGTGTCCTTGACATCTCACATGGGGTAAGAGACGGACGGAGCACCCATCTGTAACAGTAGATTCATTCAGCAGTGTCAGTTTAATGACCTCTGTGCGATGTGCCATATCAGGAGCGCTTCACGCCATCTTTAAATGGGGTGGAGCAGAGTCTGGCTGAAAGTTTGAACACCATATGTTACATAAAACACATCTGCTGCACTCATCAGGACACCAGCCGCACCCGACTCCAATTCATGCTATTTATGAGCGGACTGCTGTCTGCTGCACTGTTGGTATTTCAGCAGTAGTATGAGACACACGCTTATATCCCACACTTCTGAAGCTCTTATACAGCTCCAAACATTAAAACACTCTTCATCTAACAGCTTAATCATTAGTCTGTCTGTCTGTCTCTCTATCTTTATAACTGTCTATCTCCTCCTTGATAGCTGTCTGTCTCTCCATCTTGGTAGGTGTCTATCTTTCCATTTTGTTAGCTATGTATCTCTCTGTCTTGGTAGCTGTCTATTGTAACTGTATCCTTATTGTAACTGTCTATGTCTCCGTCATGGTAGCTGTCTATCTCTCCATCTTGTAACTGTCTATGTCTCCATCTTATTAGCTGTCTATCTCTTTATCTTGTTAACTGTCTATTTCTCTGTCTGTGAAGCTGTCTGTCTCTCTATCTTTATAACTGTCTATCTCCTTCTTGATAGCTATCTGTCTCTCTGTCTTGTTAGCTGTCTATTGTAACTGTCTCCTTATTGTAACTGTCTATGTCTCTGTCATGGTAGCTGTCTATCTCTCCGTCTTGTAACTGTCTATGTCTCCATCTTGTTAGCTGTCTATCTCTTTATCTTGTTAACAGTCTATTTCTCTATCTTAGAAGCTGTCTGTCTCTCTATCTTTATAACTGTCTATCTCCTTCTTGATAGCTGTCTGTCTCTCTGTCTTGGTAGGTGTCTATCTTTCCATTTTGTTAGCTGTGTATCTCTCTGTCTTGGTAGTTGTCTATCTATCCATCTTGTAACTGTCTATGTCTACGTCTTGTTAGCTGTCTATCTCTTTATCTTGTTAACTGTCTATTTCTCTGTCTTAGAAGCTGTCTGTCTCTCTATCTTTATAACTGTCTATCTCCTTCTTGATAGCTGTCTGTCTCTCCATCTTTATAACTGTCTATCTCTCCGTCATGGTAGCTGTCTATCTCTCCATCTTGTAACTGTCTATGTCTCCGTCTTGTTAGCTGTCTATCTCTCCATCTTTTAATTGTCTTTCTCTCTGTTTTGGTATCTGTCTATTGTAGCTGTCTCCTTATTGTAACTGTCTATGTTTCCATCTTATTAGCTGTCTATCTCTTTATCTTAGAAGCTGTCTGTCTCTCTATCTTTATAACTGTCTATCTCCTTCTTGATAGCTGTCTGTCTCTCTGTCTTGGTAGCTGTCTATCTCTCCATCTTGTAACTGACGCTCTCCCTGTCTTGGTAGCTGTCTATCATTACGTTTTGTTAGCTATTTATCTCTCCATCTTTATAACTGTCTATCTCTCTGTCATGGTAGCTGTCTATCTCTCCATCTTGTAACTGTCTATATCTCTGTCTTGGTAGCTGTCTGTCTCTCCAGCTTTATAACTGTCTATCTCTCCGTCATGGTAGCTGTCTATCTCTCCATATTGTAACTGTCTATGTCTTTGTCTTGTTAGCTGTCTATCTCTCCATCTTGTAATTGTCTATCTCTCTGTCTTGGTAGCTGTCTATTGTAACTGTATCCTTACTTTAACTGTCTATGTCTCTGTCTTGGTAGCTGTCTGTCTCTCCATCTTTATAACTGTCTATCTCTCCGTCATGGTAGCTGTCTATCTCTCCATATTGTAACTGTCTATGTCTTTGTCTTGTTAGCTGTCTATCTCTCCATCTTGTAATTGTCTATCTCTCTGTCTTGGTAGCTGTCTATTGTAACTGTCTCCTTACTTTAACTGTCTATCTCTCTGTCTTGGTAGCTGTCTATCTCTCCATCTTGTAACTGTCTATGTCTCCGTCTTATTAGCTGTCTATCTCTTTATCTTGTTAACTGTCTATTTCTCTGTCTTAGAATCTGTCTGTCTCTCTATCTTTATAACTGTCTATCTCCTTCTTGATAGCTGTCTGTCTCTCTGTCTTGGTAGCTGTCTATCTTTCCATTTTGTTAACTGTGTATCTCTCTGTCTTGGTAGCTGTATATCTCTCCATCTTGTAACTGTCTATGTCTACGTCTTGTTAGCTGTCTATCTCTCCATCTTGTAAGTGTCTATCTCTCTGTCTTGGTAGCTGTCTATAGTAACTGTCTCCTTATTGTAACTGTCTATGTCTCCGTCTTGTTGTCTATCTCGTTATCTTATAACTATCTATCTATCTATCTTTATAACTGTCTATCTCTCTGTCTTGGTAGCTGTCTATCTCTCCATCTTGTAACTGTCAATATCTCTGTCTTGGTAGCTGTCTATCTCTCCATCTTGTAATTGTCTATCTCTCTGTCTTGGTAGCTGTCTATTGTAACTGTCTCCTTATTGTAACTGTCTATGTCTATGTCTCTGTCTTGTTGTCTATCTCGTTATCTTGTAACTATCTATCTATCTATCTATCTATCTATCTTTATAACTGTCTATCTCTCTGTCTTGGTAGCTGTCTATCTCTCCGTCTTGGTAGCTGTCTATCTCTCCATCTTGTAATTGTCTATTTCTCTGTCTTGTTAGCTGTCTATCTCTCCATCTTGTAATTGTCTATTTCTCTGTCTTGGTAGCTGTCTATTGTAACTGTCTCCTTATTGTAACTGTCTATGTCTCTGTCTTGTTGTCTGTCTCGTTATCTTGTAACTATCTATCTATCTATCTTTATAACTGTCTATCTCCTTCTTGATAGCTGTCTGTCTCTCTGTCTTGGTAGCTATCTATCTCTACATGTTGTAACTGACGTTCTCTCTGTCTTGTTAGCTGTCTGTCTCTCTGTTTTAGTAGGTGTCTATCTTTCAGTTTTGTTAGCTGTCTATCTCTCCATCTTGTTACTGACGTTCTCTCTGTCTTGGTAGCTGTCTATCTTTACGTTTTGTTAGCTATCTATCTCTCCATCTTTATAACTGTCTATCTCTCCGTCATGGTAGCTGTCTATCTCTCCATCTTGTAACTGTCTATGTCTACGTCTTGTTAGCTGTCTATCTCTCCATATTGTAACTGTCTATGTCTCCGTCTTGTTAGCTGTCTATCTCTCCATCTTGTAACTGTCTATCTTGTTATCTTGTAACTGTCTATCTATCTATCTATCTATCTATCTATCTATCTATCTATCTATCTATCTATCTATCTATCTATCTATCTATCTATCTATCTATCTATCTATCTATCTATCTATCTATCTTTATAACTGTCTATCTCTCTGTCTTGGTAGCTATCTATCTCTACATGTTGTAACTGACATTCTCTCTGTCTTGTTAGCTGTCTGTCTCTCTGTTTTAGTAGCTGTCTATCTTTCAGTTTTGTTAGCTGTCTATCTTTTTGTCTTTGTAGTTGTCTGTCTCTCCATCTTTATAACTGTTTATCTCTCTGTCTTGGTAGATATCTTTCCATTTTGTCATCTGTCTATCTTTCCGTCTTTGTAGCTGTCTAGCTCTCTGTTCACATTCCCCTCTCACCTCCCCCCTCTGATTTATTTTTGAATGCGTCTCTTGTCACGCTCGGTCGATGTGATGGGTTCCACTTTACTCAATGACCCTGTGACTCGTCTGATATGTCAAGTATGTACAGATGGCAGAGTCCACCAACTTGACCGTCAGCCTCAATGAGATATCACAAATGTTTGTTAGTCCACTGATGTGGGATTGTGTTTAAACACTAGGGACCTGATTTACTATCAACTACCACCAGCGCAAACCATCGTTTTATAGTTAAATAAAAAACGTTCTGGATTTACTAAAGATGCGCAGTGGATAATTAGCACTGAAAAGGTGTGGTCTAGTTATGTTTTCGATTGACATTATTGCATATGCATTTGTAGGAGTTTCTGAGCTGTCTCAAGCAACTATGTGCTCTAATGGCTGCAATTGTTGCTGATAGGAGGAGGCATCACAGACATCAGGGAGCGCATGGTAAAAGGGAGAGGATTTTTGTTCCCCACACATATCAATTTATTTTTAATGCCAGAGGAACATATTATTGCCAAGCCATGTTCATCTTAATTGGCTAGAGGAGTCACTGAGAAAAGTCACACAATACCAAGTGTTTCAAAACATCTTGTAACTCTTAATTTTTCAGTGTACTACTGTATGGCTTTGTTAGCTGGGATGTTACACCCTTTCAGCTGCGATGTCTGTAGTGCCGAACTCAAGTGCATCAGATGTCCCGCACCTGAGGAGCATCGGCTCTGCTTATTTGCGAACCTGCACTAATTTGCGCTGCTCTTAGTAGATTGTGTTGGTCATTATGAAAATGAGCTGTTGCGCCTGTGTTATTTAGTTTGCACGTTTTTATTTAATTACCCGCAGATATTTTCACTTCCATCAATGCTTTTTTGGAATTGCGCTCTCACACTAATTTTCCCTCATTTAAAATCTGGCCCATAGTCAGCAGTATTTTTTAATGTCATCTAAATGATAAATTTGCATGTCATTATATAGATGAATCTTATAAAAGGCTTTTGATGCACAGTTAAGCATATTTAATTAAGGTCATTTTTATTGATTTATTTTTTGCGTTGCATTAAGGTATGTTTGGAGGGAATTGTGCTTATCATGAAAACAATGGAATATAGCATAAAACTAAGGGTTCATTTGTTAGACAAAATATTTTCTTGTTTTTTTTTTCGACAATTTATTAAAGTTAGCAACGTGAAACAGTCCCCAAAGTAATATTTATATTAAACGATATTGCCTCATTTTATTAAATGACCTTTACGTCTTGTTTTACAGGAACACATCTATGCGTGACATTTTCCAAAGATGTATCTGTAAGCAAACACAGTGATGCTTTTCAAACATCTGTCCACGGTGACATTTTCCATAAACACTCAGTCACCCTTTTTCCCTGAATCATTTTAAATCTAGATCACAACATGAGAGAAAACAAACTGGACTCTAATGAAACAAACTTTTCCAATGCTTGTTTGTTTTTCAAGGGGAACATCTGTGCAAACTCAAACATTGTGTCTAATACTTAAAATATGTATTTTTGTTGTACATATGTAAAATATGTGTGTGTGTTTTTTTTATTGTCCAAGACATAAGTTCAAACCAGTAAGACTACTATACTTTAATCAGTTGTTCTTGTCTTGGTGGTTTAACTTGCCAACCACTTTAACAACCCTGAGATTCATTCTGTTACACAACACTGCAGTTTGCAGGTTATGAAACCAGAATCAACTCTCTTTACTTTTTTAAATCATGTTTCTGTTCATATTGGGCCTGATACACCAGAAGTGGAGAGCGGGGCCATAAATAAAAAATTTCAAATCATTTTAAAAGCTAATGTTTTAGACAGGGATATATTTTTGCTGTGGTCAATAACTCACAAGTGTGGTCTATCAATCCCAGGTGAAATTTTGATCAAATGTAAAACAGCTTTAGTATAATTTCACTTTTAATTTCTCGCATTGTTACTTTTGAGCCTGTCAGCTGGTACAGTTTGAAAGTAACATACATGTGGGCAAAAGTAACACAATTTTTTGTGTTACACTTGTTTTTAGTAAATATACATGTGACCTTGTTTATTTGTAGCTGCAAGCATATTTTGTCATTTATCTTTGCAAAAAATAATGAAATTACATTTTCATTTTAACATTTAGTTTCATCAAATGTTTCAACAGCAACCTGAATTGTTGAGAATAAAACATGTTTTTCAACAGTCTGAATATAATGAAAATTAAAATGTATTAAATGAGGATAATATAAATTCTCAAAATAATGCAAGTGTTCCTTTCGTCCCGACAGGAACTTCTTACATTTAAACCCGATTTACTTTAATACTGAATAACTTTAGGATGTGTTACAGCACTAAATAACCTGTAGATTGATCAGTGCTGTCACACGTGAAACCAGAAACAACACTTTCTGGACCAGTAGGAAACAATTATGAAATAACGCAATATTTGTCAGCTCTGTCAAGGGTTGCGTGCTGTCATATTTTGAAATGCAAATGTAGTCAGAGCCATTGGCTGCCGGTGACTTCTTTTTATAAGGGTGCTCGATGCGAAGTTCATCACAACATGTATGTAGCCCATCATGTTTGTGGTTCGTAATTTCAAAATATGTGTTCGGCGCGTCGATGAACCTATGTGCATCACGTGTCTTGTCAAAATAAGTGCCCATCTAAAGGGTTTATGATAAAAGAGACGCTCATGTTTGCCAGATACTCGCATAATCTCATGCATATTAAGAGTTGACTGTTTGTGAACGTGAGCGTCTCTTTTATCATACATGGTTTTGACACATGTGCAGCAGGCACTTATTTTGACAAAACACGTGATGCACATGGGTCACACATGATGCAACAAACACATATTTTGAAAACGCAAGCAACACACATGACACTCCGAACACTTTGAATTTGCGCCCCTCGGAAGAGCAGTCACGAGCCGTCACTGGTCAGAGCTCTGAGAAAATCACTTTGTTACTTTCACCCCGGTTCTCCCCTAAATGTTATTGCAACGAAAAAGACAGTATTTAAAATGTTTAAAATCAAATACAAATAACTTGGTCCACCTCTGTAATATATTATTTTGAAGATATTGTCACCTAGGTCATGCAAGCTGTTGGATAATGTTAAACAGTAATGGCAGGTAATGAAATAACTTGTAATCTCTTACTGAAGAAATCTGCTCACAGTAGGCTACACTGTTTTCTTGTGAAGGATCTTTATGAAGTTCCTTTAAAGCAACCTGTGTGTGTGTGTGCGTGCGTGCTTGCGTGTGTGTTTGAGTGGTGTGTGTTTACCTGAGATAACTGAGATTCTGACTTCAAGAGAAACAATACACTAGCATTTTATTTTTTTATTACGGCAAATTTTTTTATATAATACAATTCTTAACCATGTATTAATGAACTGATATGCCTTTTATTATAAATTAACTTTTAGAGTTAAAATGTTTTTTTACATTTAACCCTTGCAGGTATGTTTGTAACATCTTGATCCTGCACTTTAGTAACATATTTTACTTTTTTGTAGATAAAGCAGTTTTATCTGCTTTTTTAACATTCACCCTTACTGGTGTGAGTTGTGGATTTACTCAAGATCATCATTTTAACATCATGGATATCTGTCTTTAACACAGATGTCTGTCTTTTCTGGTCAAGTCTTGAAGATTTCGATCGCCTCACAAATATAGGTTGCTTTAAAGAAGCTCAGATCTTAAGTTATCTTAAATCATGCATACATTACTCTGTCCTGTAAATACTGTGGCTCTGAATTTGAGGTCAAATGTGTCAGGCAGCAGTTAACTGAGCCCCTGTGTTTGTTGTTTAACTGAGGTTTGTTAATATAATGTAATGTAATGTAGGTCAGGGCTATGTTTGCAATAGAAAACTTACACACTGTAAAATGCACATTATTTTTATTCAACGGTCTTGTAATATATTTTTTAAAATGGTGTAAAACAGTACATCTGATGCATGCATGCAAGTGGTGTTTAGTCATACGGTTTTAGTTTATTCTTAAATAAAATGATTAAACAATGCATTCAGATGATGTTAAAAATAAAAGTTGATATCATTTCCATGTGACATTACACTGTTAATGAACACATTTTATTTTAAAAAAGCAGTATTCCAGTAAATGTGATCTTTTGGCAAATGCCGTCAGTCTTCCGGGTTTTTCGTGCATGCAGGGTACCACAGTAATAATTGTATGATAGTTTTCTATTACAAATATGGTCAGAATGTCATCCTCTGAATTGACTGTAATAAGTTCATGTACATAAGTATGTAATTCAACACTAGAGTACAAACTCATGTGTGCTTCCAACACAAAGTGACATCACAGGAGGCGGAGCTTATTAACCCTCCCCTCAGAAAGCCTTATGAGTATATGGAAATAGTTTATCTACAAACAGTTAGTTAGCTATGGGTAGGAAGACAGAAATTGATGGTGTACAGGAGAACTGTATTGATTTTATTCTCTGTATAATGGCCAATAATAGGAATTCTTATTGTAGGCCTTGATATTTGTGCTGAGGGGGTAATTTTTGCCACATTATTGTATAATGTACCTTAACTGATTGTTTTTAACGCACGGCGTATAAATCATTTGTATCATATAATGTGCAATAAGTGAAGGAGTCACTAATACTGATGATGTGAACATTTAATAAAAGCTTAATGTTAAGCATTTTTGGTTTTTGTGTGAATATCCAGACTGAACAAAATTGAAAAGCAGAAAAATTTGTGAGTTTCTCTAATATGTATAATATTATGTTGTTGAATTGAACAACTCAAGGTTGACCTGCCGCCTGTGTTGTGCATCATAAGCAGCTGTCACAGCAGGTCTGTCACTGGACAGTCATAAGATTTAGGAAAGACTTCCTGACTGTTGTGTTAATACAACTGATGTTGGACTCGTCATTACATTCTGCACAGCGCTTGTACTAATATCATGTCCTAGGATGGCTTCTCCTGCACACAAACTAAAGCAAATTCTTGTCTGACTATAACACAAAATATTGTATCTCTGAAGCACATACAGTGGTATATTCAACTCACAATTGAGGATATTTTCTAGCAAGCATTTCACTGTCTACACTATAAAAAGCGAAAAGTTTATTTTCACTTTAGGTGAAACATTTTAAGTTGATGAGTAACCCACTTCTAGCCAAACTATATATGTCGTTCTTGCTATAATAATCTATGATATGTATGATATTTCATCATAAAGTTAACACACTGTAAGAAAAATCAGCAATAAGTTAAAACAACTTGGTTTTGCAAGTCAATTTAACCGACTATTTTAAGTTTTGACAATAAGTTGACATAATTAATAAAAACAACTTTTTATTTGTTAAAACTTAAAATTCTATGTTAAAGCAACACTATGTAGTTTCCATGTAAAAATGACTAACAGCTCCCCCATGTGGTTGAAAAGCGCAACAGTGCCTGGTATCAGACACTCTTCTGCAGGCAGGGGGAGGGGCGGGGCTGTGTTTCCTACCCTCCTCTGCCACTTTCAGAGTGTGCTTGTAGCAGCTAGGAGGCTGCTCAGGTTGCAGCAACAGTACAATTTGTCCAGTTAAAAGTTGTTCTATCACTGAAATCATTTTAGAGACATTATTTAAAGGTAAAAAACTACATAGTGTTGCTTTAATTTGACAATACTGCTGCATTTTGCTACACTGCATTGAGTACAAGGTGTTGGCTTTCATTATTTTATTTTATTTAGATTTCATTTGGTTAGACGTCTGTTAAATTTTTACCGTTAGCCCAAATTTCGCCTTCACTGTAAGCAATTCTTTGCAGAATATTTTTGTTTTATCAACTCAGATCATACCGAGCCCCTTAGGTGACATTGGAGTAAAAAAAATCTAAAGTTGATGTGCTCACGCGAAACCTTCAGGTGCAGAATTTTTTTTAAAGTTTAGTTTTGCGTGCTCACGTGAAACTTTCGCATGCGCACGTGAAACTTTCATGCCGCACGTGAAAATTTCACGTGAGCACGCGATAGTTTCACGTGTGCACGCGAAACTAAACTCGATAGTTTCAGGTGCGCACACGATAGTCTCACCTGCGCACGCGAAACTAAACTTTATTTAATTTTTGCTCCATGTCCCCTTAGGGGCTCCATATATTTACAAGTCATTTTAACGTACTATTATTATTTTGACAAGAGGTACGTTGTTATAACTTATAAAATAAAATATGTCAACTTCATTTTATAAGCTCATCTCATGTCAAAATAAATAATAGTAAGTTAAAAAGACGTAAATCTGAGTTGATACAACAAAAAGTTTTACAATGTGGTTTTAGCCTGCAGTGTTTGGACAGGTAGTAGACATCTTTTAAAAGTAACATTTTTTGTTGGGTTGTGTCAGGATCGCACCTATGATGCTGTGGATGAAGGTATTGGGTTTTGTTGTGGTGATGGAGTAGTTTGTTGGCTGTCTAAGAGTTTAACTTGTCTGGTATTTGTTAGTTGCATCAGAAGCGTTTGTTTCATGGTCACACACACATCATGCCAAATATAGCACTAAGCCACATCTACATGAGCTGTTTTAGTGTGGAACTTTTCACCCCACACTAGGAAAATGGTTCCCTTACCATGTGCCAAATTTAAGGAGTCAAGTAATTGGAAACAATTTATTATAGAACGGTCAAGTGTCTTTAATAGCATGTGACCATTCAGACTTTGGCTATGTGACCTACAGCCACATGTGTTGATTTTAAGTACGTACATAATACATACATTACTACTAACAGACATGAATTAAATTGCAGAAGCTACTATAGGACAAAAACAGCTCTGATGAAACAGAAAAAGTTTTTAGAGTCAACAGGATCTCTCCAGTTTGAAATATCAGATTGGCACATACACATGTACTTGATGATACTGTTGAATTATCACATGTTGGATGCTGTTCAGACTGCAGTTCCCAGAGGAAATGAGGGTAGATATGATGTTAAAAAAAGATATCAGCAACCTCAAGAACACAATTTGTCATAGACCTGATGTCGTGTCATACAATCAGCAAAAGTGCATAGTGTGGCAATGTCTGACAATAAACATTGTATCACTACAATAAAACACAATTCTTCAGACTACAAAATACCATATTGCACTATAATGTAAATTGTACCGCTATTTGGGAATGTAATTTAAAAAAATTATAGAATCAATCCAAATCATGACCAGAATTTTTTGTCATATATGTTTGAGCACAGCAATCACACAAATTAAATAAAAAGAAAGAAATAAGCGAATAATTAAAAAAATTATTGTTTATTTATTTTATACTTTAAATGATTTTTATAAACATGATAAAAAAGAATTTTTTATTTAATTATGAATCTAAATATTTATTGAACATTTATTGTTGACTTGTTATATGTTTTACAACAACAAAGCGAATCAAATTGGATTAAACCGGGTAAGTTACAGGGTAAAGTCCCTAAACCACGTGATAAACTCGCTCGTGCTTTAATTTATTAATATATATTTGTAAACAGAACTGTCGTGTGTATTATGTGTTTTAAATGTTGTTGTTTTATTTTAAAATGAGTAAGTTATGGTAATGAATTCCACTGGCGTGGGTTGACGGTTTATTTCCAGTCTTTAATTGCCCTCTATGAGATGCCCCCGGTTGACTCGACCTGCCCCATCACGCAGACAGACAGAACGCGACAGCTGCATCGCTGGACCGCACCCCTCATGTAAATCTAACTAGAAGAGTGAAGCGCCGATTGGCCCAGAGCGATCGCCGGTGATTGGTTCCTTGAGAGTGGCGTAATCGGCGTGTCATCAGCGTCTTCGTGACGTCGGCGGCTCGCGTATATATATTGAAGGCGAAAGACAAATCCATCAATGAAATAGTAGAGAGGTAGACTCTGGGAGAGAGACACACCGACAGCATTCCCGACTATATTGACAAATACAAGAAGACCAACAATGAAGTTTATCATTGGAATTGGAGGGTAAGTGTTGCCTTTGATCTTTAGATGATGTGCGATCTATTGCATGATGTCATCGTTTAATGTCTGTCATGTGTCGTTTACAGCGTGACAAATGGAGGGAAGACAACGTTGACGAATAGACTTTTAAAGACTTTACCAAACTGTTGTGTAGTACATCAAGATGATTTCTTCAAGGTATGGATAGAAGACTTTAAAGTTATTAAGTAGATATTAAGTATAGTTATTATCACAGTCTATAATACTATAATGTATATACAGCAGGTATAGGACATGTAGGGGTTCTTTTTATTGTATGTGGTTCCTATGCTGGTGTTCTCCTGGGCAGCCAACCTCAAACACAACAAATGAATGCCTACTAATGCTCCTAAGATTCCATCCAGTCTAGCAGGCATTCATTTGCCTCATTAAACTCCTAATTTCACTAATATGATGCTCTTGGGTCATGTATTCATCACTATATGGCATGGAATAAGATCTGGCTAGCCTTCACCAACACTAAAGGCACAAATACTCTCATACTCATATAGGCTAGCTGCAGATAACTGCATACACACACACATTCCTAACTGTCATCAAAGCTTTAGATATCTCATTGGCAACATGCTTGTAGAGATATTTCAGTAAAATAATTGCAGTACACTAGGAGAAAAGAAGTCAAATGTTCCCCTCATGATGGGGTTAACACATGACTCAAATTGAAGATGATATTACTGTAGCCTGAGGGCTTGGCGTCACATGTCCAGGTGGGACCAGCACTGCGTGAGCGATCTGCACCTTTTGTTTTATTGGTCACTGTTATTGCAGCCCCAAGATCAAATAGAGGTCGGGGACGACGGCTTTAAACAGTGGGATGGTAAGAATGGCTTTCGCTGTGGGAAGAGAAACAGTAATGTATTCCCACTTTTCCATGTTTGATTTTTTTGTAAACCCTGCAAAACTTTCTCTTACAAGGCAAACGTTTGGACACACTTAGACGAACTGTTTCAATTCCTTCAAGTTTGTTACATGAAGGCAGTTTTTGGTTACTACATAATTATAAAGTTTAAATTTAGTATTTTTCTATAATGTCTTAAATTATGATAGTTATAGAAATGGTAGTAACGTTTAAAGTAAGTGTTTCCAAACGTTTGCCCGGTAGTGCAAATATGACTCAACTATTAACATCCCTAAAGACAGAAAAGGAACTAAATTAAACAAAGATTGAAAGCGTGATGTCTTACTTTCATATTTCCATTGTTCTGGCATGTGAGACACGTCTTCTCTTTCCTGTCGTCCTTGTGTAGTGATGACCTCCTTAGATATGGATGCTATGGTGAACACGGTTAAGGGATGGATCGAGAACCCGGTCAAGTTCGCCCGCTCCCATGGCGTCACCGTTTCAGCCATCCAAGATGGCTCAGACCCTCATCAAAGTGAGATCCACATCCTTATTGTGGAGGGATTTCTGCTTTATAACTACAAGTAGGTTGTTTGGTTTTGGTGCAGATCATTGGCAGCGAGTCTTATCGGCTCAGGATCTTTCCATACGATGCGCCTGTAAAGTTGTATTGTTTCTGGTTTGACTCTACAGGCCTTTGCTTGATGTCTACAGCAAGTGTTACTATGTGACCATTCCATACGAGGAGTGCAAAAGGAGAAGAAGGTGAGATTTCTTTCTAAAAGATCAGATGTTTGGAAAAGAACAGATTTACGGACAAAGATGTTTTTTTCTTTCAGTATGAGAACCTACACCGTTCCTGACCCTCCTGGTCTGTTTGACGGCCATGTTTGGCCCATGTACTTGAAATATAGAAAAGAGATGGAGAATAACAACCTTGATATCCGTAAGTCACCAAACTCATACAGCCAAGTTCATATTTAATTTGTTTATTAACACCCGCTTCAATTTGTGTCTGTAGACTATCTGGATGGGATGAAATCCAAAGGTGAGATCTACAACAATGTTTATGAAGACATTCAGAACGCACTGTTGAATATTTTATAGGTAAGAAACGTTTTATTTATTTCTAAATCATTATCATCACAATAAGTGTTTTATATCTCTTTGTCTCTTTCTCTTTCAGCATCTGCTGTTAACATGAAGATGTTTGTGTATAGAATTGTAAATAGCATTATAGTAGATATGCCATCTGCTGCTGTAAATATGATAAAATATTAACTTATTTTACAACTGATGGCAAAAGCCTAGAATTTTGTATTGATCTGAATAACTTTATTAAAAACTCATTACTCTCTGGACTGCCAGAGACGAACACTGTATGCCTGTTAAGACTTTATTTTCAGTTTACTTTGACTTAAAGCTAAATCACAAATGCAAAAAATATTTAACACACTGTATTATTTGGGTTTTCTTCATTGGTGTTAATCATCTTGTAAAATTTCTGGACTGTATTATCTGTTCATATAAAGTATTGCATACTTATTTGGTAACTTCATCCGTTTTTTGTCTTTAAAGCTAATGTACTTAATGCATTAGACAACTCAAATTCATGTACTGTAGATCATCACACTTGTACAGTATTTATCAATCACACTTTATTAAAGTATATTCAAAGCACATAAACAATTAAACTCACAATGCATATATTACTTTTATGCATGTTTTTCAACAAACCCTTAAAAGCTGTAAGACAAAAATAAATAAAAACAAATGTAACTAAGAATGTTGCAGTTTTTGGTCATCATAGCATTTGTGACTCTGTCTGTGAAATCCAGTATAAGTTGCATTATTTAAAGATGAAATAAAGTTTATTTTCAACATTGATTTCAATCTTTGACATGACCTTAATCAATATTAAAGATATCATGGTTATATTTTTACAGAATGTTCTTTGTTTGATGATTTTTATGTAGAAAACAGTAAATCACACAAAGACCATAATGCAGAAGATCATGATGATTAACATCAGTGTATACTCTTAGAAGGGATTTACACATCTTTGTGCATTAAGCTTTTAACACATTATGGGCTCTAATGTGTCTTTCGCTAGTTTCCACCCTGCGCAATGATAATTTTCACGTTTAGAGCCACGTTGTTTAAATAGCAAATGCATTTGCGCCCCCTTTTGCGCCCATGGGCGTTCTGGTCTGAAAACGAGGTGTGTTCAGGTGCATTGTTGGCCGTTGCTATTTTGAGGCAACTAAAATAGACTACGCCATTGACCAACAAAAACCTGCTCTAAAGTCTAAAGTCAATGGCACAATGTGTTTTTAGTTATTTAAAGAACGCATTAGTAATATACGCCTATAAGCAGAAGGACAACGCTGGTTTGCTTATCACATACATGAATGCGCAGCAGCACAAAAAAGCTTTTAAATATGAAAGATTAAAGGATTGAATGTAAAAGATTATTATTGAGTCTCTTGGACATAAATGAGGACCGATTATGAGACGTTAGAAGGCGCAAAGAGTTGCTTCATATGTAGCCTGGGCTGCGTTCAGCCCCGACAAAATGTTGCACAACGTTTATTAAACAGAAACGGTGATGCTTTGAACACTTTGTTGTGATGACGCAAGAGTTGCAACTACGGTAGCTGAGAGGCCATTCTTTGTGTTCTTTTTTAAATGTTTCTGAAGCCTGATGAAATCGTTATAAATGTGTGTTTAATACTGTAAAATACCCTCGATGTTACAGTCACTGACCTTGCCGTCCAAAATGAAGGCCAAAATCCCAACTTGAACCCATTGAGCGAGCTGTCTCTTTACTACCGCGTGATTTTATACATCTTGCCGCTGATTGGGCCGACATTTCTGACACACCCACCAAACAAGAGAAAACGCATCTAAAACCTGTTGCATGCCGTTGCACACCGTTTCCAGGAAACATGTCGTTCAACCCGGAAACCGTAGAAAAACGTTGCGCACCGGTGTGAGATAGAACGTGTCCCTGGTAAGTAAATAAATGCTTTGCTTTAAACAAATGCATCTGTTTTTAAATGTTTTTTTTAAATGCTACCTCAGGGATTTATTGTATATGATGACTCTGTACCTGTGGATATGATGAGATGAGAAACATTTTTAAGTAATGCTTCAAAAAACTCATGACGCTGTCAAAGTGCTGAAATGTGCAGAGAGCCGTTCGTAAATTTTTTATCTCCTGTTTGTTACAAATAAAGTATTTTTAGAGTACAAACCTTTTCTTACATACTTGTAAATTATTTTTTGATGATTTTGGATAGCCATACATTTAAAGCAATTAAAAGCCTGCTTTTTTAAAGTCGGTCATCTAAATAGGGAGACATAGCGCCAGCGCAACTGGCTTTTAAAGGGGATGAGAGCTGAGACTCTAATTGGTTTATTGCACGTTACGCCCAAAATACTCCCATTACAATAGGACCAACCCTTTTCGACCAAGCGCACAAACCATTTTTCCCATCGTTAAATTAGCAAAAGTGGATTCGGACACGCCCATTTAGACGTTGCGCTGTGCACTTTAGACAATGCACTTAGATCGTCAAAATAGGGCCCTATGTGTCATTTTGTGTTGATTTTGTGTTAAAATATAACACAAGTTGTGTTAAATGTGTTGTTTCAATAATAACCCAAAGATGGGTGGATTCTAGGACAACATATTTAGTGTGTTGTCCCAGAATCAACACTTAATGTGTTGTTTTTTACACATTCGTTCTAAGCGTGTACCCTGTATGTACTGTAGTTAATAAAACGCTGGTGTCTTTGAACAATTAGTGAATTAGTGATGGCTTTTTGACATTATTTATGCTGCCATAAGGGACAGTTAAAACAAATATATATATATTCTGTAACATATCCTGCAATATTTCAGCCAAAAACATTTAAACATGTCTAGCATATTTATGTTCATGTTGAATTGGCTTTTCAAAAACCATCAGAAAATATGACACACCATTTCTTGTAAAGGAATATAGTTCCATTAAGCTGAAAGTAACTTTATATAACACATTTCATTATTGCCTTCCAATGACAGCTTGCTTGGTTTCCTTCCTCACTTTTGTAATTTGCTTTGAAAAAAATCTTCTGTTAAATGCCAAAATGTAAATATAACAAAATGAAAATCATTGCACCCTGGTTTTGCAGGAGATTTTATGTATAACATTATTTTCTGACTTAAAGAGAAATTTACAGCTCTAAATGACTTTTAAAAAAGTGTCTGATAAAAACTTCATGAGAAAGACATTAAAAAAAAAAACAACAACAGCATTTTTGGTTCATAGCAGGCACTTTTAATATAAAGAGAAAAATAAAAGCATATCAATTAATTCAAAGAAGTAAACAATAGTAGATCTACCATACTAAATTTCATCAATGTAAATATCATTACATAATATCAACAGGTGCACATTCAAAATGCTTGATACATGATATGTGACCCTGGATCTTAAGACGCACGAGTATATTTGTAGTGATAGCCAACAATACATTGTATGAGTCACAAATATATTCATTCTTTTATGACAAAAATCATTGAGATATTATGTAAAGATCATGATCCATGAAGATATTTTGTAAATTTCCTACCGTAAATATATCAAAACTTTATTTTTGTGAGTAGATGCAGTTGTCGAGGACTTTATTTGGATAATGGCATTGTCAATCTAGTAACCTCAGATTCCAGATTTTCATATAAATGTAAATGATACAAATCCACATTGAGCCAATGGCATTTCTCCAACGGGCTATGTGTCCTTTATAGTTGCACTTTTAAGAGCTGACAAATATTTCCAGACACACCAGACAAAATATTGATTTCAATCTTACATGTTTAGCAAACATATCCAGAAATGGATATGGCTGTTTTTTTATTATGTCTCAATTAGAAATACACTTGAAAATATTTCCCATTAAATGTATTAGTAATATGAATGATTTAAATATTATTATTGTGTTTTCTCCCTAGAGTTGTAATGCGATGTAAAAAGTGCGTTGCTGTATTGTGTCACGTGGGCTTCTTATATGACGCATTGTCAGGAGATTAGACACGTTGACTGTGTGTGTCAGCTGGGCGTGAGGACTTAAATTTAGATGGCATACCTTCAGTGTCAAGAGGAATAGTGTGCAATCTAAATAGATGTGTACCCTCTGATCTCTAATCAGTTCTGCCCACTCACAGCCAAGTCACACTGAAGCACTGAGTCTTGGCCATGTGCCTGGTCCACGAGGTCGGGCTGGGGGAAAGGTGAGAACGTCTCTAACGTCAAGGTTTGTCACAGACACCAAAAAAGGTAGCGGAGACGCAGATCAAGTTTCGCTCTATTTCAGTTAAAATAGGAGAAAGTCACGAACAGACTTGCGGATTGATGTGCATTTCTATTCGGAATTTAGAAATATTACACCAAGGTGTGTTAGAGGACATGTCCAATGTGCCTTGTCCTATACAGGACAATGCTAGTTTCTCCAGTTCTTTTAAGCTTCATTCCATATTTTCAAGAAAACTGACAGCAATCATTTACATTTATGCATTTGTGAAATGCTTTTATCAAAAGCGACTTCCGTGTGCAAGCTCCACATGACATTTATCAGTAACTGTGTTTCCTGGAAATCAACCTCATGACCTTTGAGTTGCTATTAAGCTCCACCAGCTGCCCTCCTGTATAGCTCAGTAGGAGAACATTGAGGTAGCAGTGTAAAAGGTCATGGGTTCGATCCCCGGAGAACGAGAGGTGATAAAAATGCAACCTTGTAATGCACAGGAAGTTGCTTTAGACAAAAGTGTTTGTTAACTGCATAGATGTAAATTAACTACAAGAACACATTGTATAGTTTCAAAGCATGGGCTTATCTGACCTCTATATGAAGTCGTACATGGAAATTAAATGAAGCAAGCAAACATTGGCTACTTCATTCATAAAGGTTTACTGTAATTTATATGGTAAATATTATATCACCTCTAACTGTTTACGTCACATGACCCTTCAGGAAGTGATGTATGCAAGGTATTTTTTATGGGGTGAATATGTTTTCACACACCCTCATAACTGAGATTGTTGACTAGAGACACATGCTGTTCCACAGGCAGCTGTAAATGTGCGAGAAACATTTCACGCATATGTTAGATAACAGTATCATTTCTCTAGCTGTCAGAGACTTTCCAGCAATTAAAGCAATGTCATTCTTTTATGTACTGTAGCTAATTTCATGTGTGTTATCCTAACTCATTTAGAGAGTTTATTTACAGCATCTTGACCAAATGTATTTATGCACAAAATCTATTGACAGATTTATAAAACTTTGAATTGTCTGACTCTAAACTAAGATTTATGAGTTATATATCTCCACATTAAAACACTTATAATATTTGTCTTTGATAACTGATATCTCTTATTATTTAATGTGTGTTGTGCTAAATGTGTGTCTACTTTTAGATAAGACCCACAGCACATCTTCTTCTATTACTAAGTGGAGAGCACAATTTATTTTTAGTTTCACCAGATAAGCATCTCATATTAAGAGTCTCGTGTTAATAGCTGGCCATGTTAACACAGGCAAATAGATCCCCTTGTGTGACCGAACAAGACATGTTCCCATTTATGAGAATTATACGTATTTATATATTTAGATGTGTCTGTGAAGGATTTTCTTTTGGAGACATGTGTCAACACATCTTGTGGAATTTAGGCCATGGGGTGATTTTTAATCTGCAACAGACATATGTTGGACTCATATCTCAAAGTAGACATGCAATCATAAAAACATGTTGTCAATGGTGTGAAATGAATATGTTTTATGACCACCCTACTTTTTCCAGGTAAATCAGGCCACTTACCAAGTAAAAATCATCACAGGATATTTCCTGATTATGCCTTTGCTAAAAAAGCAACTACAGTGGTGTCTATTGATGCTGGATAGTTATTTTGGGGGTGGACAGTTATTAGCCTGTCTGGCTAGAAGACCAGCTAGTTAAAATCAGACCAGCAAACTACTTCAGCCAGAATTTTATAGTTAAACTCTTGTTTTATTCATTTTAATGATCATCCTAAACCAACACCTCAGATAAGCTCTTATTACCGAGGGACAAAAATATCAAAGGAAATATTTTGAATTACATATACAGTTTTATCCTAAAAAAACCTAAGACCTATTTTGTGCTACAATTACAATTTGATAGCAAAAAGCATTCAGTGGCGCATTGGAGCGCTGTTGTGTTTCTGGTGCGCATTTGGAGACGCGCGTTTTTACGCACACAGATGCGCACGTCAAAATGAGATGAATAAACAATTTGTACATCTTGAACATTGTTGTTTTATTCTTCCATGTATATCCATTTTATGCGATTCACTCCCACTTTTATCCCAAGCATTTTACATATTCCATGATTTACAAGGTCGTTTGAGTAGAACAGCTCCTTGAAAGGCAAAAAGGCATTCCTCACCTGTTTTCTCGCCATCAGAAGTAAATGTGTAAAGGTGACCTTCAGCCCTAATTTTAGGGACTATCATTTAGATGGTAATTCCATGAAGAGTATTTTTCTTTACGTGGCACACGGGTGTGTGAATATTTATATTCCTTTTGGGATATCTTGTGCTCAAACCATTAAAGGCCATCTTCACAAATCACACAAAGATCAGTGCGGCTCTGGACACCTAGATTTACGAATGAAATAATTTCAAAGCGTAGCAGCATTAGTTTGTATCGGGAGGAAACACGGGGAAGATTTTATTTTACAAACCAGTGACAAACAAGCAGGTGCGCCAAAGACATTGAGATTTTATTTCAATATTACACAAAATGTCCAAACCGGTGGAAGCAACGGTTGTGATTGTTTTTATACATTTTGCACTTTTATACACACAAGTAGGCTACGCTTTAAAAGACTCAATGTAATGTTTATACTTACTGTCTAAACTGTATCTTAGTATCTTCGGCTGAGGGTAGTGAGTGTCTTGTGGCGAAACAGATTCACAGGTCTCTGTGGTCTTATAGAGTCTGATGCAAGGGGCGTTTCCACATCGAATCGGATCTATTTTTGCTAGTGGTGTCACAATGAGTCTATGAACAGATCTTGCCCTATTTGGCATTCAAAGTCCAAGCTGTAATTTCCCCGCTGTGTAAATGAAATTCGAGCCGCGCGGACAGGAGTGTCACGCGCAGGGATTTTACGTTTAGCATTTTCTATAAGAAAACGATTGGTTGTAAAGAGTTGAGCGAAATACCTTCGATATAAAACCAATAATATATATATATGAAGAGTTTCGTTGCAAAACGAGATAACTCCGTTTTTAACATTTTTGTCAAAACATGTTTATTATTATGTTATTATTTTGTTTTATGTTGCTACTTAGCTGTATTTTTTAAGTTATGAAGGTTTAAATCAAAACAAACCAACTGCAGTTGAATTGATATTAATTGGAATGCACAACCAAAAAACGAGATTTCTGAAAATAAAATAGAAACTCTTCATTTATATATAGGCTTATATATATATATATATATATATATTTTTTTTTTTTTTTTTTTTTGCTGAAGTCAACAAAGGTTTTCACATTAATAAAAACTTTATCTGAACTAAAACATATGAAGTAAATAAGACTACAGTGCACAGTGCGCAGATCTTGTGCACATACATGAGGTCCCAGCATGAACAAATGATTAATGCGCAGTGATTCTGTTTTACCCTTTTCCACCAGTAGGCCTACAGTATATACATTTTAAACAGAGGCACATCGGGGTTGCAGTCATTATGGTAGGTGATTACTGCCATCTTGTGGACATCAAAGTGCAGCTTAAAGGGATAGTTCAGCCAAAAATGAAAATTCTGTCATCATTTCCTCACCCTCATGTTGTTACCAACCTGCATAATTTTTTTTGTTCTGATGAACACAAAGGAATATATTTTGAGAAATGTTTGTAACCAAACCGTTCATGGACCCCATTCACTTCCATAGTAGGAAAAAAGAATAAAGTCATTTATGCAGGTTTTTAACAACATGAGAGTGAGTAAATGATGACAGAATTTTCATTTTTTGGGTGAACTATCCCTTTAACATGTGGAGCAGTGATCGGGTGCGTTCGAATTGATGCGGGGCCGCGCAGACCGACAGGCGCTTGACATCAAAGTAACGCGAGAGCCATTCAAAAGCTTAGAAGTCGCTCGTGCATTACAATGATGATACATCTTAAGGGAATCCACGAGTCTCAAAATAAGTAAGCACACTACGCCAAAACAAACTAAATGTATTTATAAGTTTTTTTTATGGTATTTGTAGGAGAACTATAGGTAACCACGCATTGCGTTTCACAGTATTTATTTTATATTATAAAAATAATAATTAACCAAAAACAAAATAACTATACTTTTATGATAAATCCATGGTTGATTTTCATAAGGCGTATGCTACTTGTGACAACAGAATCAAATGTAAAATTAATTGTATTAAACGTTTACATTTTAATTATTTTATTATTATTAAAAATAATCCTTCAGGTCATGAGATTTGTCAAGTTACAATGATAATGATGTTAAGTGTCCTATTTTACCACTTTTTTAAACCACTTTTTTATTTAAACTCCGTAAATAAGTGTTTTTGATTTTCCAGTTCTATAAAATAACTTTCTTTTTAACCTTATGGATAAAAGTAAGGGCAATCTAAAAATCTGCTGGAATAGCACAAATTGTTTCCATCTGAGCCAACATATTACCAGTATAAACTCACAGAGATCAGTTTAACATTTTTAACTATTAAAAACACTTTTTCCTGTTATAACTTTTAAATCCAAAAAAGATAATCAAATAACATACACTACTTAAAAAATGGGAACAGTTATGATTAATTGTGATAAATATTATTCAATAAAAGGGACACACGTCTGACCCTAATCTGGGGAAAGTGTCAGAAAATGTAACTTTGTGAGCCTGAGCCCGGGGAGGAAAGAGTTAACAGACATTATTCCATAGTAAATCCTGACTGTGCATGCGCAAGTAAACTCTAACACTGTGATAAATGTCTCCGTCCGGTGGGTTTCAGGCTGATTCAAGTGACTTTGGAAAATTCGGACTATGCCGCTGACGCACTCCAGATTCCCACATCCACTTGGAGAGACGCGGTTTCCAGAGGAACAACTGGGGATACCATTTTAGTTTTTTGTGCCGTTTCGAAATGTATCCTAAGATGTCCAAATTGACTTTGTTTTTATATTTATTTCAATGTCTGAATAATTTCATTAACGCGCAGCAAGCTGCGCCCTGGAGGAACCGATTCCAGTGGGTGAATAACGGTCAGGTGTTCAGTTTAATGAGCACCGGGTCAGAGTATCAAGCACCGGTGCCGTCCAGAAGACAATCCAGAGTTTTTCTGAGCAGCAACGGAAATGCTATGCGTGAGAGGACAGTGCATATGCCCACGGGCGCATCAAATTCTGCGCCGGACAGCGGCACTACCGCGCATCAGGGACCGGACAGCATGCAGTATGTAGTGGCCAACAGTCGCGCACCTGGTGCCAGGCAAGTGCAGTTGCGTCAAAGGGCCAGGGGTCCTCCAGGAACCAGAGCTAACGGGACCATTCTTGCGGAATCTTCAGGCCCTGGTGTACAGGGTGGAAATCACGCAAGGAGAGCATCGTCTGGTGCCGATATCCAACAGCTACCTGCGCCAACTGAGAACTCCAACACTTTGCCAAACTCTGATGTTGCAAACGAGATGAGTCTCACCAGAGCGCCTGTTTCAAATGTTCCGACAGAGCAGGAAGTAACAACTGGCAATATGGCAGACGATTCAAGACACAGGAATACGATTTTCTACAACATTTATCCAGGCAGTGCAAGAGCAGTCATTCCCCGTAGTCCCCCGCCTGGCACCGGGTATGGTACCAGATATTTCCACAACGGTGAGTTGTGCGCAAATGGCGAATTCTCTTTAGGCATTTTAGAGACGCTTTTGAAGTTATGAGACTTATAGTGACTATAATTATCTTGTGTTCGTCTGCAGGTCTTCCAGACCTCGTACCAGACCCGTATTCGATCCAGGCGGGCTCCTACATCCAGCGCGTCCAGATGTACGCGCTTCGGTGCGCGGCGGAGGAGAACTGCTTAGCGCGGTGAATACAACTTAACATTTAACGCATTTAAAAGTATGTGTCGTTTCAACCCATATTTGAGTAAAATATAGACTAACCAAATAATTTCACATAGAAAAAGTCCATATTTAACCCAACCTTGGGTTGAAACAATTCAGCATGTTTTAGAATTAATGTAGAAAACCAAAAAAAAAGTGTCAAAAGGTGACTACCATTGTAGTCAAAGGTGTGGAACATGCCTATAGTTACATTTGTGCGTTTGGCAGACGCTTTTATACAAAGTTACTTACAGTGCATTACAAGGTACACATTTTTTTATCAGTACGTCATGTGTATTCCCTGGGTTCAAACCCATCACCTTTTTTGCTCTGCTAACGCAAGGCTCTAGCACTGAGCTATCTGATGATTAGTTTATAATGCAAATACATTTTAGGTGTGATTTAAGTATAAATTATTTTGAAAATAATCATTTGTATAAGGTTTTTAATAAAATAAATTGTTAGGATTTTTTAACCTAATTTGAATGTATTTCAACTGTTCTTCTGTGTAAATGGGAGCGTGACCTGCTATGACCTGTTAAACATGCACTTATGGTGTCATCCCTACCTTTTATTTCGTAAAGGTCAGCATACAGACCAACAGTGAGAGACATCGACTACAGGGTTCTTCTACGGTTCCCACAGAAAGTGAGAAACATGGGAACATCTGACTTTCTGCCAGTCAAACCCACACATCAGTGGGAGTGGCACAGCTGTCACCAGTGAGTATTTATTACAATACTTGTTCATTATGTTACCTGTGGGTTGTTTGTGGATGCCAATTAACATAGGTACTTGGTGTATGTGTATTTCACAGCGACATCAAACACGGCCTATATCATCAAAACAATAATTTAGCAACAATACATAATAAGATTTTGATATCGTCAGATGAGGTTAAAACTCTCTGCTGTTGTGGGTGGTTTTCAAATTTTGCTATGCGGTTGTTAAAGTGTTACAGGTGGTTGCTAGGTGGTTGCTAACTGGTGCTTGTGTGCCAACTCATACACAGTAAGGTTTAATATTTACATTTGGTAGATGCCTTTTTATCTAAAGTGACTACTTGGGAATCAAACCCATGACTTTTGCACTGCCAATGCTCTACCAGAAATATCTAGTAAAACTAAGATTTACTCTTCGGGGACGGTAGGATACCTAAATATGAGGGATGCTTATGAGTACTTACTTACTGAAGTGCAATATCAGTTTGATCAAACTTTATTTCACAGACACTATCACAGCATGGATGCATTCAGCAACTATGACCTCTTGGACATCAACACCGGCCTGAAGGTTGCTGAAGGACACAAGGCGAGTTTCTGTCTGGAGGACACAGGCTGCGATCCTGGAATTCACCGGCGATATGCCTGCACTGCGCACACCCAGGTACAAACCTATATATGTGTTGTCACTCACTCCACAATGCTAATGAGATGTATTTGTGCTCTTTGATTTAAACATTTCAAATGTTGTGTTTAAAGGGTTTGAGTCCAGGCTGCCACGATACGTACGCAGCAAACATTGACTGCCAATGGATTGACATCACAGACGTTCCTCCTGGGAACTACATTCTGAAGGTATGCAAGCTTGGCTGAAGATTTATTGACATTCGTTTATAAAAGATATCCTATTGGTGACGTTTCTTATGCTGTGCAGGTGACAGTCAATCCAGACTACCTGGTGCCCGAGTCAGATTACTCCAATAATGTTGTGCGATGTGATGTCATTTACACTGGCATTTATATCCAAACACGAAATTGCATAATAACTGGGTGAGTAAACATATCTACACAATAAAGGGTTAATTCACTCCAAATCTTATACTTTTCTTCTGTGGGGCAAAGAAGGAGACTTTCAGTTGAATGTTACCAAAGTGTTTCAAAAGTGCATGCAGTTAAAAGGAATGGGGCTTGTTTGTAGTCTTAAACGATTTGTTTGATTTATGAAAGAAACAGACTGAAGCTGGTTTATAGGTATTACTATACTTCACAGCTTAGGTCTCCATCCACATTGTATGGAAAAGAGCAACAACAACGTTCTCCTTTTGTGTTTCGCATAAGATTATTATTTGAAACAACCTGAGCTAGATTTAAACAAGCCATTAAACATTTTTTGGGGTGAATTATTTAAAATTGCTATTTATTAATGCATTATGACTGCAATAATCTAAACTAAATGTTTTTTCTCTCTCTGTTTTTCAGGAATTAAAGCCATTTAGCTTTATTTACAGATGCTATTGTGCTTCCATAGAGATGCTTTTTAAAGACCTTTTAAAGGTTTTGAGTAACTTTAAACATGCCATGTGAGTTGTTGGAATAAGATTCAACGACAAATGGGTCTGTTTTAGATGAGTTTGATTTTGTGCCCCTTGTGCGAGCAATAACATTTACATTTGTTATTTTAGTCAAACTATGGTGTTTGTAATGTCTGAAATATAAAAGTGTAATTTTTTAAGTTTAAATTAAGAATGATAAATTATTAGATTAGGTTTTATAGTATGTTTTTATAATGCTGATTTTTAGTTTTGTATTTATTGCATTCAATTTAAAATATTAACTTTTTGGTAAAGGGATAGTTCATCCAAAAATGAATATTTTGTCATCATTTACTCACCCTCATGTTGTAGTGAAACTGTGAGTTTCTTTATTCTGCACCATAGAAAAATGCAGCATGAAATTAAAACAAATTAGTTTTGCAAGTCAATTCAACCTACTATTTTAAGTTGTCTTAAAAAAGGGTGACAACACTTAAAAATTTATTTTTCGAACACACACAAAAATTTTGAACACAAAAGAAGATATTTTGATGAATTATGGTAAGCACAGTTGACGGTACGCATTAACTTCCCCACTATTTGTTTTTCTACCTTCAGTTGTAGTTAAAGGCGATCTAAGCGAATCTGCGAAACGTTAGTTTTGTTGACGTTTGAATTGTTTTCAAACAGAGGGAGCGTAGCTGACTCCTCCCCCTCCCCCTCCCTTCCGTGCTTTCATGAACGTGCCCAACCCCCACCCCCAAATCCTTTTTGTCGTTTATTGGCTGGAACACTTTGTTTTGTTTTGTGGTGCTAGGTTTGGCCACTGTGTTGTTATTGCCATTTGTGAAGCCTGGGCTGATCGCGTTTTTTTACAGTTTGATCAGCGGACAGGCAGCAAGCAGATAGTGAGGAGATGTTTGCTGTATGTAACAAAAAATGTTTTATGGTCTAAAACACGTTAATTCGCTTAGAGCACTTTTAATATCATTTATCAAATTATCTTCTTTTGTGTTCAATAGAATAAAGAAACTCATACAGGTTTAAAACAACATGAGGGAGAGGAAATTATCACAGTATTTTTATTTTTGGGTGAACTATCCCTTTAATAGCCATCGTCTTGGTTGTGAATTTATAGTGGCTGAGTGTGTTCAGGCCACTAGTGTAAATGTAATTGTCCAGCTGTAAGCCAATATTTTGTTAGTTTGAATATGGGTAGCTTTGAAAGGTATGTAGTAATAAGAGTCTTTCCTGAGTCCTGCATTTTGGCTTTATACAATAAACAGAACATGTAAGATGGAACATGATTTGTGATTCTTTTCTCAACGAAAACCTAAACATTACATCACAGGTTCATCCAGAACATTTAAAACAAGTTTAAAGCCAAACACATATCATTATTACAGCTTATAGCATGATAAAAGAGAAAGAAAGCAGATGAAACAAACCAAAAACATTAAAACATCAGGCATGATGACACCTTTATGCTGTTTATACATTGATTAACATTTTGCTGGGAAATTGTTTCCCTTGCTGGAACAAACGCAGTTTATAATCAGAATTTCTTTCATTTCAAATAGAGACACTGGAAAATGTAATTGAGTAGAGTAAAAATGCTTAATTACTGTCAATCTCTGCATTAAAAGAATATATCACTTTCATAAAAAAATCTGATAATTTACTCACCCCCATGTCATCCATGTGACTTTGTTAATTTAAGAAGAAATTATAATTTTTATTTATTTGAGAATTATTTTTGGATTTTTCTCCATATAGTGGATTTTATTGGACTGAGGCATAAGGTCGTATCTAGTGAAACAATCATTATTTTCAAAAAAAAAAAAAAAAAAGTATTTTTAAAACACAGATTTTCGTCAGCCTCATGCGTGAGGGATGCAAAACTACATCTCCAGTGTTTACAAGTGTGGAGGAAGATGAGCGTTCTGATGTTGTTGTATGTGGAATGATACAAATTAATGTCTTTGTTTCAGTTTATTGTTTAAAATGGTCTGCAAGTGTGGGTTTCACATTTGTAACCCTTGACCTTTCAACGTGATTGCGTAATACGTAAGGTCACGCTGCTGCATCACACATCTAGTGCAAGACGAAAAGTTGTGGTTTAAAGGCGAGGTGCACGATTATTGAAAAATGCTTTCACGGGCCGACTACCGATACACACTTGTAGCCAATTAGCAGTAAGGTGCGTGTCTACTAACCGACATTGTTGCCTGGGTTGCGTATGTGTGGGGCGGGTCTATCAAATGAAGGTCCAGTTACTATTGGGATAGGGGCGTTTTTGTTTAGGTGATTTCAAATGTCAACATTGGCTTTCACTAGATAAGGTTTGGTGTGTTTTAAACCCCTTTGAAACGGCACTGAAGCTGTAAACTATTGAGATCCACTAAAGTTCACTATATAGAGAAAAGTCCTGGAATGTTTTCCTCAAAAAACTTAATTTCTTCAAAACTGAACAGAGAAAGACATCCAGTAAACATCTTGGATGACACGGGGGGTGAATAAATTATTGGGATGTATTTATTAAAATGTAGTAATTCTTTAAGTTGCTTCATATAAGTTAAAAACCAGAAGCCTCTTAATAAAGAAACCTCTGTCGATGGTCTCAGATGTTTTGCAGGAGGATTTCTGAAACGTAAATATCCCAATATTTTGAGTGCCTTTCATGGGTTTTATTGTTCTAACTGGAGTCTTTATTTGAAGTGTTAGTGTAAATAAGACTGGCCAGATAAAGTTTACAGCCGTATAGACTTTGTGACTTCATCAGGTTGATAGGAGAATCTCTGCCTGTTTACTGACAGTGCCCTGTGAAGACCGAGCTGAGATGTTATTAAACCTCCAGCCGTGTGTCTGCCAAACCTGAATGAATGAAGAAATAAATGAATGAATGAATCTCTCTTTTGTGTCGAACTCTTCCTCCTCTAGATTTGCGGTTTCTCTTTAAACAGGATATGGAAGATGAAATGTTGTGGCAATAATTTATTTATTCTTTTATTCCAAAATCATCATCTACTCTACAAAGAATCCACCTGTGTTCCTCATGCAAAACATTTAAATAAAAGCTCATTTACAATAACACTTTTACATCAAATTTAAAAATAAATTGCTTCACCATGCCATAGAAGAACCATTGTTGGCTAAATGGTTCCATCTGAAGGATCATTAAAAGTTAAAGGGTTCTTTTACTGAATGACTCTTTGAGGAACCAAAAATGTTTTTTTTGTTATAAATTGCTATGAAGAACCTTTTGAGCACTTTTATTACATTTTATAACATACATCCAGCCATTTGTGCAACCAAATTATGTTATGATCATGCACATGTCTACGTGCCACACATAAAACATTCATTTGAAATATTTTATAAGCTCATTTGTAAGAAATTGAAACCTGGAATGAGAATAGAGACTGAGGAGCAATACATTAAACATATAGGGGTTGTTTCACGGCCAGGGATTAGACTAGTCCTAAACTTAAATAAATGTAAGGGCTGTTCAAACTGAAAACCGCTTGCACTGACATTATCTTAAAATCAGTGGCGGGCAGTGACTTCTTTATTCGGGAGCGCACGACGCGAAGTTCGTCACAACATGTATGCAGCCCGTCATGTGTGATTCGTAATTTCAAAATATGTGTTTGGTGCGTTGAGTGAATCTATGTGCATCATGTGTCTTGTCAAAATAAGTGCCTGCTGCAGATCCATCTAAAGGGTTTATGATAAAAGAGACGCTCACGTTTGCCAGATACTTGCATAATCTCATGTGTAATCAGAGTTTACTGTTAAGGGAGTGTCTTGCGTGTATTTTGTGAATGTTACAGTCCCTTTTATCATAAACGGTTCTGGCGCTTGTGCAGCAGGCACTTATTTTGACAAAACACGTGATGCACATAATTCACATGACACAACAAACAAATATTTTGAAAACACGAGCAACACACATGACACTCTGAACACATATTTTGAATTTGCGCCCCTCAGAAGAGCAGTCACGAGCCGCCACTGCTTAAAATACATCAGTGCCCTTTTGTTTTGCTCAAAATACACAGTAATGTTTTTAGTAAGAAATGTTTGGTAAAACTAGTTAAATTTCCTAATTAAACTAAGGCCTAGTCCTGGTTTTAGCTAATCCCTGTCTGGAAAACCACCCCTATATATTTAAAATCAGGACTCATCAGACTGGATGAGAGTTGTGTTATGAGTTTTATTGGGAAAAACAAATCTCATAGTGTCACACATTTCTCTGGTCAGCCAGTTTCACTAAAGAAGTAATGCAGGTAGAGCAACTTCATCAGCTAGGCATTATTCATCCATCTGTTTAACCAGAATAAACAAATTTACACGGACACCTATGGACTTTTGGGGAAATTTAGGAAAAAAAATTGTGAACATGATAATATGATCAAACTTCAGATAATGTCATAGACTCAAGAGAATTAAAAAACATGTAATCCAAGTTTAGCTGTAATGAGGAATAAAAATAAACAGAGAACAAGACATTTATTCTGGCACTTCTGAGTTATTTTCTGTCAGAATAGATTCTCTGTGTTTTTGAATTTGTCTGGAAAAAGCCATTTCCTCTTCTCTCCTGGCCTGTGCTGGTCTAATATTGACTCAGAAACGACAGATGAGTTCTGCTTCTATACTGTTTATAAGACAGAAAATGGGAAAATAAACAGCAACAACTTATTTACCGTCTCGCTTGGGTCAGTAGATGAGCTGCTGAAATAAATCATTCTTTATTATCAATTAACAGAAGGATCTTTGTGAAAACATAATTAAATAAGATTCTCGCTCACATTTAGTCAATGGAGGAAGTGCTTCTGTTTTCAAAGCAGTTTGCTCCTCTCAAATTTGTCACGCTGGTGAAGAGATGACTGTTTGTACAGCTGCAGCAGAGGACATGTGGTGAGAGTCCATCGGTATCTCCAGAGCGCATGGCAAACGCAGAGACCTTAATGAAGACATCCCAAAATCAATTTATGTTAATGACTGTAATAGAACTTATATCACATGATGTTTATTTTTCTGTCTAGACCTTTTTATTTTGTTAAAGACACAAATACAGTTGAGCACATAAGTTTACACCCCCTTGCAAAATATTTAGTATTTAATTTGCAAATTGCAGTTTGTTTTTAAACTAGTACTGTCCCACACAAGCTATTTCACTTCAGAGAGGCTTACACAGAATAATAAAAAAATAACCATGTGCTTTACATACGTTGACCCCTTCAAATGGCATACTCTTCCCAATGTACCCTTCTAGGCTATGTGTGTCTGTACTGTTAAAAAGATTTATTTGTTCAACCTAAAAACTAAGTTACCTGGTTGCCTTAAAATGTTGAGTTAATTCAACTTAAAGGTGCCGTAGAATGTAAACCTGTATTTATTTGCTGAATTAGCGCTAAATACTAGTTAAAGGGCTGCTAACGTAGGTATTTTCAGTGATATAAAAATGTCTCTGGTATCCCCAGACTGTGTCTGTAAAGTTGTTTTGTGTGACTGTTGCGGTTTAAACGAGACTAAACAAAGAAGAATAGATGAATTTGTATAATTACAGGATGTTTCTGCACACACACTGGCGACTCATTTCGTCTAGAAACACATTTAAAAGTGCTTTTTTATGTTGGGGAGGCTTTAACATTTTATTTTAATCCATTCTTGGCACCTTTAAAATTACTCCAATTTTTTTGTAAAAGTTGTTGTCAACTATTATTTTTTAAGTTGAATTAATTCAAAAACTTTTTTAAGTTGAACCAATTTTTTACCATGTTTGTGTGTGTGCATGCATGTGTGTGTGTCATTCACACTGACACATCTGCATTGGTATAGTGTTTTCCACACAGAGTATTGAAATTCCTCAGCAGCTGATTCAGTTTAAAGAATGAGGGGAAAAGTTTTAGACGGAGAGCCCCACAGCACAACCTGGAGACAGAAAGACATTTGGTTTGGTTTACTTAAACAACTGGCAGACACCTCGACTAACATACAGAACATAAACATTATCAGCTGTAAAACATGCTGACAGTGCAGGAGTCACATTAGACTGAATAAATATTACACACACCAGAGGTTATACGGTCAACTGGAAATGTTTAAACAGGATATCTGACACTGACTACACATGTCCATATGTAGGTGGACATACACTCACCTAAAGGATTATTAGGAACACCATACTAATACTGTGTTTGACCTCTTTTCGCCTTCATTACTGCCTTAATTCTACGTGGCATTGATTCAACAAGGTGCTGAAAGCATTCTTTAGAAATGTTGGCCCATATTGATAGGATAGCATCTTGCAGTTGATTGAGATTTGTGGGATGCACATCCAGGGCACAAAGCTCCCGTTCCACCACATCCCTAAGATGCTCTATTGGGTTGAGATCAGGTGATTGTGGAGGCCATTTTAGTACAGTGAACTCATTGTCATGTTCAAGAAACCCATTTGAAATTATTCGAACTTTGTGACATGGTGCATTATCCTGCTGGAAGTAGCCATCAGAGGATGGGTACATGGTGGTCATAAAGGGATGGACATGGTCAGAAACAATGCTCAGGTAGGCTGTGGCATTTAAACGATTCCCAATTGGCACTAAGGGGCCTAAAGTGGGCCAAGAAAACATCCCCCACACCATTACAGCACCACCACCAGCCTGCACAGTGGTAACAAGGCATGATGGATCCATGTTCTCATTCTGTTTAAGCCAAATTCTGACTCTACCATCTGAATGTCTCAACAGAAATCGAGACTCATCAGACCAGGCTATATTTTTCCAGTCTTCAACTGTCCAATTTTGGTAAGCTCGTGCAAACTGTAGCCTCTTTTTCCTATTTGTAGTGAAGACGAGTGGTACTCGATGGGGTCTTCTGCTGTTGTAGCTCATCCACCTCAAGGTTGTGCGTGTTGTGGCTTCACAAATGCTTTGCTGCATACCTCGGTTGTAACGAGTGGTTATTTCAGTCAAAGTTGCTCTTTTGTCGGCTTGAATCAGTCGGCCCATTCTCCTCTGACCTCTAGCATCAACAAGCCATTTTCACCCACAGGACTGCCGCATACTGGATGTTTTTCCCTTTTCACACCATTCTTTATAAACCCTAGAAATGGTTGTGCGTGAAAATCCCAGTGAGCAGATTGTGAAATACTCAGACCGGCCTCTGGCACCAACAACCATGCCACGCTCAAAATTGCATAAATTACCTTTCTTTCCCATTGTGACATTCAGTTTGGAGTTCAGGAGATTGTCTTTACCAGGACCACACCCTTAATGCATTGAAGTAACTGCCATGTCATTGGTTGATTAGATAATTGCATTAATGGGAAATTGAACAGGTGTTCCTAATAATCCTTTAGGTGAGTGTATATCTACTGCGTATTTTTAATTATGTGGATTTCACCTACACAATCCAAGTTAAACAATATATTTAGGTTGGTAACAAAAACTAAGCTATGAGAATTCATTCACATGGTCTTTTTGCACTTGTTGCAGTGCATTATGGGATTGACTTCTCCATGCCGCATACATGCAATCCTGCTCAAACAATCATTATCCTCAAAAGAGGTAAAGAAATTTGCATGCCTTTATGTTGAGATGCACAAGTGATGCAACTTTCAGTCCTGTCTATTTAAGTATCTCATTAGGTTTTGAAGCAACAACTGGTGTATTTGGTGTATTTATTCCCTATTTAAAATAATACAGTATTGGACTAAAAACCTGAAGTGGCTTAATGTCTGTGACTAAAAGAGTTATTCAGTGCTTATTTACAGATTATTTACCCTGCTGCAAATATACATTTTTATACAGCCTACTTTTTAAGGCACTACCGTCACATTGCTATTTTAGTTAAGTTAAAGACAGGAAGTAGTTGTATTAAACACTTCCTCAGGATGTTGACCTGTTCCTCTTCACACAGGTATGGCCTAAAAACATTTAGGCAGAGTGAGAATGACATCATGTGCACATCCTAAAGCAAACATCAGCCCTGGTTTGTAACGGATTTGACAGGCAGACTCTGACAGCAGAAAGACTGTGTGTAAAAGAGGACGTGTTCATTGCAGTGTGCATGTGTGTGTTTAAGTTTAAGCAATGTGTGTGTGTTTCTATCAAAGCTACATGATTGGAAAAGCGGTTTTTAACTTTTGATGACATTCAGTTGTTGTGAAAGAAAGCAAGGCTGGTTTTGAGGATTGTGTGTGATGATGGTCTGATGATCCAAAAACTAATTTGTTGTTTAACATCTGTCTGTCTAAATCATGCTGAATATGCCAACTTATGCTTGACTTCATTTTTATTACATTAATTCTGTTTAGTTTCAAGATTTGTGGACATTCACCCAGTCTTGTGTTAAAGTTAACTTACAAAACATTCCATGGTATTCCCTTGCTTTATTATTATTATTATTTGTAGTAACCATGGTTTTCTGGCACATTGATTACTAATGACAAAATCATGGTTTTGCTTCAGTAACCACAGTTAAACCATGGTTTTGTAGTAGCACAACTATCAGTATTTTGTGATAACCATGGTTTAACTATAGTCAGTAGGTTTTCCAAGGTAAGCATGGTTAATTTTTATAAGAGAAGGTCTTTGATGTGCTCAGTGGTGAGTTTAGTTTTTTGTGTAACTTCAGTGTGTGATGATTAACAGGTCCCTGTCATTTGAGGCATCCTGCTTTTCATCTCTTCATCTGTCTTTATGCACTCTTCTCTTCACCATTACAGTGTCTCCACCTTATGCAAATATCAATGCTACCTCAGATGTTAGTCCTAGAACATTTCTTAAGACATAAATATATTTGTTGACCTAGAGTAAGATTACAGGCCTTAATTTACCTAAATCATTTGGAAAATTTGATGAGAAATGTTCATATTGACACCTACAATAATTTGTTGGGGGGATTTTATTGAGATCTCTTTTTAAACTCTATAGGAGGCATGTGAGCCTAAACATTCAGTCCTGTCAATCATCATATGAAAGTATGTAAGTGACAATTCTTCAAACATCTCTCATCCTCCCCATTTCCTCCATATTGGCTTAAATTTTTTTCTCAATGCAGAACCATTATTGGAGGGTTTTGAGTTCAGAGCTCGAGTCGAGCCTCAAGTTCGAGTCCCCTTTGAAGACAGCAAACCAAATAGGCAAACCCACACTGTAAAACCAAACAGTAAAACTAACTTAAAATAGAAAGTACCTGGTACTCAAAATGTGCCAAAAAGTTTAGCTAACTATTATTTTTGAGTTCATTCAACATCTATCATTAAGATTTAAGTAAATCTTTTTTTAAGTTTTTACAACTACACCAAAGGTAAAGAGTTTAGGGAACTTGAAAAGTAGATTCAACCATAATTAAATATTTTAAGTCAAAAGCCCTCTAGTGGCGGTTTTTACCAAAAAGTGACATCATCATTGAAAGGGCACTCAGACGTGTTTTAAACGGATGAATTTGCTCTTGGATGCAAATAATTACAAACTTTTGGTGGTTATGATGAGTTCAATTTGCCAGGTAAGCTAAGAAAGAGTCTGTCACTGCAAATTTACTTCATTTTAAAGTTAAATCAACACCATTGGTTGAGGAGGTTCAGTTCCCAGCATGCTTTGCATGAGCCCGCAAAACGAGAGCATTTTTTGAAATTAAGTGATATTTATGTGTTTTTTAGTAAACAAAAAGACTCAGTAGTGTTAAACATTTATTTATCTTGGATATTTAGAAAAGTTTGCTATTTTTTAGTTTTGTGCTTACCATTGTTCAGAAGTGTAGTGCCTGTGCTTAGGCTTTAGGTCAATAATGTGTTGCTTTATCTTATAAACAATTCCTATGTGGACGTCAGCATTGAGCTCAGTCTCAACACACTTTCACTGGTATCAACTTTACATGAGTCTCATGATATGTTTCTGTGATTTGTGAACAAAACTTGAATATTTTGAGTACTCTGAACTTGGGTTTTACAGTGTTCTGTTAAGTTGTAAAATGTAGATATTTGAGTAAAGGAAACTTACGAAAAGCAAAGCAATCAGTTGCCACAAAATATTTAAGTAAAACAACTACTACTTTTTAAGTTACATGAATTATATAATTTAATTTATACAAGACTTTATCTAAGTTTAGATAAATACATTTTTTTGATTTGAATTGAAGTTGTCAGTACTCAAAACTTTTAACTTGGCAAACTTAGAAAAATAGAGGCAATCAGTTGCCTCAAATTTTTTGAGTTAGTAGAACTTATCCGGGTTTACAGTGCATGAACATATCTTACAATGAAAGCATAATGCTGTGATTGCTCAGAGCAAGACTGTTTACTCAAATATCTTGAGACTTTCTAACTGTTCAGTTTCTCTAAAGGGTATACAGATGAAAATATGCCTAGTCCAATATTTCCAAACCTTAATTTGTAGGGTACGTCTTGTAAATTGTGTTATTGCTGAGACGTGGTGCTTTCTGTTTAACTAAATAAAAAATTCTCCAAATTATCCATTTAGTTTAGCTGTTTGCTCAGGCCGAGGGAAATGAGTCTGTTTGATTGACCTCGCACGCTCGCTTAGCCTACAGAAACTTAGCGGCTAGACTCGAGGACTCACCCCTGAATAATCCGGCCCATTTGTCTTTCTGGGCAAAGTAAGCGGTCACAGTGACTCATACACATTCAATATTTGTCAGTTTTGGCTGGAGCCCGCGGTACAGATGAGAGATTAGAGAGGGTAGTGAAAAATCACAGGACTGTGGCGTATGAGCAGGTCAATGAATGAAATGAACCTAAGACATCCGCCGGCCGGGCAGGACTCAATGGCTGATTTCATTATAAATAATTACTCGCTGCTCGTAATTAATCTGTTAGATGAAGAAGTTTGAATGATAAAATACAGTCAACTTAAGTATCTTAAAGTGTGTCATGGAAAAATACTAAACCACACTTCTCTTAGATGATTTTAAGCAAAATACATTTCTTAGGATTTTCTGACATGTTGTGACACTACTGGCTGATTTGATATTTTGTTATCCAATGGAATGACATTTAAATGTTTCTTTGTAAATGTGTGAAATGGTTTAAGACCCCTGAACAGATGCATGCTGGGATGTGAAGGGTCTCTCAGAGAGAAGTGTGGAAACTCTCAGACAAGATATAAATAAACAGACATGCAGACACTGTCAATACTGACCCCAATGAGACCTGAACTACAATATATACATATGTCAAAATATAAGTTATAAATGTCAGACTGGAAAGACGCAGTCATTATGTGTGCGATAATATTACACAATAGTATATGCCATTTGCAAAAACTAAATATGAGAACAGATTGACCCCAAAAAATTATGATATATAAACTATGAAACTATATATATATATATATATATATATATATATATATATATATATATATATATATATATATATATATATATACAAAAGATAAACATCTTAATTATTCGTAATTTTTCACCCAAAATATTTTTAAGAGAAGCATGTAAAACTGTACACATTTAAAAAAATGTTTGAAACAATGTTTTATTTCATGTTTCAAGTTGTACACGTTTATAAACCGTTTCCATTATAATGTTCTGTGGCCTGCAGCGCCCTCTGTTGACCACAGGGTAAAAACACAAGACTACAACAGTCAATAAAATGACTTTAAATACTGCTTAAATAATTCCAGTCCACAGCTTCAATGATGTGTAAAGATTATTCACTTTATCAACCTTTCAGATGTGGTTTAGTGAGCTGCCTTCAGGCCATAATATTAGATTTAGCTTAGATTTAGCTTAACATTTGTATACATCCTTTAGCTTCTCTGAAGAAAACATGTCCATCTTTGGTCTTTTCAATATAAGGCATTATTAAGAAATGGTAAAGCATTTCAGCATATATTCACAGTCTTTCAAATCCACACGAACATTGGTAATAATTTGCATACATCTAAGAGCTCAAGACTAAAGATAAAGTTTATGAGATGAGATAAAGTTTAAAGCAACACTAAAGAGTGTTTGCTCTTTGCTCCCCCTACAGGTTAGAAGCGGAATTGTCCATTACCACTGTCGTAAATACTGCAGCATAGCTGGCTCTGATTGGATTGTAGGTCTGCCGTAAAGCAAGTTTTTGTAGTTTTCACTCAAACTCACCGGTTGGAAACTTCTTTAGTGCGGTTTTGGCCGATAGAGGGCTGCAAAGCGAATGTGAAAGTGCCGTTCACCCTGTTTCGAGTGGATGAACGACTGAAACTTTTTTGGAAACGTAATTTTAAGGTAAAAAAAAAAACTCTTTGGTGTTGCTTTAAATGTTATGTTAACTTAACCTATAAATCCAACCATACAGACGTTCTGTTGTCCAACAGTCAGAAAATGCATAAATAAGAAAAAGAGCAACACAACCATTAGATTTGCCATGATGTACAGGAAAAGTATTGTTATGATGATAAACATTCATTTAAAATGCAGTGGGTCAAAGTCAACATGAGAAGAAATATGACAGCTGTGTAATTTATATATTAAATTATGTATATCTTCGGTAATGTTGAAAGGCAGAGATATGTCAAAATATCTCTGCAATGAAACGCTGAAGAAGATCTGAGATCCAGATGTTTCTTGAGTTTTCCATGGGAAATACAGTCACTGCCCTTTGGTTCGGAGTGTTTCTGTCCTCAGATGAGCTTTGTGGCATCAATCCCTGCATAATAAAAGAGACATTTTCATTACATGCTGTTCTCTAGTCTCCAACCATCACTGACATGGTCACAACACAAGCCATGGGCAAATTCATTATACAAATGCCCCTTTCAAACGTGTTGATCGATGCTTATACCCAAGTGTCTACCTGGCTCAGATCCCAGATCAGGGAAAGACAAAAAGTTGCCAACAAAAAATTTGAAAGGCCTAAAAGGCAATAATAACAAAATACAACCGTGAAACTGTATGATACTTTTGACTTTTAACCCTTGTGTTTTCTCCAACCCAACTTTCGTCAAGGACACACATTATGTGTTAAAATAATGTAATGCCATTTATCCTTTCCTGTTCTAAAGCCAAGATTGCTCTCATTTACAAATGCGATTTATTGATGTACTTTATATGCTCAGTTTGGCTCAATGTTAAGGGTAACAAATTGCATCAGGCACGATTTTACTCATGCCGCAGTCTGCTGTCTTTATCAAGACTGTAATACTGCCATCCTGTTGATTTAAAAGGTTTTAAATAGCTGCAGTACAACAATAGACTTTAGAAATGATTAGGAATAATTAGCTTAATTCAATTACTGATCATTTAGCATATAATCTATAATATATGAATGTTGCTATGCAGTTCTGGGTGGTTGCTAGGGTTTTTGGGGTTGATGCTGACTGGTCCATTTATATTAAGGACCATGGGTCTCATTGGGGTCCATGGTGGTAATAAAGAGGGTCCTCCAAATATTGTTCGAATTAAAAAAAAACTAAAATAGGCATAAAAAATACATCACTAGGCAAATAATAAAAATGTAAACTTGTTAAAAATGAAGAGCATAAAAAATCTATTCATAAAAATAAAATATAAAATTAAAATGTGACCGGAAAGTATTATGTTAAAGACAATGTAACCATCTTAACAAAGTATGTAAATCCAATCCAAATGTTACTTTGATGTACTGGGGGGTCCCTTATTCTTCTCTAAGGGGTCCTTTAAAGTTTTGCTTTTGACTCTATAATAATCTTACAAATATATGCTACATTACTTTAATACACTCATTTTATTGTAGAAATTATGATATTTGTGTTGCTTTTTCTCGAAACGTCTGAAGCAAGCTGATAAATGAAGCATAACTAAAATCTCAAATGACAGGAGAGAAACAGAGAGAAAGTTTGAAACATTCTCTAAATGCTTGGCTGACATTCAGCTGTTTGTATTCTGACATTTGTTCAATGTAATTTCCATCACTGCTATAGTCTCAGACCACCCACTGACCGTCTCCATACATCATGAACCCAAACCCATAAAGGAGTTTATCGGTTTGGCAGGCTGGTTTTGCATAAATTTGGGAGTAAAAGAGTTCACAGCTTTATTAAAACAAGTCAATTTATCAAGGGTAATCTGAAGACGCATGCACAATCTGTCATTGTCGTAGTTTGAAATTTAACCCTAGCATCAGCATTCAGACGCAAAACAAAAATTGTATTGGTCACGGCTTGGACGGATTATGCTGCAGTGTGGATGAAACTTTATGCAATCTGTCTAAAGTGTCTACATCATCTGTTCTCATCTTTAAGGCGTTAAAGACAACATCTGAACTGAAGACCGCCTAAGTACTCGCAGACACATGTCATTATCCACCTACCTGTAAGTCAAACAGTCTGGTGCACATCTATATCTATTTCATGGTTCTTTCTAAAATATCTTTTGCATGAGAAATAAACCGAATCTGGTGATTCAGCTGATAATGAAGATGCATCAGGCGTCACTGTCTCCTTAAAATTCCTCATAAGAATTATAAATAGCCTCAAATGTGTGCTGACCTACTGTAGGAGTATAGAGATATCAATCTAAACATGATAGGAAACTTAAAAAAGTTGTAGTGGATCCAAGCCTCCTAAGACGACTTTACAGAGGTCTTTTCACAAGAGAAACGTCTGAAAGGTTATCGGATACTCACTGTTTGCTATCAGATTTTGGGAATTCAGATGAAAGCCAATGGAAATGATTGTCATCACCTGCATCTGGCTTCTTTTACATCAGATTTACATCAGACACGCTTACCCGAAAAGTCTCAGAAAGACATTGTTCAGCCAGAGAGAAGGCACCAAGCTGTGGGCGTTCTCTGTAAACACACGTCTACCAAAACATCCGCCGGTCATCGTGGCCATCGCTCGCAGCATCTACTTCCTGGTTTGTGTCATGAAGCCAGCTGTTCTGCCCTGCCAGATAGTGGGTGGCCATCATTGTAAATACTGTCTGAAAGTGCTCGTGTTTATGTGACCATCACAGATATTGCAGAGCTCGCCTCGTTCGGTTAGGCCCGCGGCCAAGTGGTTTCTAATGAAAACCAGATACAAGGTCTTGCTTGAAAACTATACGGTAGAAACACAAGACTGCACAGACGCATACCATCCACTAGAGGACAACAATCATTCACTGCCAAACCTAAACCACTGTTTCCACATCCCAGCAGGCAAAAATCAGTTCCTTTTGTTCTCCACCACATTCACTAAGATCACATTTGCCTTTTTAACTTCAAACCAAGAGGAATGTAAAATATGTCTATAGTAAGAATAGTTTCAGATTTAAGTTTTTCGAGCATTCCACTATCAGAGCCACCACACACACACAAACACAAAGTTAAGCTAAGTTTAGCCACTGTTTAGCCACACCACAGGAGATAACAGGAAACTGGTTGTGCTTGGTAAGTTATGCGTCACTATTACTATTGCTCAGATTTAGAGTTTTTTCTGTATTTTAACTCAATTAAACTGTCTTAAGCTGTGGTGCACAGAAGCATAATTTAGATCACGTTTTTTTTTTGTGGAAGTTAGTGATCAGATCAGACTTATGATATTCACCTGACATGTCAAAACAGGTAACATAATCACAAATCATATCCAGAGACCATCATACACATAGATTTGCAACCACTGAGAACACCCTAGCAACCACCCAAAACACCCTGTCAACCACCACAATACCCTAGAAAGCACCAGGACATCAACCACCAGAGCACCCTAGCAACCACCCAGAACACCCTAGCTGTGTCCCAATTCAAGGGCTGCGACCTTCTAAGGACGCAACCTCATAAGGTGAGCACTCAGTCTTTGAAGGTGGCAGCCTCTGAAGTCCACCAAGAGAACTGAAATGAGACGGTCTAGCCTTCGGAGGATCCATAATTTGCGTCACCATCTGTACGTGCCCGCAGTGCCGGTCAGGTGGACATAGCGGAGACGCTTCTGACTAATATGGAATATATTAAATATTAATTTAATTTAGAAAATATGACACGTTGATGTAGATTAAACTAACCAACAGTATATCAAATTAATCAACCTTAGAAATATACGCAACACATACACAGAATAATATTAATACAAAACATAACTTATTATGCTAAAACAGTGACAAGAAACTAAATTCACCCTTTTTTAAATAAAGTTGTAATTGTTTATTTTAAAATATCCAGGGCATTACAGGCACCCAATGAATCTTGGGATAGCCTCGGCTGTGAAAAATCCATTTGTTTTATCCTTAACAGTGCATTTTGAGGCTTCATGTTAAGCATCCTTTGAATTTGGACATTCTTACTAGCCTGTCTCGCTACTGTGACACAATCGGTCTAAGATTAAGAATAGCCTTATAATTGGGACACAGCTCCTGTCAACCACAACATTACCCTAGCAAATAAGGATGTTCATATTGACCGGTTAACCGAGGGTAAGGATTTATGATCGATTAATACAATCAGTTAAAAGAAAAAAATATTTGTTACCGCATGCTGAGTGTCAACAAATGCCTACAGACATTTCAGCACTTTTCTATTCTTAATTTGGGAATGTCTTGTAAATGACGTGAATCAGTGCTGCCTTGACAGTCTGGTAAAGTAATTATTTGTATGAGAAATCATTTGTGTGGCATATGTGTCCGTGATGGTTAGGAAGCTGCACGGAGACGTGCATGTGTCCGCACATTAGTGGCCAGACCATCGCTGATTCCCTCTGTCATAGACCCTGACCATAAACATTTCCATTTTTGCACAAACCGAGAAAGAAGACACAAAAGCAAAACTTTTTGAAATGTGTCCTGCTGTGAAATGGCCACTATGGTAGATGAAAAAGAAAAAAATTGCCCTCTTTGGATATTAATCCTCTGGACTGATCGCATGCTCTTTAATAATGTAATGTTTCCTGGTTCTGTTGTTGATCTTTTCCACTTTCAAATTAAATAAAATGTTTGTATTGTTTTTACCTGGTCACAGACAACCGTCTACTGTGTTTTTATACAATGACAATTTAATATTAAAATCTGCGGTTGTCAGTAGGGAAAATGAACTGAAATGAACATCCCTACCAGCAGCCACGCAGAACACCCTAGCAACCACCAGAGCACCATAGCAACCACTCAGAAAACCCAAGCAACCACCACCCAAACACCATAGTAACCAACAGAGCACCTTAGCAACCACTCAGAACACCATAGCTACCAACCAGAACACTAGCAACCACATAAAAATCCTAGCATAGGAACTACCAGAGCACCCTACCAACCTCTCAAAACACCCTAGTAACCAATCAGAAAACACTAGTAACCACCCAAAAGACTGAGGCAACCACTCAAAACACACTAGCCAATAACCAGAAAACTATAGTTACCAATCAATAAACCCTAGCAACCACCCACAACACCCTAGTAACCACTGAGATCACACTGGTAACCACCCGAAACACTACCAGGCACTGAGAGCACACTGGCATCCACACAGAACAATCCTGCACTGTGGTGGAGAGTTTTCCTGTAGTGCAAGTACTTCTCAGTAAACATGTAGTTAATCTCATTGATGCATTAGGTAATAATGTCCTCTATCAGAATAACATCTGGCCCTAGAGCAGAAATCCAGATATAATCAGTGATTCAACCACAAATTAACTAAAGTTTCATTTATAGAACGCTTCTCAAACCTTCTTGATTGTGTCCTGAATTCCTCAGTGATGAACCACATGGTGCTCTACAGCTTTTTTCAGCTTTCCCCCAAAACTCGAGCACCAGGCTGGCACAAAACGAAAGTTGTGAAATAATGTCATAAAGAAGATTTGCCTGGAGGCCAAACAACAAAGTTCTCGGTAATCTGAGGAAGCCAGAGCAGCATATTGACACCATATTAGCCAGAGGAGCAGATGGCAGAAATCTTTCATGAGCTGTAGTAACACTGAGTCATTGTGTAGACTGTCTTCAGTCTCTGACTCAGTAGTGTCCGACATGCTTTTTTCTTCTGGGAAACAGTAAAGTGGAAACAATCACGGTGATGCTGGCAGTTTTAACAGCTATGGGAGTGTTTCCTTAAACACAAGACCAATGAGACGCATCAGAAGTCTTATTACAGACATTTTTTATATGGAGCACATTTGAGAAGTAAACACAGAAAATGTGGCCCCTTTAAAAGCTCAGGAGACTTTGAGGTACGGGTCTCGTCTTTGATGTTTTTCATAAAATTGCTTTGAAGAAATGAGACAATTGTTCACATGCAGTAAGAATCCAGAGCTAAATAATATTATGGATAGACAATTTGGTCTTGAAGGAAACTGGTGACAGAAAAAAACATCTTCGCATGTAATAAAAACTCTACAACACAAATGCAGACATACACATGTGCATATAAATAGACACAAAAACATCTGAAGATGTGTCTCACTTACCCTGAGTTTTGTCACCAAGTGTCCTTCGGCAAAACATCTTTTGTAAATGAATACGTGTGTGTGCGTGTTGCATTTGCATCTGTTATTGTGTGTTTAAGTGTGTTGTCTTCTTCGGTTATAAGAGGCTTTTTGGGATGGTAAGTTCAGTCTCTCTACACTATAGTAGAGGAGATTGTCTTATGTTTTCCAGGGCAGGGGGTTGTCTGTGTTTTCACCTGGCCGTTCTGAGGATAAGGTGGAGGCCGGTGGTTCTTACTCACTAGTGAAAAAGGTGGCCTGTGATTTTCCAGTTCTCCTTTATGATGCTGGTGCCTGTTAGTTTTGACTTTGTTTGTTCGGTGTGGTAGGCAGGTACCATTGGCTGTGCTCCTCATCCCGTGAAGCTCTGAGCTCTGTTGGACGACAGTCCTGCTGTTATTTTGAGCTGTGATTGATCGTTGGTCAGGAGGAGAAAGGTTTGTGTGGTTTCTCATCGCTGCAGGATCGTTAATATGAACAATATCCACATCGAGCTGGTAATGGGCAATAGAGGAATCAGAAGTCTCTGGTGTTGTGTCACTTTGATCTTTTGGTGATTCTTCCTGAACACCAGAAGAAACAGAGTTGGTGTAATTACTGCTCCTATGTCGTGCATCGTGGAGGTAGCCATTGGATAGACTTGGTTCCTCTCCACTAAGGTCAATGTTGGATGTCAAAATGTCAATCTGTTGGACAACCTAAGCAAACAAGAATGATTATAAATATTAGCTATATAACTATTAATTATTTATTTCTTTAAAATTCTACGTAACTTCTTATTTTTACAGTATATTACATCTCTGTCAGCACAAAGTTTTATTAAAATACTCATGTGACACATTACAGATCTTCTGAAGTCATGCAATACCTATTGTGCAAAGATTCAAAGCATTCAAATATGCACTCTTTAAAATGATGTGCAAGGTTCTTCACAGCGATGCCATAGAAGAGCCATGTTTGGTTCCTCAAAGAAAGGATCTTTAAAGAACTATTCCTTTCTTACCTTTTAATAAGCTGAAGAACCTTTTTAATGCAAATAACTTTTTGCAAAACAGAAAGGTTCCTCAGATGTTAAAGGTTTTGCAAAATGCTATTACATCGTGAAGCACCTTCATTTTTATTGTGAGTGTGGTGTGCCAAAGTTAATAACGAGTCTGAAAAAAACAATCGTGTATTGTTGAGTTTAAAGTCTACGAATGAGATTTGAAAGCTTAGATTTCAGATTTTTAGTAAATGACTGTGTTGCTGTGACTGCTTGGAAATTAACCGTCACATGGTTTTGAAGCAACATGGGGTGACAAACAAAGCAATGTTTCGTAAGAGAGGTCAAACCTAGCAATGGATTACTTCACTCAGTTGCGCATTTAACTTTTAAATGAACTTTCTAAAAAACTGCACACTTTTACAGGTGAGCATCATGCAAAGAAGAAACCTGCTGAGCTCTTTGCCTTTGCATGGTAGTACATATCTAAATAATTAAATTAATGCCTTAGGCCCTGCCTAGTCCATTATTACTAATGTCAATAAGAATATATCCAAAGTTATCTTTCGGTATTGATTTTAAGATCTCTATCCTCTTTCAGGCCTCTCTGATGGACTTAAGGACTGACCACTTCCATTTCACAAGATTTAATATCCTCTCCACAATAAGCTTTTAAGGAAGGTTGTATATAAAACATTTCCAATTGAAATGAAAGACAACTGGATTTCTATCAACTGCGTTCTGGGTCAGTATCAGGTGCTAGAGGCACTGACAGTTGCTTTGTTTTAATGCTTGTCAAAATGAATATGTTTGCTAAGATCACATGTTGAGTCTATCCTGAATAACCTCAGGAGTCGAATTTCTGTGCTTATTAAAATCCTATCTCAAACCTCATTATCTCAATTCTAGCTCAGAGTGATTCACAAATACTTCCTCAAATAGAAAAGTACAGCTTAAAAAAAACCTCTTATACCTCATCCTGTCACCCATTGGATTTTATCATCTTGTATTATACAACACTCCTCACTTTTTTGTATAGTTTTATCAGTTCAGAATGTACTGTATCCTTACCTCTTTCATCTCCAACTGGACCTTTTTGAGACCACCCAGCACTTCCTCTAGCTCTGTGACCACTTGTTTGATCTGTTCACGTACTGTTCCTTGACTCTTCCTCTGGTTACCATGATTCTCCGGACTTTCACCCTCCGTAGACGTTTTTAATTCCAGCCCATGTTTGGATCCACGTACCCTCGAGTGACCCAGCTTGCTCGGGGGAACCTCGGTGGGAAAGAAAGCTGTCGGTCCAGAGTTTGTCCCGTTATAACGTGGCTTGTTTGGACTCGATTGTCTGCTAGTCTCAAGACTGTCGATCCCGTGCCGCTCTTCGTGGCTCTTGAAAGACACTCGTCTCTTTTGGCAATGTCCATTATAGGTAGATGCACGATTGTCCCACTGAGGCTCTCGTAGATCTTCGTCTCCTTGATCGTGACCCTTGTAGTGCTGCTCCGAGACATACAAGACCTCCCTATAGTACCTTTGACCTCTGATCTTTGGGTTTGGCGGGGCATGGCGTCCATTAAAGGGGCGTTCTGGATAATACCATCGTTGGACGCAGCCGCATTCTCTGCGTATCTCCCTTACGCACGTGCAGGGGGCGTGCGGGGAGTCTAATGGCCAATCCCACCTGCCCGGCCTCACATCCCCCCAGGAGTAAGATGGATGGCGAATTTCCTCAGCATACACCTGGCGTGGAGAAGAGGTCGCACAGCTTCCCGTCCTCTCTGGTCTGTAGTCGGCTAATGCCAAGTCTTTTGGGAACGGGAGGGTGACCGTCCGCTGTGATACTCCGGACTCCACGCGCAGACATGATCCGTTCAGTATGCTCTGGGGCCGTGCGGTTTCATGCTGCAGGCAGAGATGGCAGGATGGTGTCCGGAACTCACGCTGGCCCGATATCGTATTGTCCGAGTGCATACCAGTCCAAAAGCCGTCCGGTCAAATGACTTAAAAAGCAACTGGTCTCCACATTCTCTCTCCACCCAGGCCATCCACAGCGACTGTTTTTCTCATCTGCGCAGCTCTCGTCTAACGTCTGCTCTCATTTATTGCTCTCTCACACATACTGTTTCTCTCTCGCAACTTCCCCCTTCAACTTTTTGTTCTGCCCGTCTCGCTCCCCCCCTTCCTTCCTCCTAGTTATTTTTTCTAACTTACTCTTGTTTTCCCGCTCTCACGTTCTTCCCCAAAGCAGCTTGTTGCTCTTTCTCCAGCATTGGGCCTCTTTTCTTTCCCTCCCTCCAGTTTTTTTCCTCCACCTCTCCTTCTTCTAATTCACTCACTTGAGGTCTTACTTCACCGTTTCTCCACCCCTTTCCTGCTCTACCTCTCTCAAAGCCTCTCTATAACTCTCTGCCTTCTTCCAAGAGCTGCTCGTTCCCATGCGTAAAAATTCCCTGCTCTGACTCACTCTCCCTTTCCCAAACTCCAAACACTTCCTCTCTTTACCCTCTCTGTCTTTCCTTTCTCAGGACTGGGGCTTGTAGAGTGTTGACAGACGCAGCGGCTCCGTGTGATTCCCGATCTGTCCCTCAGATCTTTTGCCTGGCTGCCACTCTGCAATTAAACACAGCCAGGATTCCACACCGCCTGAGATGGGGTGGAGAGAGAGAAAGAGAGAGAGAGAGGAGGTGGGGTTTCAGACGTTGCTGAAGCAGACAGGATCTAACATGAGACAGAGCGATATGGAGAGAGAGGGAGAGGTGGGGAGGAAAACAGAAACACACTCATCCCCAGTATAAGGGGATTTTCAGCATAACTTCTTTCCCACAAGCCCGTGTGAGAGAGTGTGTTTGGGAGAACTGAATGCATACTCAGTGTGTTTGTGCATGTGTATAAATCTCTGTGGTTAGGCCTTCACTTATCTGATCATCTGAAGTCTTAAAAGTCAGCCGGGATACTAGCACTGTGTTTGGTAGACGTTGTGTAATGAACAACACACTGCATGGGTGAATACACAATTCACATGTTTTGTTCTCTAGCAAAATCCCCTTTCATATTTGACCCTTTCAGTTTTATTTTCCAGAGAAAGTCCCACGGGTAATAAAATTCACAAATGAGATCTCTTAAATGTGTCAAATGTTTCTCCTAGACAGAAATGGAAAACTAAGGCATGTTTTCTGAAGTCGCTTGTCAGAAATTTCCTCATGTTGAAATAAATTCACTCTTTCTGTTGGTGGTGTTTGCTAAGGTAAGCATCTCTACATCTCTTCAAACCAGTAACCTTAAGTAAAAACAGTGGCTTTAACCCTTTCATTTCTGGCAGGCATTAAAACTTTTAGGTGAAAACCTATGACACCAAGTTGAAAGTAAACTTGTAAAACTAAGAACTTCCAAATGAAGTGAAACCTCTGAGCTATAAAATCTTTGTTTTCTGAGTGTGGCCATATTTTCACTTCAGAAATGTATTTGTATTGCTGTTGGTTTGGGGACAATAAGCTGTGAATGCCACAGAGATACTAAATATGACTAACGCAGAGGAACTGAGTTAACCAACACATAAGCTTTTTTTTCTCTTTCCTGGATTATGTCATATTCATTGTGTACTGAAATAGCTCAGTTTAATGCAGTATAAAGGGAAGCATTCAGAATACACTGCGAACCTCAGTCAATGTTCAAGAAATCTTACCCAACTTTCTGCAGTAAATTATAATTTACTGTATCATAAATTCGGGTGTAAACAGTAAGATTACATTCAATCCAGTTAACCTCATCAAAGAAGACTTGGGGGGTTGTGTGGTTTTGTTTGTGTCGCAAGTGCATTTCATCTTCGAATCTAAAAGGTTTTCCCCTTGAGGCCTCTTGCGTTGTGTAACTTCTCAGTCTTATGCATGGCTGAACTATAATTAAATTCAAAATGTGCCTTTTCTTTCTAGACAAAGTTAAAGCATTGCATGCATGATACAAAAGCACTCGTGTATAATTTACATCACTGCATAAAAACATCACTGTGATGAATCTGAATCAGAATGAATGAGTTTCAGTGATGTCACAGCTTAGATCAAACTCTATGCACATTTTCGGATATTATCATCCTGCCTTAAAGGCTATTTCATGCTATTATAACTTCTCAAGTGTTGCTGATGTTTTAACACAATTGTGTTCCTATGGAAACCATCTATAGAGTAATATATTTGGGTCATGCTGTAAGTGCTGAGTCAATATTCTGTCTATTCAGAGAGAAAAAAAAGATCTCCTTTTGTAATTGCAGAAAAGTCATAATCCAAAGTGAAGAAGCGCAATGAAAAGCACTAGAACATTACTTTTAGCAGTCTGACCTCTTGCATAACTCACAGACAGTTCAAATCAAACCTATTATTAAAAAGATGCACCGCTCTGAATCTTTCATGACTATATGAATATAATATGTATTTGACACATGTTTTTTATGACATTCAGCTTCTATGGCTGTATTCATGGAGAGAATGACTTAACACAGTATTGTAGCAGCACGTGTGCCCTGAGTTTGAACCTATGACCTTTTGCACTGCTAATACAATGCTCTGTCACTGAGCTGTACATGAGCATATAAACAGTATGCATGTGTAATAAATAAAATAAATTCATTTTCAGAAGCTGTCCACACATTGCACATTTTAATGGAATGACACTGAGCGGTTCTTGGACCCCCAGTGGGCCTATTTGGGTTTCTAAGGCAGGATTCATTGTAAAGCTGCTATGGAAACTAGATTTATTGTCAAAGTTGCTTCAGTACATTTTAACTGAAAACGTATCTCTTCGTGTTTCAAGTGTAACCAATTATATATTTGTAAAACATAAAAAATATTAATTCCTCTATATATTTTAGGTAGGGCGTCCCTCGCAAAAAGTTCATTGTATTTCGGGGTCCTTGGCATCATAAAGTTTGAAAACCCCTGACAAACACCACATCATGTTGGTTATCGACAAGCCTGGCAACTTGGCAACTCGCGTATCATTTATAATCCAGAGTTTAACACTAGTAGCCTAAATCCAACTTTGTTTGGTTGGATATTTTCGACTTCGCTTAAAGACAGCAAAACGCCAGTCCTGCCAGAATTTTTTTAAAATATTTATACCCCAGAAATCACAAGGGTGCCGCCATACCAGTTATGCAAATAAAGAGTTAACATTACTACTTTAAAGCGTAACTAAACCCCTGGTCAGAGGCTGACTCCACCCACTGGCAATATTTGAAAAATGCAAGAAAAGTGGGCAGATCCCTACGAAGATAGAGGGGACGAACTAAGCTTGTACCAAGTGTGTGGTGAGATCGTAACAAGGGCGTGGTGATCTTGAACCTGCTTACGTCACGAGTCATTTTTTGGACCTAACATCCAATGGGAAAATTCAACTGCAGTAGCCACCGTTCAACCTGAAGAGGGCAGCACTCAGACGTTTTTACACCATATATTGCAGTATTGAAACACTTTATATCCAAATGTCAAAAAAATTACTAAAATCAATAAACAGCACTAATAAAACATAATCCTTACAGATCATTAACTAAAAAAAGTTGGTTTGGGGTTTAGTTACTCTTTAAAGGTCCATATTGGATCTCAAAGGCACATATTGGTACCAAATTCAGCTGGAGTACACATTTTGATGATTTTTACTAACAGTGTGGATCCATGGATCACAGCAGAGTTTAGCTCCAACTTTCCTCAAACCTGAACCAAATAATAAGTCCAAAAACATGGTGGTGGCCCTAAAATCTCAAGTTGACATCAGCTTTCCAGGACTGCAGACCAGAAAACTTTAGCAACCGCATAAACCCCTCCTGACTCCCACCACAACTTGATGATGACGGTAAATAATAACTAAAGAGCAGAACTTGAAGCACATCATGTCGAGACGTCCTGTGTTGAAGGGCTCTTAATGTGCTGTTGCTATGGCCAACTAAACAGACAGACAGAGGGAGTCGTCCATCTCCATAATCTACCATTGAGACTGAGGTGGACATCAGGTGAACATCTCAGCGGGAAAGAGGGACAGAACGTCTTGTTGGTTTTTCACTGCTTTAGTTCTTCTGGAGCATTCAACATTGTTACTGTTTTAAAGGAGTTATATCATGCATTTTAACATATAAGTCCACCTAACATATTGAATATAAAATCAAATGAACTTTAACAGTGTGATTAAGAGGTAAAGAGCTCCACATGAAAAAACATTTCATGCTTTTAAGAGGCCAAAAATCAACTGATTAGTTAAACATCTACAATGATGTAGGAAAAAATTTGCTATTTATTTGTTGTTCTAAACAGCATCCAGAGCTTCATTTAAAGCTAAATTAGGTCATGTGACAACAATGTACTCTAAATATTGTTGTTGCGTAATATTACACGTACAGCATTCACATTGAAAGTAGACTGTGCAGTATGCTAATTTCATTTCAATCACAGTCATTGAGTTTGTGTGTTTGAATAAAATTTCCATCGGATAGCTTTAGCTGTTCAAGGCCGGACATGAGATATCCAAGTTCAGGGTTCTCTGCAAAAACATTAGGATCCCTTTAAACACATCATCGACTAAAGTACAGTGTGTATCCCAGAATGCAAGTCTTCCTGGCTCAATCGCTGCCTGACGTCTCTTTCTGAATCTGATAGAAACCACTGAAGTACAGGAAATTACTCTCAAAGGAACATGAACATGTCGATTATTATATGATTAAAGTGATACTGCAATATCCTGATGTGTTCTCAAATATCTAATTTAAACAAAAACTGAATCTTTTATATCACACAATCTGTTGTTTAAAGTAACAACTGCCAAAAATACCTAATTTACTTACATTACCTTTTTCAATTTACAAAGAATTAAGGTTAGGTTTGTGAACCATCCGTCGTCAGACGTCACTTGCACTTTTTTCCTACTAAAACCTTTTTCCTACTTGTAACCTAAACGTTCCTCAAAATATCTTCCTTCATGTTCATTAGATCAAAGAAATGTATACAGGTTTGTAACAACATGAGAGTGAGTAAATAATGAGAGCATTTTCATTTTCGGGTGAACTATCCCTTTAAGAATGGCAGATTGTTTTTGACAGGTGGCCAAACATCACAAGCGTATTTGCATCAAACATAATCTACTGTAGCACAAATGCAATGAATGAATGTCTATTATTTTTAATCCTGAAGAACTGTAAGTTTTAGATAAACACAGTCAAGTTCAGGTCAGAATGCCGATAGACAAAAAATATAGCCATGGAAACAAATGAAATGTGCAGTTTCTGTTTAAACTAACATTTTACTACATTTGTGCGCTTTCTGTGGCTGGTTATCGCATACATCCCAGAGTCACCATGACTGTAACTTACATGAAAATGAAATGTGCAACAATAGCAAACAACATAAGAGAATAAGAGAACTGTCAGAATGTTCAGGCATGAGGCAGGGATGACTCTTCTAAAATAAAGAGATGACGTTCTCACTCAGGGCTTGGTTTATTTTTAGTCCACATTGTAAAAATTACTATTTAAGGCTCCTCAGCTGCTACACCAGCCGAATCCTTTAAAAACCTCTAAGCACTTTTGAAAGATTCCCTGCCATTTGTATTGTGTTCTAGCAATACTGGAGGAACTGGTTGAAACCAAATAAATACATACTGTATAAAAAATTATCTTACACACTACAGGAAAACAGTATGCAACAGTGTGCATTGGGAAAACGCTATAAAATGACAATTAAATTGAAATATTAAACAGTAAACAATATAACTGCACATTACAATAACAAATATATTTAATTTTCCTTTGATTTAAGCTTAAAGGCTTTTCACACTAAAAAGTAAGTAACCCCCGGGCAATGCGGTGTTCACATGCTTCCGAGCAAGGTTTCATAACCCTAGGTTGATTTCAGGGATAACACCACTTCTAAAAAACAATCCTTAAAATCCTCAATTTGTCTTTCAATGCATTTAAATTTTATTTCCATTCCCATGTGAGTGATGCTGTCCGAGTCACTGGCCATTTCTCAACCCGTGGCTGCATCTTCCATTTGTAGGCTGCATACGTCTTATTTCAAAATATTAACAATTATAAAGTTGACTCTTAGTTAATATGCTCATTGCAAATGTGATGCTCAGTTAACTTAAAATAAACCAGGCTTGATAACGTATGCAGTCTGCATGTGTGACCTCCAGAGGCTGCCGCCTTCTGGTTGAGAAACGGCCACAGACTTGTCAACTTCGTTGGTCCGTCCTGCTGAAAGCACGAGAGGTTGGGCTTACTGCATTCACAGATTGACAGGTTTATGAGCCAATCACAGCCAAGTATCTAACCTCACATGAGTCCCTTTGTGCTGTGGCTCATGGGAAGTGTAGTTTGGCAACGCATAATCATTTTTAAATAAGTTGTTTTAATTTTAATTCTCAGACAATTAGTCACACTTAACACATTTAATGATGACAGTCTCAAATGTTTTAAACACAAACATCTTTTAACATGGTATTGGTCTCGCCCTACTGGACAAATAACATATTGCATATAGGCTGTGGCTTTGAAAAGTGTGCATCTTCCAGAAGACCAGTGGTCTGGTGTGACTTTTTTAAGTTCTCTTTTTATTTAATTTCTCAGATTTATATTTTAGGCAAAATTATTATACATTTTTTGCAGTCAAAGTGAAGCAGACAATTATTGATATTTGTATTGGGCTGGTTCAAATGTAACAATTACTTTTTAATGACATGACTATAAGTACATATATATAATTTGTTGTTGGGTGTGGTTGTTGTTACAGAGTGATTTTGTCATTAAAGGTCAAGTTCTTTCTGATCCCATTTTTTTACCCCTAGTTAGTGTGTAATGTTGCTATAATGGCATAAATTATCCCTGTAAAATTATAAAGCTCAAAGTTCACTGTCAGGCGATATATTTTTTTAACAGAATTCACCTTTCAAAGGTTACAGCGAATGGCCGGTTTGGACTACAACCCTCTATTTCCTGCTTTAATGACGTCAGTAGAACAGTTTTAGACTAAACTCCGCCCACAGGAATACGTCAGTCGCCAGCTAAGCTAACGGCAAGCTAAGCTGCTATCAAATCACAACACACTTAACAAGCTACACAATCAGAACTCAATATGTATTTCTGAAGGAGGGACTTCATAGAACAAGGAAGACATCAGCCTGTTTTTAGGACAGCGAAAACAGCGCTATAGTAAATTGTTTAAATTGTAAATTGTGTGAAAATACCGTGTTTTTTAGACGTGGAACATGAACACATGTTATATTGCGCACTGTAAACACAATCAAAGCTTCAAAAATACAGAAAGAACGGGACCTTTAAAGGAATATTCCATTTTCTTAAAAGAAAAATGCAGATAATTTACTCACCACCATGTCATCCAAAATGTTGATGTCTTTCTTTGTTCAGTCGAGAAGAAATTATGTTTTTTGAGGAAAACATTGCAGGATTTTTCTCATTTTAATGGACTTTAATAGAGCCCAACATTTAATAATTAACTCAACATGTAACAGTTTTTTTCAACGGAGTTTCAAAGGTCTATAAACAATCCCAAACGAGGCATAAGGGTCTTATCTAGCAAAACGATTGTCATTTTGGACAATAAAAATAACAAATATACACTTTTAAAGCAAAACTTCTCGTGTAGATCCGGTCCAGCGCGACCTAACGTAAATGCGTAGTGACGTAGGGAGGTCACGTGTTACATATATAAAACGCACATTTGCGGCCCATTGTAAACAATAAACTGACACAAAGACATTAATTAGTATCAGTTGACATACAACAACGTAGGAACGGCCCTCTTTCTCAACACTTGTTAACACTGGGGCGGAGTTTCGCGTTCGTCCTCTGTGACCTCTTGACATCATGACGTATTGCGTGGGGTCACGCTGGCGCATCACGAACGGATCTAGACAAGAAGTTGTGCTTTAAAAGTGTATATTTGTTATTTTTATTGTCAAAAATGACAATTGTTTTGCTAGATAAGACCCTTATGCCTCGTTTGGGATCGTTTAGAGTCCTTTGAAACTCCGTTGAAAAAAACTGTTACGTGTTGATTTAAGTGTTAATTGTTGGTGTCTATTAAAGTCCATTAAAATGAGAAAAATCCTGCAATGTTTTCCTAAAAAAACATAATTTCTTCTCGACTGAACAAAGAAAGACATCAACTTTTTGGATCACATGGTGGTGAGTAAATTATCTGGATTTTTCTTGAATATTCCTTTAAGTTTTAATTGGGTATTGCAATAACACATTTCACCGCTAGATGGCACCAATTCCCACTCAAGAGCTCAGGTGACATTAGAAGCTAATCACTGTCATTAAACAATTATTTATTTTACTATATTTTATTTGTTTTTTGATATGGGAATCATATTATTTTGTTTTCTTTAATCACAATATCAAAAGTGAACTTGTTTCACTAATTTGGTTGAAGTGGATGTTTGTTTTTGTCTCTGGGTGATATGAAGTAATGTCTATCATGAAAATCTGGCAGTTTATTAAGAAATACCAAGAGTTCCCTTTTTTAAAGTCATTTAGCATTTAACATTTTTCATCCTATATACTATTTGAGTAAATGATTTGAGTTAATTTGTCTCACTCAAATGTGGAATGCTTGATAAAATCACACAAATTACAACAAATGTTCTAAATATATAAAATAGATATATTCAGTAAATTAGTTTTTAGTCCCTCACTGGTTAAACTGGTAAATCTGAATCTTCATTTCCATGCTATTACTCTTCTTATTATACTTTAAACAAACACAAGCCTAGACATTTTTAGGTTTAGTACCAACAGAAATGACTTAGACAAAACCCGCTAGCTGTGTATTTGGTGGGGTATGAAAATGCCATTAAACACAACTACATCAATTAAACGTGTGAATTGAACAGGATTTAATGACACTTAATGTACAGATCACACTGATAACATATAAAGAACAATAAATGACATGTGACGAGGAAACATTTACATTTACAACACAACACACATAATCCAAAAGAACATAAAATAAGACATCATGTGAATAGTATAAAATCGATACAGTCATAGATTAATAAGAGCTTGTCATGAGAAAAGGCCTTTAATATGAAGCGTACATGCATGACATCTTTGTTGTGTTTGGTTGCACTCATTTTGAGCTTGTCTCGAGCATGCAAAAATACAGCCGCGTAGATCTTCAGAGATGAGATCAAATAATGTTGCACAGTTGCCATCGTCTCCCAATGCAACGGAGCACAAAAGTCCATTTGCTACAAAATGTTGTAAACATAAAGTTTATTTACATCAGCACCTTTAGTGTCCAATTCAACAGTCCAAAGAGTTCAGTCTGTGATCTTTATGCATCAGTGAACAGAGAGTTGACATCACAGGAGTGGCCTGCAGTAGGAGATGCTTACAATAGATGTTGAATGACAAATGTCTAAACATAACTTACTGCCTATTTCCCATTTAGACATGAAAAGCATTCACTTTCTGAATATTAACACAAGCTGAAAAGTTGTGTTCATGTTTTTGTTAGGCTATGTAATGAAGGGCAGTCGAGACTGTGCTTCATTGTGAAAGTCAGGGTTTCCATTGTCATTTATAACCTGGAAATATGGAGTTTTAAAAAACACCTACGTTTCCAAGTCACACTGTTAAAAATAAAGGTTCGGAAAGGGTTTTTAGTGATGCCAAGTTTTGGTCTCCAAAGAACCTTTTAAGGCAAAGGTTTCAAAAGATACATTTCTTTCTCACTTTTTACGCAGTACGCACTTCCCACGGTAAAGACACTTTTGCGCAACAGAAAGGTGGATGTTGAGGGTTCTTAACGGAATCAAGAGCTTGATTTAGTGTGTATGAAAATGTTTCATATTAGCGCAACAATAATGTATCGGCTACATGTTGCTCTTGGTAAATTTACTTTGAAAGTTTTAAAGTCGCGCGTCTATTCACAATAAAGCACAGCCTGTAGTGCGTTATTAAGTTAAATGCACGTTTAAACTAAAAACCATGATCTATAAACCTGCCTGTGTTGTCTGTCAACCACTGGAATACTGACAAATAGAGATGAACGTCCTCTAATACGCTTGAACTTGGTTAGGCAGCAGTTGACACCCGTTATTGACGTGGTTCATGACTCTCTGCTTTAACTGCGCCACTTGTTCTCTCAACACGCTGGCCGTGGACGCGAGCTCCGTGTTTTGGTTTTTAAGGGTTTTCACTTTGTCTTCCAGTCGGGATATCCGCTCCAGTTTCCTCTTGCGGCACTTGGAAGCGGCGATCCGGTTGCGCAGCTTTTTCCTCTCGGCCTTGATGCGCTCCTGCGTGTCCATGTCGATGGGAGACAGCGGCGGACTGTCGCCGATGCTCTGCATGTCCGGTACCGTCTGCGGCTCGTCCTTCAGGGACTGTTGCGCGCTCATGGGATGCGCGGGCGGCGGCGGTGGGAAGGGAATGGTGTCCGTGGAATAGTTCACCGTGGTGCCGCCGTACGCGCTCAGGTTCGTGTACACCGGAAGATCCACGGGCAGGGCGAGGGTGGCGCTGGACGGGAGTCTGTTGAGCGTCGGTGGAACGCACGGTCCGCCATTTAGCTGGTTCTGTTTGTGGAGGTCTTCCAGGGCTTTCACGAAGCCCTCTGCGAACTCCTGCTCTTCGGTTACCGACTTCGGGTAGACGAACTGGGAGGTCGGTGTGGTCGTGACCATGCCATTGGACTGGATGATCAACCTCTCCAGCTCTGGTGACGCTAGTTTTAGGAGTCCCAGGTCGGGCGAATTGAGGATCCCCTCGGCATCCCTCAGATCCGGCTTTAAACTGGAGCTGTTCTGATCGTCTAGGTTTAAGCTCATGTCTTTCTTCATCATTATGGTTGATATTCCAAGTATTTCCTCTGGCGGATAAAAGCTTGTTCCCATCCTACACCCTACAATGGAGTGCGCTGGGTTTGGTGTCCAAATAATCCATGAGTTTGTTTTTGTCGTCTTCTGCTTTTACTTAAAGGGTCTTCTTGTTGCGATAGTTTTACTTTCACTTGATCGAGTTAAGATATTGTTGTCATGATATTGTCGGTTCTCCCCAGCGCGAGAAATGTTATCTATGGGCGTCAATACGCATTTGCAAGTTTTCTATCCCTAAAAATTCCATTATGTCACTTCAGAGCGCTCAGATTGGCCAAAGATGACGTTTTCTTCCGGTTTCATTTACATAAGGGGCCGCGCTCGCCGCTGTCGCCATGGAGACGGCGAGTAAACGGCAAACAGCGCGGTGCATTGTGGGTTGATGTCATAGAGAACGTAGAGCGCGCGAGGGTGGGGACAGAAACAAGGCTGTTTGGTGGTAGAAAATGTTCTTTTATTTTGTGAAGGTCTTTAGATGTTTGATACCACGTTTCCACTTGAATTTAATCTAATGGAATAAAACTGCACGTCTAGATTATATAGATAGTGAAATAAAATGCGCATGTGTATCTTAATATGTATGACAAATATTCACATAATATATTTATTTTACTAATAAATATAATAAACAGAGATATGCAAAGTTCTGACGTTTTTCAAGTATATGAACACTGCTGCTATAACGGGTCATTTTTACACATCTGTAGGCCTACATAAATGTGTTAAGTGAATAAACACGAGTATAATACAAATAACTCGATTTTAAGCGAGAAAATATGCATAATTGTCTTAAATTAAAAATATATAATTTGACCTATGCAAAACATTTTTTTGAAGGACATGATGATGTTTTGAAGATAAATTTGAATTCAATAAGCTGCTTTGGCAAGCTGTATGATTTCTAAAAATATATCTGCAGACAGCAAAACGAAAGAGAGAGAAAGAAAGAGAGAGAGATGAATGAGAGCCGATGACGTTCGTATACGTCTGCATCAGAGAATAGAATCAGCATCATCCGTTGCTATGGTAACACTGACATGGGGTCTGACGCAGAGGCAAGTGAATGAAGCGGGGGTGAGGATGTAAGAAGCTGCAGCAGATGTACTTCATGAGTAGGTGGAGGCAAGATTTGTGACTTCCATAATTAATAAAAAAAAAGGTTATATAGTTTTTTCAAAATGTTTTATGTTTGATAGATTATTTGTACATTATACAGTGAAAATGTTTTTAGCATTTTGCCAAAAGGATAAATCAGGGTAAATGAAACAAAACAAACTTAATTTAAGACATGTTTTCCTTATAATAACTCTTTAATATCAATCAGTTTCTTTGTATGTATTTTGTTCTAAGAATGATAAGATACTTTTAACTGAAACACAAGTCATTTAATACACTGTTACAGGGCCGTGCACAGACATTTTGAGGGGCAGTGGCCCAAACCAAAAAGGGGGCACGGGGGGCACAATTTATATGGTTTTAACAATATGATGTGTTATAGATTAGTATCAAATAATATAAGTGGTTATAATGGAAAATAGACTTTATAACAAGATTTAGAGTGTGACAAAACTTCTTAATATTCTATATGATTTACATGCTGAAGCTTTGAATCCATGTTTGCAATTTTGAACAGCTTTTGCAGCCTCCCTTACAACTCTGACTTTTAAAAAAAAAAAACATTTTATTTTTATTTTTTGTCCACAAAGTGTGCCAACAACAGCAAATTTGGTGTTATTTATATTAGATCTCATCGGGTACATTACTCATTAGACAATCACTGTAATTCTAAAAATGTTTGCTAAGTTGTTACCACTTTAAGTAGACAGAGAGCAAATCATCCACAGAAATACAAAAACATAGGAAAGCCGAGAGAGGTCATCCATATTTTTATTTTTGCTGCTTGTTTTCTCATGATCTCGAGATAACAAAAGTTGTTTTATCCAGACATAATAATCCAAATGCCATAATGTAATTTCCTGTCCATAATATTTCATTTATTTTGAAGTGGACTGCTGATCCAAGTTTTCTCCGTTACCACGCGTAGCTAATTGTAGATAGACTTAATAAATAAATAAAGTTTGATGTTCGTGAATTTAGGGACCATCTCTAAAGTGCACTGTACACGTTTCTATCTTCAATAGTATTTAACAGTTTATTTGAATAAATATAAAACATCTAAAAAAGTGCCCTGCTGAAAAAAACAGCATACCAGCAAGACCAGCATATGTTGTGTTTTGGTGCTGGTTTGCTTGTGAACACCAGCTAAACCAGCATCAAACCAGCATCAGCACCAGCATTAGCACCAGCTAAACCAGCACCAAACCAGCATTAGCATCAGCTAAACCAGCATTAGTATCAGCATCCCATGCTGGTCATACCAGCATATGTTGTGTTTTGGTGCTGGTATGCTGGGAACACCAGCTAAACCAGCATAGACCAGCATGATTCCCATGCTGGTCCATGCTGGTTTGATGCAGTTTTTTTCAGCAGGGTGTGCATTATAGTTGACAACCATGAACACTTTACAGTTGTTTTTTTTTTGACTGTTTGTTGACTTTAAGTTATTCCATTGTAATGCTGTTTAAAGTAGAAACGTATATAGAGTAATTTAAAGACGGTCCCTAAATTCACCGCGCTATCAAATGGTCATTTTTTGGCAAATCTGTTTCATCTTGAGCGAATCCCTGATCTAAGTAAAATCTCATTTGTTCATCCATGCTAATTTGCTAAATATGCTTTTGCTGTCTAAAAATTATGTTCTATTGAGAACACGTATGCTTTAATCACATCACAAGAATACAACTTTTGTTATGTCGAGATCACGAGAAAACAAGCTGCTGTTTTCTCGAGATAACGAGAAAATTAAGTAGTGATCACTAGAACACAAGCAAGCAAAAATAAATATAGAACACGACCTCTCTCGGCTTCAAACTACCAAATTACTAATTGAGCAGCTCAACAACTAAGGTAATGTAATGAATCTACCTGTTAATACAACAAACTGTCGTCTTCGCCCTTCAAAGAGTGGACACAGAATGTGAGAGATGCTGCGGAGCGGGCGGGGAATCACGAAGTGGATTACCAGAAACAGTAGATCTTTAGACGAGCGGTAACAGAACACTTTGACTGGGGTTGGCGAGAGGGGCACCTCAGCCGATTAGGGCAGAAGGGCAGTTGCTCTAGCCACCGGGCCACCCCCCTGTGCACGGCCCTGCACTGTTATATAGTTCTCATGGACACATGTGTGTCTCCTTCCCTCCATTTCTCTCTCTCTAAAATAAATTCAAATTTATTTATACAGTGCTTTTAACAATTGGACATTGTTACAAAGCAAAATTGCATGGAATACAAACAAAAAAAATTACAGAAAAATCAAGAAATAACAATTTAAGAATATAGATTAAGAAAATGCAATTTAAGAATATAGATTAGAATAGAGATAAAGTAAGCTACATGGATGCCCCAAAACTCAACCAACTCAAAAACACCAGCTAAAGCAAAGTATGACTCAAAGATAAGCACCAGTTTGAGGCCTAAAGAAACACTGCTAATTATGAATGCCACTGTGAGAAGTCATTCTGTAATGATACAAGCCCATTCAACACCTACAGGCCCTGCATACACAAACAGGTCTAAACCACATATCAGCAGTGGGTGTTGACCATTTAACTGATTTAAAAATAAAGACATTCAGTCATATCTTTGTAAATGAAATTTGTTTGGAGACCTATTCAAGTAAAGAGGCTAGCAACAGGCCCATTGACCAAGTGTTTCAAGAATGATGCCATAGAAAAGTTGTGTGCCTTGCAGATTTTTAGCTTCTGAAGAACTGACATGAACGTTACATAAATTTTGAAACAAATGATTTTAATGTAATCATGTTGGTTGAACTTTTAGCAGCTTTTGAGGTTTTAAGAGCATTTATTCTGCACTCTGTGTGTAAGCTTAGCTTTAATTTCTAGCATTATAAATACACAGAATGGTTAAAGTTATTAGTTATTTTAAGAAGTAAATAAACCTTTCTTTATCATGAAATTAAAAATGATCTTTAAGGAGTTTCTACGTGCAAAGTAAGCGTGGGTTGTAATTTCACTTCATGACCGCAAGATGGCAGTAGAAACTTTGATCTTGTGTCTAATATAAGCTAAGCCTTTAAATGGGCCCAATTTATTCCAATAATATAAATTACAGAAACCGGTCATTTCTGAATGCGATTGACCCAGAAACGTGCTCTATGAAAATGTGGAGGACAAACTCTTGTAATTTAATAGAGTCTTTTTATAAATGAAAATCTACTTGAGTAGCTTATAACTTAATTGTGTATTTATTGTTGAAAATCTATAAAAAATCTCCTTATAAATATTTATATGTCCTTGTCATCAGTGCTAAATTTCTGTTTCATACTGAACACCCACAGTGTTTAATCTCAGATATATCATCAGGAAATCAGTCCTCCAATGATAAATGTGAATGTCTGTCAGATCATAGTTTTGGAAAAATATTTGTATGACCTTAGAGACTAAGTGGTCTTACAGATTAATTGTATACATGATGAAGGCAGTGTAAAATCTTGGTGTGTTTTGGGATCATTGACTGCAGTGAGTGAAAATCACCATTAGATGACCTACATGATTCATCAGTTTATTCAATAAGGCAGCCCCAAGTAATAGGCTTTATAAGCATTGTAACAAAATAGTTTTTAAACATTATGTTTACTAGAAATGCCATCAAAACTTGTTGAAAGTGAAAAGAAATCATACATTTATATAGAAACTGTTATGGCAGACAGATGACAACGGAATAAAACCAAATGTAGAGATTAACTTGTACAATATAATACAAAACAGTCCGAAAGATTAAAAAAGGTAAACATATTTAATCGTACACTTGGCAAAGTTATTACACAATATCAGTAACAAAACTTATCAACAGTTATATAAAGAAGTCGTCAGACCATGTGTTTTATATTACATACTGTACTGTTTTGTACTTCTAATTATCAGTGCTGCTAAATATCAGATATATACATGTACTCAAACACAAATAAACAATTCAGACAATATTCATCATGAAATACATTTAATGATTCAAAGATGTTGTGTTTTAAAGTAAAGTTAGAAACAGAAAAGTCTCAAAGCTGTTTAAAGAATGATATTATATAGCATTATTACAACCCCAAATCAGAAAAAGTTGGGACACTGTAGAAATTGTGAGTAAAAAAGGAATGGAATAATTTACAAATCTCATAAACTTATATTTTATTTACAATAGAATATAGATAACATATCAAATGTAGAAAGTGAGACATTTTGAAATGTCATGCCAAATATTGGCTCATTTTGGATTTCATGAGAGCTACACATTCCAAAAAAAGTTGGGACAGGTAGCAATAAGAGGCCAGAAAATCTTTATGATGCGCTGAATGTTTTCTGTGGGTGACAGATCTGGACTGCAGGCTGGCCATTTCAGTACTCAGATCCTTCTTCTACGCAGTCTTGACATTGTAATTGATGCAGTATGTGGTCTGGCATTGTCATGTTGGAAAATGCAAGGTTTTCCCTGACAGAGACGACGTCTGAATGGGATCATATGTATCTAGAACTTAAACCTTTCAGCATTGATGGTGCCTTTCCAGATGTGTAAGCTGCCCATGCCACATGCACTCATGCAACCCCAAACCATCAGAGATGCAGGCTTCTGAACTGAGCGCTAATAACAACTTGGGTTGTCATTGTCCTCTTTAGTCCAGATGAAATGGCATCCCAGTTTTCCAAAAGGACCTTCAGAATCAAATTTTGATTCGTCTGATCACAGAACAGTTTTCCACTTTGCCAAAGTCCATTTTAAATGAGCCTTGCCCAGGGAAAACGCCTGTGCTTCTGGATGATGTTTAGATATGGCTTCTTGTTTGACCTATAGGGTTTTAGCTGGCAACGGCGAAAGGCACGGTGGATTGTGTTCACCGACAATGTTTTCAGGAAGTATTCCAGAGCCCATGTTGTGATTTCCATTACAGTAGCATTCCTGTATGTGATGCAGTGCCGTCTAAGGGCCCGAAGATCACGGGCATCCAGTATGGTTTTCCAGCATTGACCCTTACGCACAGAGATTGTTCCAGATTCTCTGAATGTTTGGATGATATTATGCACTGTAGATGATGATAACTTCAAACTCTTTGCAATTTTTCTCTGAGAAACTCAGAAAACTATTTTTCACCGCAGCATTGGGGGAATTGGTGATTCTCTGCCCATCTTGACTTCTGAGAGACACTGCCACTCTAACAGGCTTTTTTATACCCAATCATGTTGCCAATTGACCTAATAAGTTGCAAATTAGTCATCCAGCTGTTCCTTTATATGTACATTTAAATTTTCTGGCCTTTTATTGCTACCTGTCCCAACTTTTTTTGGAATGTGTAGCTCTCATGAAATCCAGAATGAGCCAATATTTGGCATGACATTTCAAAATATCTCACTTTGAACATTTGATATGTTATCTTTATTCAATTGTAAATAAAATATAAGTTTATGAGATTAGTAAATTATTCCATTCCTTTTTTACTCACAATTTCTACAGTGTCCCAACTTTTTCTGATTTGGGGTTGTATATAGCACAAATGGTGTATATGATTTATATTGTTAGATGACACAATTTTACAGTTGAGCTCGTATTTAACCCAAACCCAGGATAGAGAGGTTTAGTGAATGTGGTGTGAACTCTGTGGATGAGGGACATCGTGTCAGAGACGCTGTAGAAAGACAAAATTCCTGCACTGTGATCCACATAAACTCCTATTTTACAAGAACTGGAGACTACGGTCAGATCTGTCTTCATGTTATTGTGTAAGAATGAACATTCAGAGGAAGAACAGACCAATCTCCATGACTGATCATTACATCCAAATCCACACTCATGAACGCTTCCCTTCCTGCTGATGCTCTTATATGACACTGATATATAAACACAACCGCTCCACGTAATCTCCCAGTAACAGCGTCCACACAAACTCTCTTTACACAACACCTGAAATAAATCATTAAATCTATCTGGATGATCAGGATACTGCTGAACTGTGTCAGTGCCAATTGCCGCTCTGTTCTCCTCAGACAAACAGATATAACTACATGCTGTGTTTGGATCCAGAGAGAACAGACTGAAATCTGAGGAAGATAAAATGCATATTTTATGTTTTTATGAGCATTCATTTGTTAATTTGTTGGAAAGGTGATGAATATACAGTGTGTGTGTGTGTGTGTGTGGGGAGGGGGGGGCGTTGCAAATGTGGTTTACAGGGACTTGAATAGTGTATAATGACATGTTAACTATGCTATTATTACCATGGTTTATGGGGACACAGGAAGTGTCCTCATAAACTAAAACTCTAAAAAAACATACTACTTTTTCATAGATTAAAGACTGGCAACAGGTTTTTGTGACATTGGGGTTAGGGATTGGGGTAGGTTAGGTGAATAGAATATGGACGGTATAAAATGCATCGCGTCTATGGAAAGTCCCCATAAGCCATATATGCCTGACTGTGTGTGTGTGTGTGTGTGTGTGTTTTAGAGCATTAAAGGGGCCATGTCACAAAACTTTTTTAAGATGTCAAATAAATCTTTGGTGTCCCCAGAGCACATATGTGAAGTTTTAGCTCAAAATACCATATAGATAATTTAAAATTGCCACTTTGTAGGTGTGTGCAAAAATGTTTTGGGTGTGTCCTTTTAAATGCAAATGAGCAGATGAAGTGCAAATGCTGATCACAATGATGGTGGTTTGTAGAAATTACTGTCAATTATTTTCTCTCTGCATTAAATGGCAGTGCTGTGGTTGGAATAAGAGCTCCTTATGACATCATAAGGAGAGCCACATTTCAACAACCTATTTTTTCATGTCCTTGCAGAGAATGGTTTACCAAAACTAAGTTACTGGGTTGATCTTTTTCACATTTTCTAGGTGGATAGCAGCACTAGGGACCCAATCATAGCACTTTAACATGGAGAAAGTCAGATTTTCATGCAATGGCCCCTTTGAAGTTTGAGTCGTAGGTCGTTATTAAATATATCAACATTTTATTTCGATGAATGATGTTTAGATTATGTAGGAAAAATGACAAGCTGGGTTTGCACAGACTTTTCACACATGTATGCCTGTTAAAGTTTCATGTGATATAATGTGTTTTGTTTTTTGTTGTTATGTCTTACATTGTAGGAGCTCCGCTCTGGTCTTGGGTTCATTGAGAATAATTTCAATGTATGAAACTAAAGAAAATAAAGTGACATCATCAGATTAATTCTAATGTAAAATCGTCATCATTTTAATCTGCTCTGTATTAATTATGTTATATTTTATGCTACTGTAGAACTATGAGAGTAAATCACAGTCTTAGTTTGAGATGTTTCTTTACCTTTGTCAGATATCATTTCAATCTCTTCTTTACAGAAATCCTCCATCTTTTCTTTCAGTTTAGTGACAGATTTCCTCACATTATCAAAAGAGAGAAGAGAAGAGACAGTGATGTTGTCTGAAGAACCAGGAGATGAAGAGAGAGACTGAAAACTCTACAACACAGTGACAAAAACTTTATTACCTCCTAAACACACTGATCAGATGTGTGCTCATTTATTTCAGCTCTCAGCTTTATAAATCAATTTGGGATTTTTTTCAACTGTAATTGTGGATATTCAGAGACTGTGCTGAAGTTTTTTCTCACATAATCATCTTTGCCCTTTATATCACAGCTCTAAATAGACCTTTGCATTTTAAAAATTGTTGCATTACCTGAAGGAAACTGATGTGATCTTTTGTTTGTGAAAGTTTCTCCATCTCATAATTTGTCCTCCTCAGATCATCAATTTCCTGCTGCAGTTTCTTCAAGAGTTCTTCAGCTTGACTCACTTCAGACTTTTCCTGATCTCTGATCAGTTGTATCAACTCAGTTCGTCTTCTTTCAATGGATCGGATCAGTTCAGTAAAGATCCTCTCAGTGTCGTTTACTGCTGTCTGTGCAGAGATCTGTTAACACACAAAGAGAGAAACTCAATCTCAAACACTTCTTCCAGTATTTATGTTTCTGTATTGATCAAAACTCACTGTGTGAATCTTCACAGCCTCTTTTAGATCCTGAATCTCCTTCTCTTTCTCCTGGATTCTCTGCTGGAGTTTTCTCTGGTTGTCCTCCAGTAGTCTCTGTTCAACAGATTAATAACAGATGACTCAACTATTTGGGTGGGGTTTGAAGAGATCAGTGCACCAGTGAAAGTTTATGTTCTCTAGGGAAACATATCATCAATATTCTTTATATTTTAATTTGTTCATACCTGTTTCTCAGTTCTCTCTGCTGCAGCTGATACGGTGTCGTGATTTTTATGTTCATCTATCAAACACAGCAAACAAATACATTGCTGATCAGTGCGACAGAAAACCTCCATGAGTTTGTCATGTTGAGAGCAGATCATCTCCTGAAGTCTTCCTGTCACATCAATCACTTTGTGTCGCTTTCCTGGTTGAAGTTCTTCGTGACGTTCAAAGTGAGTTTGACAGTAAGAGTATAGACACACCAGACAGGACTTGATAGCTTTGTATTTTCTCCCAGTACAGATGTCACACTCCACATCTTCAGGTCCAGCATAACTGAGATCAGATCCGTCAGTCTGAAGTTTTGTCTTCTTTAGTTTCTCCACCACTTCAGCCAGCATGGTGTTTTTATATAAATCAGGTCTTGTGGTGAAGATATGTCTGCACTGAGGGCAGCTATAAACTCCTTTCTTATCATCCTGATTCCAGCAGTTTGTAATACAGCTCATGCAGTAACTGTGTCCACAGGGAATAGTCACTGGATCCTTCAGTAAATCCAGACAGATTGAACAACTGAATTGATCCTGAACCCATGAAATACTCGCTTCTGCCATGTTAACGCATGTACACACGCAGTGAGGCATACAACAGCTCAACAACACAGTTTTAGTTTCACTTTCCTTTCTTTAAGAAATGTGTGTAAAATCCATTGGCACTCATTCATATACTAAATGTCCACCAGGTGTCAGTCTTCTACTCGTTTCATAACACAAAGACATACACAAAGTGTAAATGTTCACTATTATGTGTCATATCCTTTATGACATTTGACATGCCTTAATGGTTTGGTGGATTCACATTTAACTGCATTTATGGGATGGTGTGCAACTCACATATTCGGTGCTCTCTCAATTGCTTTGGATATAACAGTGAGGTTCTGCTAAACAAAAAATGTACATGTAAGGTACCAGAAAGTTGTGAATGCCCCTACTGAAAAATCCAGCTAAGACCAGCATAAGCTGGTGAGCTGGTTTTAGCTGGTCCTCCAGCTTGGTTTTATCTGGTATTGCCTGTGTTGCAAGCTGGTCTAGCTGTGTTTTGGTCACTTTTTAAGATGGTCTGGACTGGAAGACCAGCTGACCCACCAGCTTGACCTGCTTTGCCAGGCTGGAAGGACCAGCTAAGACCAGCTACTGCCACCTTAAACCAATTAAAACCAACTACCAGTTGGGCATCAACATGAGATAACCTTGAAACAAGTGATCTTTATATAGACAGTTTCAACACTAACAGCATAAACAAACGGCTTGCGTGGAACAAACGTAACTTTCGGTAAACTCCGTAAAGAATCAATAACAACAGAGTCCTTTTAGTCTAGTTTATAACAAGCAAAATAAACAACAAGTTGAATATCTTAGTTTAAATAACTAAAGCAAAACTACACCAACGTTACTGTGTAAAATGTGTACTGTAATGTAGTGATGGGAGAAATGAAGCTTTTCGAAGCTTCGAATCAATTGAACAATTGCTTCGAAAATTGATTCAGTTTTTCGAAGCAGTTCGAAACCCCACACACGCTGGCGACCCCTGCTGGTCAAAATAGTGTAAAGCAGATATGTCCAAACATTTTACACTTTTTTTTAACAAAATATTGTATTATAACATGTTTTAAAAATATGTTAAAAAATTATTTAACTTAATTAAGACATAGTTAAAAGTGTATTATGTGTTTTTAGTTTTATTTAGGGCAAACAAATCATTAAAACTAACTACCCTTTTAATTATGCAAATTGTTGTCATTAAATCTGTCTATAAACAAAAAGTAGACAAAATGGCAGTGTTATTAGTCAGAAGGATAAATGTTTTATGAACTTTCATAATAAAACTGACCCGAGTTCACCTGAACATATTAGACACTGGTCATGTGATCAACTCCCCCTAGTAGTGAACCATCGGATTTTGAAGGCTGAATCCGAAATCGCATACTTACTGTGTAGGTACTGAATTTCACTGGGTACCTACTGAACGTTGATTGCCGCGGGGAGTATACTCGAAAAGCTGCGCGGACGCGTGCGCGCGCGAGCCGGACGCGGAAAAAAAGTATACCGCGGCCTTAAGGCAGTAGGTGTGTTCGACTTCATGCGGCGCTGCGCAGACCGATCGGCGGCTGACTTGAAGCAGTGCATTCCGGTTAGTATTTTTGTCCGACTTCAGCTGGCGCTGCAGGCACGTGACTGTGTCATATGGTTTTTAAGTACCGCGAGAGCGTTTCGAGAGTAGCCGGCTAGCTCAGCCGGTGCAGCTTCTCCAGAGCGGCTGCCCGGAGTTGTGATGACGTAACAGCTTTACGTGATTGGTCGCCTCATTGATGACAACGATCACGTGCGTTTTAAGTTTAATCCAACCTTTAGTTCCACTTATAAACATTATAAATTCATGTTTTAAAACAGGAAAAAAACACTTTAATATGCCTAAATATGTTATATTGTGTCGTGTAATAAAATAAAAATGAAAATAACAAACTCTATTGGTATTTTAATAATATAGGCTTGTTTCCCGTTATTTTCGGGTATACAGTATAAGCAGCAATTAAAATATTCGATATAAAATGTTTCTGGTTGCAACTTTTTATTAAAAGGTTTGTTTTTATGAAATTCAGCTTTTTATTCACTTCATTTGCGATTAAAAACAAGGAAACACGGCGCACACGTCACTACGGCAAGCAGCAGGTGTCCGGCTTGACGGCTCCGTCTTCAGTTCCTCCCTCGACTGCAAGCGGCAAACCTCGCCGATCGGTCTGCGCAGCGCCGGATGATCTAGAACACACCTAACATGTACGAGCGTTCGGCTCAAGTATGGACCGCATTCGCTATGTTGACTTTATCATGTGACATATGACGTAGTAGAGTTGTTCGAGTTCATGCGGAACCACAAGAACCGACAGGAGATTGACATCACAATACCGCGAGAGCAACTCGAAATCAGACTTCTCCGTATGATTTCTGGAATCGCTCTCACGGTACTTTGATGTCATCCAGCTGTTGGTTCTTACAGCGGTGCATAAACTCGAACAAACCTAATAACAGACATGAAAACGTATGCGTGTGTATGAGGGACAGGTGCACTAACACCTGATTGCATCAGTAACTTGTTCTGTAACAGTGTTACAGATATATTACACATTATTTTGTAGTGGACAAAATAAGTAAAACAAGCAGATTGTAATTTAATATTTTTTGTCACATGACAGCTGTGCTTGAATACAAACTACAATGCTGGCAATGTGATTATATACATTTTAGTGAAGCAAACTCTTGTATTTACTTAAAACAACAGGAAACATGAATAAAAAATGAATGAATAAAACCATCACAATAAATGAAAACGTATAGAAGTGAATCCCATATGAAACAAAACTTTATTCAAATGAATTTTTCTAACAAACCATCACATATTTACTGTCAGCGCAACACAGCTGTGACAATTCTACAGCTTTATTTTCATGAATCAGCTGAGCACTTTAATTGTGGTATATCCTAGGTCTGTGCGTGAAGTCTGGGTGCTGAGGAACAGCCCTGTGTGTGTATCGAAATCACCCGATTGGCTGGTCTCCGGTCGATTGCTTTGCTTTCCCGTGGCATCATGGGAAAGCTGGGATAGAAGTGTCCATCCGATGCACGCTTCAGAATCTGGGCGGACTCAGTAGGGCATCCGGGGATTTCTCGCCTACTGATTTTATGGATACTGAGGATTCGGACGTACTACTCTGTTCACGTGCTGTTTCCCCTACTACATTTTCAGTAAGTAGGCGGTTTCGGACAATACTTAAGTACACGTGCCTCTAAATCTCGCGAGAAATAGTCCAAAATCCCGCTAATTCTCGCCTACCCTTTTACGTATACTGAGGTTTCGGACATACTATTCGTTCGCCTACTGCTTTTTGCCTACTATATAGTATGGCAGTATGCGGTTTCGGATTCAGCCGAAACGTTTCGAAACAGTTATGACGTAATGAAGCCTCGTTAGCTAAAATCACGTGACTTGGGCCAGTTTGAAACAAGCTCCGAACCACTATTCGAAACAAAAGATTCGTAAATGTTTCGAAGCCTCATGAAGCAGTGCTTCGAAAACGACCATCACTAATATAATGTAAACAATGTTAACTACAGATCAGCTGCCAAACCTCTCCCGTCATCTTTAGGAAAATAAAACATTTGTTATGGGGCAATTCTAGGATTTTCATTTTAGGGGGCTCAGCCCCCAATGAGAGTATTATATAATAAATAATTTAAAATATATATATATTTTTAATACAGTGTAAGGTTAGATCTATATACAAAGAATGGCTACCCTTACGAAAAATACGTTTATTCAAGTGTGCTATATACTTCTTTAAAACTTAAAATAAGAAAGTATACTTTCAGTTTACTTTTTATGTACTTCTCTAAAATGTACTTTAGGTACTTCTCAGAAATATACTTAAATTGTACTAAAGTATACTTGACCTATACTGACCAAAATGTCTAAGTATATTTGGCCTATACTTGTTTACTGACATATACTTAAAAGTATAAAGTAAAAATGCAACAACGAAAGCTACATCAAGAAAGCTGCAAAAAGCCATATGAATAGCCCTGGTGAAAAATAAATATACTTTATTGTATTTCAAGTATATTTAACTTTGCAATAGTACATTACAAATATACTTAGAAAGAAATCTACCATCTTTGAATATATTGAAAGTATGCTTACAACATATTTGCTTACAATTAAACTTTTAACATATTTCAAAATAATTATATCTTAGTATATTTTCTAAAAGTATACTTTAAAAAAATATACTTGGAGTTAAAGTTCTGTACAATTTTTAAAGTATACTAATTTGAACTTATTTTAAAGTTTATTTTGCGTATACTTTATCTGTTAAAGTTATCATTATAATAATGCACTGACAGCATATTTATAAAATACATTATTTAGCATCCTTTAGAAACAGTATATTTTGAGTAAATTTTGAAAGGCTATAGTGTACAAATGTATATTATCTTTATGGAGAATCTTAAGTGTTAGTAAACTAGTAGGTTATTAATTTTGTGCTGCAGGTATTCTTGAAAGTATTCTTTTACTATACTTTTAGTTAACTAGTGTACTCATACTGAAAGTGTACATGCAAGTGTTCTGTTAGTGTACTCTTAGTAAACTAGTAAGTTACTAATTGTGTGCTGCAGGTATACTTGCAAGTATTCTTTTACTATACTTTTAGTTAACTAGTAGTTTACTACTCAACTTTACTTTAAGTGAACTTAACATCATATTATAAATAAATAAATAAATAAATAAATAAATATATATATATATATATATATATATATATATATATATATATATATTGCTCTTAAAGTACAATACAATGTTCCTGTGTATTAATTTTTATACTTGACATTTACATTTTAATTGTACTTTCAATTTGAAGCTAAATCTTTCGTATGCTATCAGTGAGCTAATCAAACAAAAATAATAAATAAATTAATTATTTCAAAATGTCTCACTTTCAACATTTGATATGTTATCTATATTCTATTGTGAATAAAATATAAGTTTATGAGATTTGTAAATTATTCCATTCCTTTTTTACTCACTATTTCTACAGTGTCCCAACTTTTTCTGATATGAGGTTGTGTATATATATATCTATATATATGGCTGAATCCCCTGAATATTAACTTTCTGGACTCCATTTCCCATAATCCCGCATACCTGGACTGATTACTCTGCCACCTGAAACTCATTGGACAGCCTATATAAACTCTCTGGAAACATTCAGTCAGTGCAAAGTCTTGATGTGTACCGGCTGTCATTGCTGAGCGGTTTGCCTGCCTGCATATCTATCTGTATTTATTGATCTTTATCTGTTTTACCCGGTTTATGAGTATGTTTGTTGCCTGCCCTGACCCTTTTGCCTGTTTCATGACTACGAGATTTGCCTGCCCTACATTGCTGTGTTGGCTGTTGTTTGACCTTGCCTGTTGGAATATGAGTGTGTTTAATAAAAACCTGCAGATGGATCCTCAGTGTCAAAGTGCTTTATTACACAAGCAGTATACAATAAGTAACCTACTAGTTTACTAAGAGTACACTAACAGAACACTTGCATGTACACTTTCAGTATATGACTAGTAAACTACTAGTTAACTAAAAGTATATTAAAAGAACACTTGGAAGTATACCCGCAGCACACAATAAGTAACCTACCAGTTTACTAAGAGTACACTAACAGAACACTTGCTTGTACACTTTCAGTATATGACTAGTAAACTACTAGTTAACTAAAAGTATATTAAAAGAACACTTGGAGGTATACCTGCAGCACACAATAAGTAACCTACTAGTTTACTAAGAGTACACTAACAGAACACTTGCATGTACACTTTCAGTATATGACTAGTAAACTACTAGTTAACTAAAAGTATATTAAAAGAACACTTGGAAGTATACCTGCAGCACAAAATTAGTAACCTACTAGTTTACTAAGAGTACACTAACAGAACATTTGCATGTACACTTGAAGTATAAGTCTAGAAAACTACTAGTATACTCATGAGTCCACTTGCAGTACAAATGAAGAACTAATTGTGCACTAGTTGTACACTTAAAGTTGACTACTCTTACACTTACCCCGGATTTCCACCGACTGCGGAGCGGCTGCAGATCAGCTCCGCTGCGTTACAGCTCCGCACTCCGCCGTCCGCCAATACCCACCAGATCCGTATTTGTTGCAGAGCGGCTTCGTGCTGAAGTGACGAGGACCCATGAGGTCTCGCAAATTCACGTGATGATCGCGCGATACCTAGTTCTGTCTCTGCCCATTATGCCGTTGAATTATGACGTTTTTACAAACCAGCCCAGATCACAACACGAGATCTCGCGTAGACAGAGCAGTACATGAAATCCATCCAAAATTAAAAAAATAAGAAGGCTGATAAAACATTTATTTATGCTCTATTTAATGTATTTATTTGAAACTCCCCCTGGCTCTGTTCTTGTCTATTATTTGTTGTTTCTGTATTAATGACTTTATTTGTGTGTGTTTGTAATGTTTGTATTGCAAATATTTAATTAAAAAAAAACACGAGTTCTCGCGTATTCAGGTATGATCACGCGATAAAGTCATGGCTCCGCCCTGCGGAGCTGTCCGGCATCCGTCAAAAATAGAAGCTCTGCGTATTTGTGCCGGAGGGCAGCGGATGGCCGGAGCTGTGACAGGTTCGGAGCACAGTCAGTGGAAATACACACATAGGGCCCTATTTTAACGATTGTCACAGGTGACGGTTTGTAAGGGCGGAACCAAAAGCGCGGAAGACGATGGTTCCGCCCGGACGCTTTACTCTGAACACCGGAATTCCGGGGTTTCCCCGAAGACGAAATCAAGCCTGATTTCGCCCAGGTGGGGATAATTTACACAGCGGTTGCTGATAGGCTGCTGAGGAGAAGAGGTAGAGGATATAAAGACCTTTGAAGACATCAAACGGTGTGCTTGGTATGTACTTTGTGTGCGTTGTTTTGCTGCTTTGCAGACGCTTGTGCTGACTTGTTCGTTCCTTCAGGGAAGTAAAGGAAGGAGAGACAGCTAGCGAAGGAAGATTGGGAGAGTTTTTCACTCGTGAGTGAGCAAGATACAGAGCCAACGGGATTATAGATACAAGAGGCTATTGACAACAAAGAGTGAGTAACTGCCATTGGGTTCTTCGTGTGATATTTTGAAGAGGAGTTGCTTGGTGTGTGTCTTTCTTGTGTTTGAGGTCCCTGGCCCCACTGGAGAGGGAAGAGTGGGCGAGCCGTGGGTTGACGGAAGCACGGGCGAAACATTTGTATAGGAAGCGCCGTCTACGCATCGATCAGTGGCCCTGCGGGACAAGAAAGCGTGGGTGAGCCAGAGAAGTAACAAACAACACATCGGGGCTGTGAGTATTATAAGCCTACTCTCAACCGGCGACCAAAACATTGCCCAGCTATCCTCTCGAGGGAATCGAAGCCTGGTGGCTAAGTCCATATTTAATATCACGTGAAGTGTGTACAAGAGTGTCGTGGGTGAGTTACACTTATTACTTGGTGTTGTGCCGTGCTTGCTGTGTGTATGCTGTGCTTGTAGCGACCAAACCGCCCGGCCTCGGACGAATCGTGAGAGGTTTACATCTGTTGTGGCCCGAGTCCTACGGAGAGAGTGAAATTCAGCCTTGGCCCCGTGTGTTAGAGAGAGCTTCACTCCTCGATAGAGCGGGCAGTGGTGAAACCCAGTGGCGGATAGGAGTGAGTATTTTTGGAAGTGCACTGTGTGGACTGAGGGTCATAGTTGTGTGTGTGTTCGACCTACCCAACAGAAGCTCGTGGTGGCGGAGCCTCAACGAAAGTTCGCCCCAACTCGGACCCCGGTCGTGGAAACAAGAGGGGGAGTTCGGGAAGCGTTCGGCTCCGTGCCACTGGACCCATCAGTCCCTACGACGCCCGAGAAGTTGAGTGGACGGGTGAAGGAACACGGTGCACCGACGCTGTAGCGGAAGCCCGCTGTCTGTGAGTAACTTACCTCTGTGGAGTATTATTGACCTGTGCTTCCAGCAACCACTTACTTGTGTCTTAAGGAAAGCTCTGTGTGAACGAAGATCCCCAGTGTTGTGAGTAACTTACCCCTGTGAAGTATTATTGACCTGTGCTTACAGCAACCACTTACCTGTGTCTCAAGGAAAGCTCTGTGTGAACGAAGATCCCCAGTGTTGTGAGTAACTTACCCCTGTGAAGTATTATTGACCTGTGCTTACAGCAACCACTTACCTGTGTCTCAAGGAAAGCTCTGTGTGAACGAAGATCCCCAGTGTTGTGAGTAACTTACCCCTGTGAAGTATTATTGACCTGTGCTTACAGCAACCACTTACCTGTGTCTCAAGGAAAGCTCTGTGTGAACGAAGATCCCCAGTGTTGTGAGTAACTTACCCCTGTGAAGTATTATTGACCTGTGCTTACAGCAACCACTTACTTGTGTCTTAAGGAAAGCTCTGTGTGAACGAAGATCCCCAGTGTTGTGAGTAACTTAACCCTGTGAAGTATTATTGACCTGTGCTTACCGCCACCACTTACCTGTGTCTCAAGGAAAGCTCTGTGTGAACAAAGATCCCCAGTGTTGTGAGTAACTTACCTCTGTGAAGTATGATTGACCTGTGCTTGTAGAAACCACTTACCTGTGTCACAAGGAATGTTCTGTGTGAACGAAGACCTCCAGTGTTGTGAGTAACCTACCTCTGTGAAGTGTTATTGACCTGTGTCTACAGCAACCACGTACCTGTGTCTCGACGAATGCCCTTGTGAATGAGGAACCCCAGTGTTGGGAGTTGTTTCCCTGCATGGTCCACTAACGGTCTCTGCTTCCAGTAGCGTCCGCAGAACAACGAACCTAAGGCAGAGGAGAGAGAGAGAAGACGGGGAATTAGAGCAGCAGTAAGATCGCATCAAAGCACATTGTGATAACCTTTCTGTTCTTGATTCTGCCTCCAGGAAGAAGTGGAGTGCGCCACGGGTTCTAGGACCAGTGCCATAAGGAGCCCCTGTCCCCAGTCCTTGTCACGAGTGGCCCTGGAGGGCAGAAGAAGCCATATTAGTTTTTAACCTTGCCCTTTCCCTCTTTCCCCCTTCCTTTTAAATATTTAATAAAGATACATTTTAATTGTAGTATACTCGTCTGTCTGGTCATTGGGGTGGTCTTGGGAAACTCCTCGAGGTGGAAGAGTTGAGAGGGGTGTGACCTTTAGTATATTTGGGTCCGCCCCTGGCCGTGACACGATCTAAGTGCATTGTCTAAAGCCAACACCGGAACGTCTAAATGGGCTTGTCCGAATCCACTTTTGCTAATTTAACAACGGGAAAAATGGTTTTTGCGCCGAGCGCATGGTCGAAAAGGGTTGGTCCTATTGTAATGGGAGTATTTTGGGCGTAACGTGCAGTAAACCAATGAGAGACTCAGCTCTCATCCCCTTTAAAAGCAAGTTGCGCTGGCGCTATTTCTAATCCCTATTTAGATAACGGACTTTGTAAACTGAAAAACTAAGCGGAGGAAGAAGATCCCCAGTTTAAGATTAATGTTAAATAATTGTGTTGTTTTTCACTTGTATTGAAATTGTTATTTTTTTATTAAAACCTTTAAAACCCGTTTTCTTTAGTCATGGAAGTAAAAAGCAGGCTTGTAATTGCTTTAAATGTATGGCTATCCAATGTCATCAAAAAATAATTTACAAGTATGTAAGATAAGGTTTGTACTCTAAAAATACTTTATTTGTAACAAACAGGAGATAAAGAATTTACAAACGGCTCCCCTCACGTTTCAGCACTTTGGACAGCGGTTTTTTTAGCAAAGAGTTTTTTAAGCATTACTTAAAAATGTTTCTCATCTCACCATATCCACAGTTACAGAGTCATCATATACAATAAATCCGTGAGGTAGCATTAAAAAAAAACATTTAAAAACAGACGCATTTGTTCAAAGCAAAGCATTTATTTACTTACCAGGCTGCAGAAGCAGCTCTTTGCGCCTTCTAACGTCTCATAATCGGTCCTCATTTATGTCCAAGAGACTCTTTATAATCTTTTATATTCAATCCTTTAATCTTTCATATTTAAATTAAAACACATTGCGCCATTGACTTTAGACTTTAGACCAGGTTTTTGTTGGTCAATGGCGTAGTCTATTTTAGTTGCCTCAAAATAGCAGCGCGCCAACAATGCGCCTGAACACACCTCGTTTTCAGACCAGAACGCCCATGGGCACAAAAGGGGGCGCAAATGCATTTGCTATTTAAACAACGCGGCGCTAAACGGGAAAATTAGGGTGGAAACTAGCGAAAGACACTTGCGTCGCGCCGGGTGTAGATAGAGCCCATAGACTTGAATGGAAACCAATTGACTCCGCTGCCGTTCCGCAGCGGATCCGCAGCCGTTCCGCAGTCGGTGGAAATCCGGGGGTTATAGTACACTTAGAACAGAAGTATACTTTTTGTAGGAGCCAAATCGAGCTTTGTATTAATTTTATATTTCTTTCTTGTCAGTAGTAGTAAGTGAATATTATGTGGCCATTGGACTGTCTACTCCACCTAGAGGACTGTTGGGAGGTTGAAGGTGAAGCCCAAAGGGAAAGGCCTTAAGAACAGGAAGTCACAGCAACTGGGCGTGGCTGAGAGGGCAAACAGTCTTTTGACCGTGTGGTGGTGTGCCATATAAGAGACTGCTTTAGTTTACTTATGTTTTTCTTATTTTACTTCAAGTTTTCTGTAACATTATATCAACAACAATAAATGCTCATTGTACAAATTGGATCAACCTCTATTACTCATCTACTTAACTGCACGCGTCAAGACATATCCAACTCAGCCACAAGTATTAGCAATTCAGGAAGCAAAGGAACGACCAGAAAAGGCTAATACAATTTAGTCAAAAGACTGCTCTGGATGGATATACTTGGATCAAAGGAATATTGGATCTGAAAACCAGATATGGAAGTCTAGGAAGTGCATGTGCCATCTTGGATTGTTTAAAGGCCGAAGCCAATCCAAGTGAATCCTAAAGAATCGGTATGTGAAACCAATAACTTTTTAAGCAACTTTGCTCTGTGTATTTATAAGAATTCATTTTGATGAATATTGAGTTATATTTTTGGAAGAAAAGGGACTTTTGAGTTTGTCACATGGAACAAAGAGCCTCAATGAATATGGATGTCATTAACTCTGATGTTGCACCTGTTGAGGAAGAAAAGCAGGAAGAAATGTTCGAAAAGTTAGAAAAGAAGAAGAAAGAAGCAAGAAATGCTAGAAGGAATAAGTGTGCTGCATTGACTCGTAAAATGAACAAAACAACTGAGCTTATGTCTGATCCAGTTAATCTGGAGAAAGTAAAGGAGAATGTTCAGAAATACAATGAAATGTTAGAAGAATTAAATGACTTGCACAAAAGTTACCAACAACTATTGTCAAAAGAAGAGTGTGTTGAAGACACAGAACAATGGTATGAGCCAAAGTTGATAAACATCAATGAATTTAAGATTAAGGCTGAAGAGTGGATCCACTCCTGTCCTGGTCAACCACTGCCAGAAAGGGGAGATGAAATTAGTCCTAAAGACAGTATATCTTTTGTAAGTTCACATAGGAGTTCATATGCAAGCTCAGCATCAGCTCGTTTGGTGGCACACGCTGAAAAGGCAGCGCTTTTAGCTAAGGCTGCTGCTTTAAAAGAAAGGCATGCTTTGGAAGAAAAAGAAGAGCGCTTAGCTAAGGAAAGAGAGGAAATAAGAAGGCAAAAGGAGACTCTGAACTTCGCAGCTGAGTTGTCTGCTGCAAATGCAAAGCTTGCAGTGTTGGATGGTGCGGAAGAACAAGTTTATTCCACCCCAGTCGATGGCATGAACTCATACTTTCAGGAGAGGAACTTGGAACTCGCCAACATGGAAACTTTGCAAACAAAGGTTCCAGCAACCAATGTGTATGAACATAGGAGTGTGCGCCCAAAGGACAGGGCACAGCATCAACAGCTGCCATTGTATGGACTATCACAATCTCTGCATGAAGAAGGTATAGTTAGAGAGGGTGGTAGGGTAGTTGTAAAATCCCATGATCAATCCGACAGAGTGGAACTCAGTACAGAATATAACCAGCTGGCGGAAGATGTTTTTGTTCAATCACATGCAGACAGAGCAGATTCTGTGTTATCAAAACAGGAACTTATGCAGCGCAGACCTTTAGAGGACAGTGTAGTTTCCAATAGTCTCATTGCTGTCTTAAACAGACAAAATGAAATTACATCTATGCTTCTCAAACAACAGCAATTGTCATTATTGCCACCTAAAGGTGTTATCATATTTGATGGGGACATTTTACAGTTTAGATCATTTATGACGTCTTTTGAACATAACATTGAGATAAGAACAGACAGTGGACAAGATAGGTTGTTTTACCTTGAGCAATTTACTAGAGGGCAAGCTAGAGACCTAGTAAGAAGTTGCCAGCATATGGATGGAGATCAGGGTTATCTCAGAGCAAAGCGCTTGTTGCTTGAACATTTTGGCAATGAGTACAAAATTTCAACCGCCTATATTGAAAAGGTTCTCAAATGGCCAAATATAAAACCTGAAGATCCTAAAGCCTTAAATGAGTATTTCTTGTACCTCAAAGGATGTTGTAATGCCATGGCGAAGATGAACTACATGGAGGAATTGAACGTAGCCTCTACCTTGAAAGCCATTGTTATGAAATTACCCTACAAGCTGCGGGATAGATGGCGGACTAAGGCTCAAGAGAAACTTGAAGACAACAGCAGGATTACATTTACAGACCTTGTACAGTTCATTGAGAAACAGGCCAAGATATGTTCTGACCCAATATTTGGAGATATACAAGAAACTGTTGCAAGCAGGAATAAAAGGCCCAATGTAAGTAAGACCCTTTTTAGACCCAAGTCTACCTATGCAACTAATGTAACAACACTGAGCACTCCAGCTGCTCCAAGCATGAGTAGTGATGTAAAAACTCCATGCCTCTGCTGTAATGGTGCTCATTGTTTAGAGAACTGCACCCACTTCAAGAAGAAAACACATAGGGATAAGTTAAACCTTTTAAAGGAAAAAGGACTCTGCTTTGGTTGTTTGTGTAAAGGGCACATGAGCAAGGACTGCAAAGACCGTCTTACATGTAACATCTGCAAACAAACACATCCCAATGTGCTTCACATCAACTTTGAGACTAAAGGGCATGCCTCAAAGTCAGCAGAGCAGTCACAGAAATGCATCAGCAAAGTGTCATCAAATGCTTGTGGACATACAGGGGCCGGAAACAGTAAATGTGCACTGTCAATCCTTCCTGTGCAAGTTAAGTCTGTTAAAGGTAACAAAATTAGTCAAACTTATGCTCTTCTTGATCCTGGCAGTTCGGCAACATTCTGCACAGAGAGGCTGGCGCAGAAGTTGTGTCTAGAGGGGAAACAAACGACCGTACTGCTGAGAACAATGGCACAGGAGAAACCCATAAAAAGTGTGTTAGTATCAGGCTTAGAAGTCAGTGAACTTAATGGCAAGACATTCATTCCTTTACCTGATGTCTACACACAGAAACTTATGCCTGTAACAAAAGAGAACATCCCAAAACAAGAAGATTTAAAACAATGGCCTTACCTTAGTGAAGTTCAGTTACCTCACATAGACTGTGACATTGACTTGCTCATAGGAATGAATGCAGCAAATGTTATGGAACCTTGGCAGGTAATAAACTCACAAGAAGATGGACCATATGCTGTAAGAACGTTGCTAGGTTGGGTAATCAATGGTCCATTGGGAGGTAGCAGCAAAGGTGTGGAAGTGTCCACAGTGACCGCAAACAGGATCTCCTTGGTCAACCTGCAAGAATTGTTGGTGAGTCAATACAACACAGACTTCAGTGAGAAAGCCTATGAAGAAAAAAGTGAAATGTCAGTGAATGAAAAGAAATTCCTGAACATTGTCAATGAATCTGTTAAAATGAAAGCGGGTCACTACTGCATTAACCTACCTTTTAAAGCAGATAAAATCACAATGCCCAACAACCGCATTGTTGCAGAACAGCGCCTGTTGAATCTGAAAAAGAAGTTCAAAAGAGACCCGAACTATCAAAAGGAGTATACAGAGTTCCTCAGTGATGTAATTTGCAAGGGCTATGCTGAAAAGGTTTCCTCTGCACAACTGAACAGGACTGATGGAAGGGTTTGGTATATCCCTCATCATGGGGTATATCACCCAAAAAAGAAGACCATTAGGGTAGTGTTTGATTGTGGTGCAACTTTTCAGGGGACATCCCTTAACTCTGAATTACTCCAAGGCCCAAATTTGACAAACACCCTGATTGGAGTACTGACACGTTTCCGAGAAGAACCAGTTGCGCTGATGGCAGATATACAAGCCATGTTTCACCAAGTCAAGGTGACTGAAAGTGACACAGACTTACTGCGCTTCTTATGGTGGCCTCAAGGGAATGTGGATGATGCTCCAGTAGAATATCGCATGACTGTTCATTTGTTTGGTGCAGTCTCTTCACCAAGCATAGCCAACTTTGCTCTCAGAAAGACTGCACAGGACAATACAAGCAACTTCCCTCGTGAGGTAATAAACACAATCATGGAGCACTTTTATGTAGACGATTGTTTGAAGTCAGTGCCCACAGAACAAAAGGCAATGGAACTAATATCAAACATAACGGAAGTCTGTCAAAGAGGAGGCTTCTATTTGTCAAAGTGGAGGAGCAACAGTAGAGCTGTGCTTGGGGCTGTTCCACAAGAAGACCTAGCTAAAGAGGTAAAGGACTTGGATTTGAGCAAAGATCAATTGCCCATGGAGCGAGCCTTGGGACTTCAATGGTGTGTCCAAAGTGACTCCTTCAAGTTCAACATCACCATCAGTGAGCGTGCACTTACCAGAAGGGGCATTCTATCAATGGTAAGCTCTATATATGATCCATTAGGCTTTCTATCTCCACTTACCTTGCCAGCTAAACTGTTATTGCAAACATTGTGCCGACAAGACCTTGGATGGGACATGACCATTCCCAGCACACTTTCTAACCAGTGGACCAAGTGGATCAGCAGTCTTTCACAACTCACAGACTTTAAAGTTCCACGTTGTTTTAAGCCAAGTGATTTTGGTGAGTCAGTGCATAACCAGATTCACCACTTCTCTGATGCTAGCGAGCTAGGCTATGGAACAGTCAGCTATCTCAGAATGACAAATGCGGAAGGAAAGGTCTGTGTAGCATTCTTGATTGGCAAGGCAAGAGTAGCTCCTTTAAAACGGCAGACCATCCCAAGGCTGGAGTTAGCAGCTGCAGCTTTGTCAGTCAAAGTGGATAAAATGTTGAAAGAAGAATTGCTGCCAGTTACAGATAGGTCAGTGTTTTGGACTGACAGCACAGCTGTTTTAAAGTACATCTCAAATGACCACACACGTTTTCATACTTATGTGGCAAATAGGACCTCTAGAATTAGGGAGGCTACACAAGTCTTTCAATGGAGATATATTGACACAAAGAGAAACCCTGCTGATGACTGCTCTAGAGGTGTGAGTGCAGAGAGGTTCATTAGGAACCCAAGATGGATCTCTGGACCAGAGTTCCTTTGGTCATCAGAAGAGGACTGGCCAAATGAATCTGTGAACAATGTTGAACTTTGTGAAGTTGATCCAGAGGTGAGGAAATCTGCAACAGTGAATGCAATCATGCAGACATGTGAGGAAAAGCCCACAGACCAGTTGCTCAATCATTTTTCAGACTGGCTGAAGTTGAGAGTAGCTGTTGCATGGATCCTCAAAATTAAAGAAGCATTAAAATGTCTTGTGCAAAAAAGAAACCACTCAAAGAAAGATTGTAAGAAAACTCAAAGGGTAACCAGAAGTACAAAATGGCATGTCAAAGATGACATAAAGGAAGCAATAACAGTTGATGATTTGATAATGGCAGAAAAGGCTATTCTCTCCTATGTACAGAGACAAAGTTTCCCTGAAGAGATCAACATGTTGCAAGAGGGCGCTTCCAATGTGAAAAAGAACAGTAGCATATACAGATTGGATCCAGTGCTGGACAATGGAATCCTTAGAGTGGGTGGTCGCCTCAGAAGAACAGCAATGCCTGAGGAAAGAAAACACCCTGCCATTTTGGCCAAAAACCACCACGTCTCCACTCTGATCCTACGCCACTTCCATGTTCAAACTGGACACGGAGGAAGGAACCACATGCTATCTCAGGTACGAAAAACATACTGGATAACAAAAGGTAACTCTGCTGCAAGAAAGGTTCTCTCTCACTGTGTGACTTGCAGAAAGCACAGAGGTAAAGCCGGCGAACAAAAGATGGCTGACCTGCCAAGTGAAAGACTAGTTACAGACTTACCACCATTCTCCAACGTTGGCCTTGACTACTTCGGTCCTTTTGAAGTAAAAAGGGGAAGGAGCACAATGAAGAGATATGGTGTCATTTTTACCTGCATGACCAGCCGAGCAGTGCATCTAGAGGTAGCCTGTTCTTTAAGTACAGACTCATGCATCAATGCTATCAGAAGGTTTCTGTGTCGAAGAGGACAGCCACAACACCTAAGGTCAGATAATGGCACTAACCTTGTAGGTGCAGAAAGAGAACTACGAGAAGCGCTCAAAACTTTAGATCAGAGAAAGATCCACCAAACTCTGATGAAGGAAGGAATTCAGTGGAGCTTTAACCCCCCTACAGCCTCTCACCATGGTGGGTTCTGGGAACGCCTCATCAGAATGGTAAGGCATGTCTTATATTCAGTCTTAAAACAACAAACCTTAGACGATGAAGCACTACACACTGTTTTCTGTGAAGTTGAGGCCATTCTTAACAGCCGTCCCATTACAAAAGTGTCTAGTGACTCACAAGATCTTGAGGCCCTCACACCGAATCATATTCTGTTGCTCAGAACTAACCCAATTCTGCCCCCTGGAGTCTTTTCAAGGTCGGATATATACCACAGAAGACGCTGGAGACAGGTCCAGTATATAGCTGAGCTGTTCTGGAAGAGGTGGCTTCTGGAATATCTCCCTCTCCTACAAGAACGACAAAAATGGTCAAGAGCAAGAAGAAACTTCATCCCAGGGGACATTGTCTTGATCGCAGACAATACCGCTCCTCGCAGTTCGTGGCTACTGGGAAGAATTGTTGAGGCCAAACCTGATGCCAGAGGTCATGTCCGAGTTGTGAAGCTGAAAACAAAGACAAGTGTATTGGAAAGGCCAGTGTCCAAAATCTGCTTGCTGTTAGAGGGAGACGAAGGTTCTCTAAAGAAGTCTTGAACATTCAAGAACATTGAAGATAAGTTGACTCTTTAAATTTTGAGTTTAATTCTGAATTTTACTATAAGATTTAAATAAATGGAATATATTTTTGGAGAAGTTAAGCTGCAAGTATATATGGCTCCTTTATTAATTTAAAAAAAAAATAATTGTTTTGCCTCTACAGAAACAATTAGGGGCCGGAATGTAGGAGCCAAATCGAGCTTTGTATTAATTTTATATTTCTTTCTTGTCAGTAGTAGTAAGTGAATATTATGTGGCCATTGGACTGTCTACTCCACCTAGAGGACTGTTGGGAGGTTGAAGGTGAAGCCCAAAGGGAAAGGCCTTAAGAACAGGAAGTCACAGCAACTGGGCGTGGCTGAGAGGGCAAACAGTCTTTTGACCGTGTGGTGGTGTGCCATATAAGAGACTGCTTTAGTTTACTTATGTTTTTCTTATTTTACTTCAAGTTTTCTGTAACATTATATCAACAACAATAAATGCTCATTGTACAAATTGGATCAACCTCTATTACTCATCTACTTAACTGCACGCGTCAAGACATATCCAACTCAGCCACAAGTATTAGCAATTCAGGAAGCAAAGGAACGACCAGAAAAGGCTAATACAATTTAATATACTAAAAGTGGGCCAATTTAGTCCCAAGCGGTATTCAAGCAGTACACTTACAAGTATACTCCTAGAACATAAATGTTAGTACACTTACCACATAAAGTATATTTAAAACTATACTCCAACATTACTTAAGTATACTTAATAAAATTAACTTGAAGTATACTTATTTTTCGTAAGCGTAGAAATAAATGGGATTGCCAGGGGGTGACCAAGGCTACTTTACGGGGTCCATATAGTCCATGAAAGAAAACGATGTGCAAAAAGCATATTACCCTACATTAGATAAATGTTCCTACAGGCTACTGCCCTGACTTCATGGATTACTGACCAAATATAATCAACTTTCATTTTAAGTGTTTGGGTTATAAATAGAATTGTACAGAAAATACAAACACAGCATTTCTATATTAAAAATAATTTTAATGTTTTTCAGCAGGGCTCTTCATTTCATTTAAGAATTCATTTGATATAAAAAACAGTCCAAAGAATAATTCAAGAGTACAGCTGTTTTCTCGAGTTCAGGGTTTCAATGACCCATGTGTACGCAAATTTTGCCTTATGTGCATACACACACTTTAAAGATTAAATCTATGTAAAGTTTTATACATGAGGCCACTGGTTGTTTTGGTTGTGATGTTTTTTAAAAGCCTTATTCCAAGGTGGTTAGTTTAACAACTGAACACGTTTCAAAAATGTTGAACTTTTGTCTGGTTTTGTTTTCGTAGTGAACAGACATGATTTAAGTTTTTTACAACCTAAACGTGCCAAATATATTGTACAATGTTTTTAAAATGTCCTTTTTGTTTATATTTATCGTGTGGTTTTTCAACATTTTAAAAGGTTTTGTGGCAACATTACCTAATTACAATGAAAATACAATGTTGTGAAAAGTTGTAAAAACTTTTTTTGTGTTTGTATTTTTAATATGATCATAATCTTTGTCCTACGATGTCCTATCTTTATGACTTTAAGCTTAATGTTTTGTCTTTATTCTTCAGCAATTATTTTCCCACCCCTCTTTTTCATTAAGTCATTACTTTATATAATAGTGTGTGAGGATTTATGGGCATAATTGAGACGCATAGTTGTTTTGCTAAATCCATTGTAAATCAGTGAGCGTCTTCTCTCTCCAGTACAGCAGGAGGCGCTGCAGCTCTTTAGTCCGCCGATAAACTCACTAAAGAAAGAAAGAAAGAAAGAAAGAGCGCGCGTGTGTGATTTGTTTGTGTATCCTCAGCGGTTTTCTCTCTTGAGTGTAAACAGAGTCTTGCCTCTGAGGATTTTAGCGTTGATGATGAGTAAACAGAGCTTACATGAGGATCAAACCTCCACAGAGTCTCTGGATTCTGTCTGTAACGCTGGAGAACAGCAGCAGATCCTGCAGACCAAACTGAAGATGTGTTCAGTCAAACTCATCGACTGCAGGGACATCATGATGAAAATAAAAACTAAACCCACAAAAGAGAAAGATCACACTAAGGCATCAGGTATGTCTCCTCAATTATTGTTGTATTTTTAACATTTGTAACTGTCATGCGAGCACCTGTTTTGGGTTTTCAATCACAAAATCACTAATCACGTTGCACTTAAAGACTAAAAAAATGTAAGTAATAAAATTTTAATAGAGGACATTTTAAAGCCGTTAATACTGCGCATGCGTGTACCGAACAGGTCGATCCGTCAAGCACCTGTTGTCGTTGTGCTTTTACGCCAATCCGTTTGCAGTGCGTTGCTGACCGGCTGCTTCTGCGTATAAAATGATTATGTGATTAACGCTTTCTGTGGGAACTCGACCTCCATATACAATATAACATAGCCTCCTGTGTTTCTTTCACATAACCAGGGCTTGACATTAACTTTTTTGTTCACCAGCCAAAGTGGCTAGTTGTTTTCCAAAGTTACTAGCCACTCAGCATTTTCACTGGCCACAATTTTGTGCTGGTAAAATACATTTTATATGATTAAACTTGACTTTGGCATCTTTAAATGACTTTAATTCGAGCAAATTTACTTGGTTTTTACTTAAATTAGATGCAGATTGAATTTCAAATGCAGTCATAAATTAAGACTACATTTATTAGCTGGTATATAGACCATTTCAAAAGATGTAAACAACACTGGTCCAGAAGCACTTCCTGTTTCAGTTTTTTAACACTAGATAAACGTTGGGATAAAATAAACCAACAAAACATATAGTACTGAATTAACTGAGGTAAAACAAACATCTTAAAGATAATGATATATGTGAAATGATTAAAAAACAGTCACAAACTGAAACAGGAAGTGTTTCTGGACCAGTTTTGTTTACATCATTTGAAATGGTCTATACCAGGTATATAGATCATATCATATATTTAGGTGCATGAAAAACATGCTAGTAAGGCATAAATAGATTAACTTTGAATGATATATGATATATTAAAAGTGGAGCAGGGGTGTAGAAGATTACCTAAAAGATAAACACAAAACCTCTCGACAACCACTTTAAATATTTATTAACAACAGCACTGTCAAGAAATGTAGCCTACATGAATTTTACTGTCAACTTGTTTATGCAGATTGTATTTTATAAGCTTGATCATGGTTTCTGTTAAAAGTGATTAATCTACATTAAAATGATGTGCGAACCTCTCAGCTGGTGGGTTTCTTTGATTTCGTGTGCATTCAGGTATGCGCTGAATTTCTCTCCGCTCTTGCCCTGAGAGTGTGCACGCAATTTATATCTCTTCAATCACTTCCATGCAATTGTTTTATCTTTCCCGAAGTGTGTATGCGCAGACTGCATTCTCTTGTGCATTCGCAAATCCATCAGCCCTCGCGCGCTCTCTGGAAGGTGCCGCTTTGGTCCGCAACGCTCCACTGATCGCACGCGCGTCTCAACAAACGCTCTCTGTGCGGTGGTGCAGAGTGCTCATGGGAGTTGAAGTTTCCCAGTGTAGCATTGCGCATTGTTTATCATTTCGCTTAACTTAAGAAAACTCCAATTAAAAAATTATATTTAACCTGCCAAAGTTGCTAGTGGGATTGTCTGTCTTACCCGCCACAGCCGAAATCTACCTGCATTTGGCGGGTTGGCGGGTGTTAATGTCAAGCCCTGCACATAGCAAATACTTTAGATACATAAGTCAACATAACAGCATAATAACAAGAATAAGCAGACTAGAAAGCAGGATTGACATGCCAATTGTATTATTATTATCAAAAAAACAGCAATATTACTCAAATAAACGTTGAGGTAAATACACCAAACACAGTGTTAACCGCACTAACAATAAGACTAAAAAAGCGAATTAACAGTGGAAAAACACATTGGCCCTCATTTATCAAAAGTACGTACACCAAATTTCCAGCGTACACCTGGCGTACACCCAAAACCACGGTGACTTTGAGATTTATCAATATGGACGTTGGCGTACGGCACGCTCAAATCCTACGCCAGCTCAGGAGGTGGTGTACGCACATTCTGAGTTAGTGCAGAAATGCGCAAACAATTCCTAACACCACAAAACGCACTGACAAATGAAAATATATGATATATTATGACCCACTGTAAAAAAACAAAAACATAGTAATTATAAACTTCAGTGTTTATTTTTATGCAACATGTACTTCAATGTTTAATTTGTGAGACTTTACCGAAGCATTTGATTTGTATGCATATGTATTCCTTCAGTTGAGAGCATGGGCGCTTTACCTGACGTTTCAGGGCAAAGCATGTGAGCGGATCGGAGCGGAGCCTTGAGCGGTGCGGTAATATTCCATCAAAGCGCCTCTCTAAAAATTCCGCTCGCTCAGCACCGCTCGTTGAACCCAGAACGCCCTTTAATAATTTGCTAGTTCGAGAATCTGTAAAAACGTCTAGCAATAAGTTATGGAATTCAAGCCTTCTACATAAATGTAAAGTAAAAATCAAAGTTAAGATTGGACAGGAAGAAAACATTGAAAAGAAGTGCGGAGAGACTGTAAAAGTCAGCAAATATTCATCCTGGAATCTGAAGCGGCACATTGCAAGAAAGCACAAGGATGTGCTACGAAAACATGGTAATAATGCATCAAAAGGTAAGCTAGTTACATACTATTCGATGATAAATAAATAGCTACTCATGAATAGGTAAGGTAAAATGCTTGTGTTGAATGGAGCCATAAATCCGATCATGATGACATGCGGACAAAATCATGGCCACGAATTATCTTTTATGCTACATTATGAACACTTCTTTTTCTTATTTAGTTTAAAGTATGGCCATAAATATAAAATTCGTTCCCAATATTCAACAGTTTGTTCCTTGGAATTAATTATTATAATTTTTCGTCATTACTATTACAATTATTATTACTTCAAATTATGAATTAGTCTAGTAAAACATGTGGATGTCGTGGAAACAAATTGTTAATTTGAATTATATCCGGAGCTCCGTATCAAACTGGATCTTAGCTAACAAACAACTGTATGTAAATACAGAAAAACACACTACAAAAGTTACTACATCATTTTAAAATATTATTTAAAAAAAACTTAACCGAACCATTAAGCAGACATATAATTTAGATGTAGGCAACATTAAATAATAATAATAATAAATAATTATTCTTCTAAATATCAATTAAGCGTCATTAATAATAAAAATAATAATACAAATATTACAAAATGTCATGCAATTATTAATGTGTTTTTAATCCCGCTCTTTAAACTCCCAAATAAAACAATTTTGTTTCTTTCCACTTCCCTGGTTTCTCGTCTCTGCCGTCTTCCATGTGTCAATGTCGTAAAATGAGGGCGTGGGGGAGGTGGAGACTTGAATTTATATGGGCTTGTTATTCTAATGACGATCGTTTTCAGCCGCCGCATTTATGAAGGGCAGATATTGCGTACACCTGAATTTCAGAGGTACGCACAGCTTCATAAATCAGGCGGTGAGAGGAGTGTAAGCATAATCGTACGCCAACATATACGCCCGTTTCTACGCAAGAATGATAAATAAGGGCCATTATCTCTCAAAACTTTATATGATAAAAATTATATTTAAATGAATTATATTATTTATTTACCAACCTGAAAGCAGCTGATGGTGATTTATTACTAATAGGCCTATTTTAAAATGGCTGCATCCGAAAACTCTAAATTGCTGCCTCTTTAGCATTCAGAGAACACGTAAATGGAACAGGCAAGCAAATGCGCGCCATGAATTCAGTGAAAAGGTGTGCTTTTGGCGCTGCGCGCATAGGATTGTGGGTGATTTCAGAGTGTGAAAAGGCGTGAAGGCTACACATGTGCATCCTTTTCTGTATATGGGATATTTCTCGAACGAAGGACTCAGTCCTTCATTGGCATTCCGAGGATCCTCGACATTGGAACAGGATGGCAATGATGAATCATCCTTGAAATTCTGGCTTCCGAGGATCCTTTTCTTGACATTGAGAAACACCTCCTGACTCCTGAGATCTTGTCCCACAATTATATGCGTTTGCACGCATGGGGAATTTGATTGGTCTAGCCTGGTCGAGTTCGAAAAAATAAAGTGTCTGGGGCACAAATTTAGTGTAAATAAAGTTATATTTTCACTTTTTACACCTTTTAATTGCATTTCTAGCGAGAAATTATTATTGTAGTTTTCAAATATGTGATTAGTTATGACAAAGGCGCTCTCTGTTTATATTTCAAACACGCTGCAACAAGTCAGCTGCCTAGTTTTCGGACTCAGCCAATATGGCGGCTTTGAACGGAAGTAGGGAATACATACTTCCTGTTGCACCACTACAATCGCCACTCATAATAATGGACTGACAGCTGCTCGTTATCTCCCAAACATGAATTTACTTGTCAAAAATAACAATAGCAGATATTGTTGAAAAGTATGTAATAATGTTACAAATTCTTTTTTAGTATTTTTTATTATCAAGAAATGTTAGACAGATACACATTTTAAATAAAATAACGAGACATTAATTCACTTCTGCTCCCGTTTATTGCTATGACATTGTGCGTAGTGCATATTAATTATATGTATAATCAATCCTGCTAGCCTCCAATTACTCTCATTTGCCGAGACACAAGGGGGTGTGGTTAGGGCTTTTTTACACTAGTTATGTTGTCTTCATTGTAATAAAATATGAACAAAAATTCATTGTTATTTACAAACTTTGGTTTATTTGATGTGCAATGACCTGTCTTCTGTCTATATGTGTGAATCTAGAAAAAGATACAGAATTTCGATTCTTCATCCTTTGTGTAAATAAGAGTGAAAAGACAATTTAATTGTTTCATGTTTCTTTCAGATGTGAAGAGTGATTCATGTTTGGATATAGAAATAACGTCCTCAACATCAAAAGAGCGACTGACGGCACAAACTTTTTCCTGCATCACCTGTGGAAAGACATTTAGCTTAAAGAGATATTTAAAGAGACATGAGAAGAATCTTCATTCAGAAGAGCACAGAGAGAAAAAGAAGCAGCAGTTTCCCTGTGAGCAGTGTGGGAAGATTTGTTGCAATAAATTTAATTTAGAGGGTCACATGAGGACACACAGTGGTGAAAAGCCTTTCTACTGCACTGAATGTGGAAATTACTTCAGAGTCAAAGGAACTCTTAAAAGACATCAGAAAATTCACACTGGAGAAAAACCTTACAAATGCTCTCAGTGTGACAAGACGTTTGCAAATTTAGGTCTCTTAAAAGTCCACCAAAGGCATCATACTGGAGAGAAACCTTACGCTTGTGCTCACTGTGGAAAGCGCTTCTCTACTTCATCTCAATGTGAAGTTCATAAAAGAGTTCATACTGGAGAGAAACCTTATCACTGCAGTGTTTGTAGGAAGAGTTTTAGTCAACTGAAAAACATGCAAAGGCACAAGAGAATTCACACGGGTGAAAAACCTTTCCAATGCTCTCAGTGTGACAAGATGTTTGCTCAGTTCAATCACTTAAAAGCACATCAGAGAGTTCACACAGGAGAGAAACCATACCACTGTAATGTCTGCGGGAAGAGTTTTAGTGGACACAGTTCCTTACGAAATCACAAGAGACTTCATACAGGTGATAAACCTTTCAAATGCTCTCAGTGTGACAAGACGTTTACTCATTCATGTTACTTACAAATCCATCAGAGGGTTCATACTGGAGAGAAACCTTATCACTGTAGTCTCTGTGGGAAGAGTTTTAGTGGACAACCTAGCTTACAAAGTCACATGAGAATTCATACAGGTGATAAACCTTTCAAATGCACTCAGTGTGAAAAGACTTTTTCTCATTTATGTTCCTTAAAAGCCCATCAGAGAGCTCATACGGGAGAGAAACCTTATCAGTGTAGTGTCTGTGGGAAGAGTTTTGGTCATAAGTCTGCCTTTCTAATTCACCAGAGAATTCATACAGGTGAAAAACCTTTCAAATGCTCGCAGTGTGACGTGACGTTTACTCATTTAGGTTCCTTAAAATCCCATGAGAGAGTTCACACTGGAGTAAAACCTTACTTCTGCACTCAATGTGACAAGAGCTTCTCTAAGTCATCTCTATTCAGAGGTCATCAAGAGAAAGTTCATACTGGAGAGAAACCTTAACACTATAATGTTTGTAGGAAGAGTTTACCTCCACCATCCACTCCCCTCCCCTGTTGCAAGTTATGTGTTTTTCATGGTGTACTGATGATGTGTTTATGTTCCCACACTGTACTCTCCACTGGAGCATATATATGTTATTCTGTATTTCTTCTTCAATCCCCTGTCTTCCTGTCCTGCCCCCCATTGTCATATTGTATATATTGTATATACCTGTACCGGTACCTGTGACAATAAAGTGCTACTGCTACTTCTGCTACTTCATACAGGTGAAAACCTTTCAAATGCTCTCAGTGTGAAAAGACGTTTGCTCAGTCAGGTACCCAAATGCAATGCTCTACCATTGGGCTACGCATGATAATTATGAGCAACATCACAAATAAATACAACAGAACAAACATGCAAATGAAATAAAACAGTGCTGTTTAGGTTTTTCACATTTATCTAACAGTACTATGTTATGGAGTATGAAAAATTACTAAAAGTTTTATTTTAGGTTATGATGTGCTTAACAGAAAAAACCCAGCTTAATCCCTTATCTTGCTTTTGTGCAATACTCCTCTGTTCATACTGGGTTAGTTTTGTCAACTTGAAACTAATCCTGTAACCCTGTGTTTGTTTAACCATTTTCATTGTACAGGCCACTGGTCTAAAGTCAATGACACAATGTTGTTGGTTTTTTAAATGAGCATGTTAGTAATACCCACCTATAAACAGGACAACAACGCCAGACCTGCCAACCTTTACGCATTTTGCATAACAGATACGCATTTAGACACCAAACTACGCTGCTACGATTTGTCACTTCAAAATACGCGAAAAGCCTTTGATGGCTTTGAGTTCAACTGTCTGTGCATTTGTGCACTAGGCAACTCGTCTATGGATGTAACATTGGGCAGCAACCTGTTGGGAAAAAAAGACGTCGACCAATCACAGCGAAAGGAGTATAAATGGAGGTCGGAGCCAGCTGCAAATGGGTGGGTTAGCAGCAAGTGGGTGGAGCTTTAGCTGCAAGTGGGCTGCACAAACTTCCAGAGGATTCACCACCGTCCCATTTAAAGCGTAACTCCTCCTACTTGCACATTTCTGAAATCCCTCCTACTTGCAGCATAAGCTCCTCCCACTTGCGGCATAAGATCCTCCCACCTGCAGTCTCCGGGCTGCAGCGATATATACTTGATCACAGCGCTAGTTTTAAACTCTTGAAAGCGGAGAGCAGGGAGCCGTCAAAACGAATAACGAAAATAACAAAATAGTTTTTCATCTCGGTCCATCTTCATACTGTGACTTGTTTTACAAGGGAGGATGGTTCTAAACACTGTTTTTAAAGGTAAATGGGCAGGGTATGGGAATTGTGAATTGCATCCATTTTAATAAGCCTGCCAACCAAGGGCGTCTAGACCCCTTTTACTGTTGCACGTGCTCCAGTGTAAATCTGTTGTACCCAGTGTCCTATGTTGTGCCGGAAGTTTGAGTTTTAAGTTTATTTGCCAATATATTAATTTACATTGCTAATCGCGACAAAAAACCTGAGCTTTATGAAAAGTAATTCACGCTTGTAAACGCGTTGCAGTCCCACATTAACGGAAAAGACAAACTGGCGCGAGCACGCAGAAATTAAGCGGAGCATCTGTTTACTTTTTGTAGTACTTACCCCCCATTCAAACAGACAGCGACCAGCAGTAGCTGAGCGACGCGATCTCATTAATTTCAATGGAAACCGGGCAACTTCGAATGCGGCGTCACCCCTCGTTCAGACAGCCAGCAACGTTATCGCTGTGTGTCACCCGTCTCTTTCAATGAGGCGTTTCTAAATCTCCTTGTCATAAACAAATGAGTACCATCCACGCCAGTAACTGACCAAGAGAAGGATGACGTGAACTCCACTGCTTCGTTCTCATTGGTAGTCCCTCCTGAAATTCGCTCGACATTTGCATAAAGTTAAACTTTTCTTAACTTTCTCGTGTCGCTGGACATGCCCATACGGTCGCCAACGGTTTCGCTCGTGCCGCCAGAAGTCACCAGGTTTCCATTGAAATGAATGAGATCGTGTCGCTCTGCTACTGCTGGTCGCTGGCTGTCTGAACATTCGCCGCTCACTCACACCCCATTTAGACAGCCAGCGACCAGCAGTAGCAGAGCGACGCGATCTCATTCATTTCAATGGAAACCGGGCGACTTCCGGCGACACGAGCGAAAGTGACCGCTGGCAACCGTATGGGCGTGTCCAGCGACTCGAGAAAGTTAAGAAAAATTTAACTTTATGCTAATGTCGAGCGAATTTTGGGAGCGACTACCAATGAGAACAAAGCAGTGGAGTTCACGTCATCCTTCTCTCGTCAGTTACTGGCGTGGATGGTACTCATTTGTTCAGGGGCGTAACTATCGGTAAGCAGGCTAAGCAGTGCTTACAGCCCCGGACCAATCAGGGGCCCGCCCGACTGGAAGAATTTGATTGACAGTCGGCGGGCCCAAACACATATTCGTTACTATCCGCTGTTCCCAGTTTTTCTCATGGGTTTTCAATAGGCTTGTTCGACTTCATGCGGCGCCACAAGAACCGGCAGCCGGATGACATCAAAGTTCCGCGAGAGCGATTTAAAAGCAAACTCCTCCGTATGGTTTCGCGAATCACTCTCGCGGTAGTTTGACGTCACCCGGCTGTCAATTCTTGCAGCGCATGAAGTCGAACAAGCCATCGCCCAATGAAATCACCGCTAGCGATAGAGCCCAACCAATCACAAACAGGGTTTCAGTGCATGTTTGAAAATCGTCTGGTTAGTATCTTTTGGTTTCTTAGCTCAAACAAGAAACACTAACGCTTTAAATATCCAAACACAACACCAGACACCTAAAGCAAAGCACAAAGTGCAGCAATAAGTAAACACATGATTTTAAACAGTATGATCGATCCTGCGTATGTAATGATTGAGCTCTGTTTTGTCTGAAGTTTAGAGCTGCTGTGTGCATCATGCCATCCAGAACTGAAGCCCGGAAAATGCCTCTACAAATTATAATGTGGTTATAATGTAACGCTATAGCCTATAATGTAAGTCTTTTTAATGTATTTAGACCTAGGTGTATGTGTGTGTAGTCATAGCAGTGAGTAACAATATGTTATAGTGTGCTGTCACCAGCAGTTTTTTTTATATGTTATGGTGCGCTGTCACCAGTGTTATGTTTTTGTTGTGGCGCGCGTAGGCTATTTCTGATTTTGTCAGTCATCTAATGTCTCTATGATCCTGTCCTGTCCTATTCATTGTAGCTTGCTTGTGGACATTGCGTCATCACGTGCTGTAGTAAAGGGCCCGCCTTGATAATCCTGCTTAGGGGCCCGGTGTTGGCTCGTTACACTTCTGCATTTGTTTATGGCAAGCAGATTTAGAAACACCTCATTGAAAGAGACGGGCGACACACAGCGATACCATCGCTGGCTGTCTGGACGAGGGGTCAGAAGAGCATGTGACGGCACGCGAGAAAACATGACAAAACAAAAGTAAGTTTCTAAATAATATCAATCTTATTCTTACTCGATTGTTACTTTTGTGCAGAGCAGGGAAATAGAAGCAGAAAGAATAGATGATGAGGGAGGTAAAACGAACTAACTTTATATGCTCAGCCAGTCAAAATCAAGTATAGAGTTATGCATTATTGCTGAGGAAATCAACACATGTTTGTGTACGCTTATGTATTGTCAGATATGAAATTACTATTTTTTAAATTACAAAAATTTACAAAAACATTACTTGGCTGCTACGATAAAAAGCATTTGTGCATGATCGTTTGTGTATATAATCTGCATAGTGTTTCAACCTGCTGAAAAAAACTGCATAGACCAGCATAATTCCCATGCTGGTTTGGTGCTGGTTTAGCTGGTGGTCACCAGCACACAGCACCAAAACACCACATATGCTGGTCTTGCTGGTGCTGGTGTGCTGATGACCACCAGCGTAACCAGCATGGGAATTATGCTGGTCTATGCTGTTTTTAGCAGGTTTAAACACTATATGCAGATAATATACACAAACGATCATGCCATATGCTTTTTATTGTAGTACCAGCTAAGTAATGTTATTGTACATTTTTGTAAAAGACTCATTATCATCAGTACTGTAGAATGCAAATCTGCTAACATGCCATTTATGCCTTAAAACATATTAATACTGTTCATGTTAGGTATGTTAAAGTAGTGGGAGGCCTGTGCCCCAGTTAAGCTTCATATCAACGTGCCTGCTGGAAAATAAAGCAAGGATATAGCATGCTATTTGTTGATTCTTTGTTATTTATAATGTCCCATGTATTTAAGACATATGCCATAGGCCAATACAATTTTCAATTATAATTAAGTTTTGTTTAAGAGGCATATTTTTTGGGATTGCCTTTTCATTAAAAGAGTTCTTCATAGCCTACTTGTATGTTGGGAACTATGTGCTTAGTAATAAGTTAAGTGATAAGCGAGCATGTGAACTCAATCACTACTGATGAGCAAATGTGCCTGACCTTGCGCCGCTGCAGTAAGTTGCTACTAAAATTTTTTCCAAGGTTAGCAGGTCTGCAACGCGCGTTTGCTTATCACACACATGGATGCGCAGCAGCACACAGTATGAACAATTAAAGGATAAAAATGTAAAAGATTATTATTGAGTCTCTTGGACATAAATGAGGACCGATTATGAGATGTTAGAAGGCGTAAGGAGCTGCTTCACCTGTAGCCTGGCAAGTAATTAAATGTTTTGCTCTAAACAAATATTTTTTTTAAATGTTTTTTTTTAAATGCTACCCTATAGATTTATTGTATATGATGACTTTGTACCTAAGTATATGGTCGGATGCACAGCGAAATCCCCAGTATTTAAACACTGGCTTGGTGTTTATATGGGTAACAAATGAAAACATCTTATTAAAAACCTCACTTTATTTCTGTTATTTGTTTCTCTACTTTTTGAGAATTATTAGGGGTTTAGATTCTGATGTTTTATTAAAATGTTTGGTCACCATTATGATGATCAGTGTTCCCTTTAGTTGGTTAGTTTGACTCTAAGCTTGTGTTTTCACTTGTTTTCTTTGTAACAGTGTTTGACAAAACACATTAATTATTATAAACAAGGACTATCACTTGATACGGATTACAACAAACAAGTTAAAGAAAACTTAACCAATTTCATCAGTTATTATAAACAGTTATTTGTTGATTTTAGCAGGGTTGTATGATCTGACTGTCCAAATCTTTTTTTATACATGCAGGGAGTTATTGCTATCATCCAGATAACATGAATCAGTCCATGAATCACAACCATGGTGACAAACATAATGTCGCAATGCATGCTGGGATCCACCGTAGTATAAAACTCATGACTCCCATCATGCATTGCAACATAAATTATGTCACCATTGTTGCAATTAATGGGCTGATTCATGATATCTGGATATACGTGAGGAAACACAATTTCTGGAATGTATTTAACAATTATATTTGAAAAGCTTGATCTGAGGAAAGATTTGTTAATGAAATCCTATAGAAAATAATATATTTTAATTATTAACTAATGTTTAATTATCTATGAGTAATACATTTTTAACAGTCTAAAGTAAACAATTTACTTGACAATCGTTGTTTTAACATTATTTGCCACAAATAACGTGTTTGATAAACACTGTTCTCAAGAGAGCAGATCGGATCATCAGTCAGTCACACAGCATGTTTACACTTGGCAACGTCAATTTACTTTTATATTAAGGTAACCGATCGGATCGGTCTATTTAATATTTAAATAGGCCTAAGTCTTCAGAGAATGGCCCTGTGTAATGCCATCCTGAAATGGTGGATTTTCTTTTCAAAAGCATTGTCAGTTGAGGGACAATTTACAAATCAAAGATAAGGGTAGGAGTCTCAGTAGTGTCCATACGGGGTTCTCCTTCTTTTTTCTAACAGTTCGCGAGAGAGGGTCCGGCGTTTTGCATGATGTTGACCGGCGAATGCAGACACGATGGCTGGATTGCATAAACAATACACTGAAATTCGATCACAATACATCCTTAACTCTGGACCAGGACACCCTGATTGGATAACATTCCGATCAGACGTGCTTTTACACTTTTTTCAATGTGTATGTAGACAACATCCAGATACAGGTTGCATGTTAAGGCAGTGTAAATGCAGCCTATTTTACGAAATTGCAAATTAATCAGATTGTTTCACTTACTGACAAGGTTAAAAGTACAGCTGTTTTCTTGAGTTCACGGTTTCAATGACCCTTGCGTACACAAATGTTACCTTATGTGCATACGCACACTTTAAGTATGAAATCTATGCAAAGTTTTATACATGAGGTATTGGTCGTGATGTTTTTTAAAAGCCTTTCCAAGGTGGTTAGTTTGACACCTGAACAAAAAATTTTACCAATGTTGGATTTTTGTCTGGTTTTGTTTTCGTATGAACAGACATGATTAACGTTTTTTACAACCTAAATGTGCCAAATATATTGTACAATGTTTTTAAAATGTCCTTTTTGTTTATATTTATCGTGTGGTTTTTCAACATTTTAAAAGGTTTTTTGGCAACATTACCTAATTACAATGAAAATACAATGTTGTGAAAAGTTGTAAAAACTTTTTTTGTGTTTGTATTTTTAATATGATCATCATCTTTGTCCTACGATGTCCTATCTTTATGACTTTAAGCGTAATGTTTTGTCTTTATTCTAAAGCAATTATTTTCCCACCCTTCTTTTTATTTAGTCATTACTTTATACAATATGTGTGTGAGGATTTCTGGCCATAATTTAGACGCATAGTTGTTTTGCTAAATCCATTGTAAATCAGTGAGCGTCTTCTCTCTCCAGTACAGCAGGAGGCGCTGCAGCTCTTTAGTCCGCCGATAAAGTCACTAAAGAAAGAAAGAAAGAAAGAAAGAAAGAAAGAAAGAAAGACAGACAGACAGAAAGAAAGAAAGACAGACAGAAAGAAAGAAAGAGCGCACTTGTGATGTGTTTGTGTAATGTGGGGATTTATGGAAATGAAGAAGCTGATGAGATGGCAAAAAAGGCCACATATAAGAGCGAAGTTGACCTGAAAGTGATGTATGGAAGAATAGAGTGTAAAACTATTATACGGGAAAAAATAAAGGAATTATGGCAGAAAGAATGGGAAAAGGGAAATAAAGGCAGACACTTTTTCTCAATACAACCCACATTAATGCACACACCAAACACAAGATTAGAGAGGAGGGATCGTGTGGTAATCACTAGATTAAGACTGGGACATTGTGCACTGAATTTTGGGCTGGCAAGAGTAGGCAAACATCCTGATGGTAGATGTGAGTGTGGAGAATTAGAAACTGTGAAACATGTAGTAATGGAATGTGAAAATCTTCATGATGCAAGAACTCGCATGTTTTCTGAGCTGATGGATTCAGGAATATCATCTTTATCTTTAAAAACGATTCTTGGAAATATGGATTATGTAACAGCAAAGGCTTTAATAAATTTTTTACTCCACACCGGTCTTTACTCAAGGATATAAACTGTGAGGAAAAGTTAGTGATGGGCAGAGCGAGGCTTCGTGAAACACTGAAACAGTTGAATCAATTGTGTCGAGGCTTCGAAACATGGATCGAAACCGCCTCCACAGTGACACCTAGTGGTCATTTGCACGTATTGCCATAGAGCAGCCTTGACAAGGTTTTAGACGAGCGCTGACAAATTGTATCCCACATGTTGTGTAGTTGATATAAGTGATTAAGTGGGATAGTGGATAGTGTCCTAGACTCTCATGCAAAAGCCCTTTGGATCGAACCCCGGGAAACCCATTGTTATTACCGTCATCACAATTAAGTTACATATTTTTTGTTGTTGTTTTAACATCTGTTTGACAACAACATGAGCTTTTAGGTTCATCATTGTCAATAACTATAAGCTGGTCTATTTAATAAATAAATTTAATAGAGATAAATACCACATAAACAATAAGAAATTAATAAAATATATCAAGCCACCATGTCACATCTGCTGTGTGTGGAAGGACTTAGCCTACTTCTTTTTTACAGATAATTTCTCCAGCCTTTGAAAAACTCCTCTCACAAAAACCCACAAGGTCAATATGCGTTTATTTCACTTTTATACAGATGTGCGATTGTGTTGTCTGTTCCCGACCGTGCCAATCAAACGCTGATTCGGCAGACCACACCTGATGAAACATTTAGTGAAACACTTCGAGGCTTCGTTTGGTCATAGTCACGTGACATGGGTGTTTTGAATCACGCTTCGGATCAGTGTTTCGACACATCTGCGCTTCGGGATCTCGCAAAGCTTCGGAACGACTGTTTCGCGTCAGCCATCCCTAGGAAAAGTTCTTCAGATGAACTGTGGAGGGCAGTAATACACCATAGCAGTGTCTAAACTGCCGCAAATCATACAAGAAGAAGAAGAAGATGTGTTTGTGTATCCTCTCAGCTTCTCTTGAGTGTAAACAGAGTCTTGCCTCTGAGGATTTTAGCGTTGATGATGAGTAAACAGAGCTTACATGAGGATGAAACCTCCACAGAGTCTCTGGATTCTGTCTGTACCGCTGGAGAACAGCAGCAGATCCTGCAGACCAAACTGAAGATGTGTTCAGTCAAACTCATCGACTGCAGGGACATCATGATGAAAATAAAAACTAAACCCACAAAAGAGAAAGATCACACTAAGGCATCAGGTATGTCTCCTCAATTATTGTTGTATTTTTAACATTTGTAACCGTCATGCGAGCACCTGTTTTGGGTTTTCAGTCACAAAATCACTAATCACGTTAAGACAAAAAAAAAAAAAATGTAGGTAATAAAATTTTAATGAAGGACATTTTAAATCCCTTAATACTGCGCATGCGTTTACCGAACAGGTCGATCCGTCAAGCACCCGTTGTCGTTGTGCATCCGTTTGCAGTGCGTTGCTGACCGGCTGCTTCTGCGTATAAAGTGATTAACGCTTTCTGTGGGAACTCGACCTCCATTAACAATATAACATCATGTGTTTCTTTCACATAACAATATACTTTAGATACATAAGTTAACTTAACAGCATAATGAAGAATAAGCAGACTAGAAAGCAGGATTGACATGCCAATTGTATTATTATTATTATTATCGAAAACAGCAATATTACTCAAATAAACGTTGAGGTAAATGCACCAAACACAGTGTTAACCGCACTAACAATAAGACTAAATAAGCGAATTAACAGTGGAAAAACACACTATCTCTCAAAACTTTATATGATAAAAATTATATTTAAATTAATTATATTATTTATTTACCAACCTGAAAGCAGCTGATGGTGATTTATTACTAATAGGCCTATTTTAAAATGGCTGCGTCCAGGGACGTGCACAGGAATTTTTAGGGGCAGTTGCTCTGACCTAAATAAAGGGCACCCCCCCCCCTAAATATTTTTTTAAACACGGCCTATATGAAGGATTGAGAATAACAGGGTCTTTATTAAAATCAGCAAACATGTTTGCCTAATGCCTACCAAAAAAATTGTAGCCTAGGCTGTTTGTCTGGAAGCTATGATAGCTAGCTGCTATCTGTCTGATTATTTAGGCTTAAACGTGGCAAACTCAGCCTAGATTCATGAAGATTTTAACAGAGGTGGAAAGAGTAGCCAAAAACTTTACTCAAGTAAAAGTACAAGTAACTAAATAAATAATTACTCAAGTAGAAGTAAAAAGTATGCAATGAAAATGATACTCAAGTAGCGAGTTACTAGTTACTGATGAAAAAATAAATCTAGATATACACGCGCAAATACACGCACGCACGCACGCACAAACACACACACACAATACAGTGCCCTCCATAAGTATCAGAACTGTAAAGACAAGATTTTTCTGTTTGCTGTGGAGACTAGGGATGGGCATTCGATTAAGTTTTCTTTGTCGATTGTCGGGAGAATTAACGATCGACTATCGATTAATCATTAATATTTTTATAATACAATTTGTTATTTAACTTTTATACTTAAAAAATGCAATGAATACAAATATACAGCGTGTTTTTCCTCGATGAGACCTTTATTACAAGATCAACTTGTGGCAGACAGTTAAACTATGTTTCAAACATATGTGCGTGCATGTGCGGTGCTCTAAAGCAGCGGAACCTGCAGCTGCGAGCCAGCGTTCGTTGTGGTTCTTAAACAGAGACCTCATTATTTCCAAAATAAATAAAAAAACAGATTCATGTTTAACATTAAATTAAACAAAAAACATAATACTTAGATCTGAAAGGTTTTGTCAAAATGTAACCCAAAATTATTCAAGCCAGAAGAAAGTGTAAGATATTAGCCTTCCTAACATTAGGCTATAACAAATTAGGCTACTTAAAGCCTCGTGAAAAATAACTAACTTAAGTAACTCGCCTAAAACTTCTGCACCAGTCTACTGATTTTTTTTGAGAAATAAAAGCATTTTTGGGGGTCAGACGCGACCGCAACCCATGGTGACTGTCAGTCCAGCCGCCGCCGAAAACAGCCTCTCAGAGGAGACTGACCGGGATGCACAGGTACCTCAGCGCTAACTTGGCTTATTCCGCATACAGAGTATGTGTGAAACAGCGTGCGTTTTGTGAGCCCCATTCACCATTGTTTAATTATACTAACATAGTCTTTTAGTTTTTATTTGTTGTAAAACAACAGTAGACACAAATTTACTATGGTCTCCAACTCCACAATATACCATAACCATGGTATTTGTAGTAAAATTGCGGAAATACAAATCTTTTTAATCTGCAAAAAAAAAAACATTTTCACAATGATAAAATCATGGCTAATTTTCCTAAGGTAGTAATTACAAAATTATATATGTTTGAAAGACGGAGATGCGCACCTGTCAATCTATTACATAACAGATCGAGGCCAGAGACAAACGTGCTCATAAACGGGAGTAATATGGAATAATGTGTGCATCTTTGAATAACTGTAAGTATACATTTCTTTTAAATATATTTTGTCATATAAAGTTTTGAGACATGGTCTAATAATGCTTTATTCACTTTTATTGCTCATTTAGACTTATTGTGCGGGTAACAGCGTTTTTGACGCATTTACCTCAGAGATTATTTTAGCAATATTGCTTTTTTTCCGGTAATAATAATACAATTTATATTTCAATCCTGTTTCATTGTCTGTTTATTCATTTCATTGTGCTGTTATGTTAATGTGAGGATATTTATTTGCCATATGAGACGTGCCGTTATATGAATACTTTTGTATAATATTCAAATATATGCGGAATAATGTGTGCGTCTTTGAATAACTGTATGAATACAGTTGCTTATTTTTGTCATAAAGTTTTGAGAAATAATAATATTGTGAGGATTTATTTCCATATGAGACGTTTTTTGTCGTTGAATACTCTCGTTTATTATTTGGAAATCATATACATACATAGTAGGAAATATATAATGTGGAAGGGTAGACTTGCAAAGTTACTCTGCTTATTTTTATTTATGATATATGTGGAGATAAATAAAGCATTGCAAAACTGCTGATTTGATCCATTCAGATCCTGACCACCAGGCTAGAGATTTTAAACATCCTTAATCCACATTTACTAGTCTGTCAAATAATATCTAAAATATATTGTTTTGTGAAAAATAAATGATGCTTTGTTCTATTGTTTATGCGGAAAAGTGTTCACAGAAAGTGTCAATCACATGAACGTTTTATATGCAGAATAAGAGGTCAGCAGCGCGCTGCAACGGGTGCTTGACGGATTCGCCCCACACATACGCAAACGCACTGCATACGGAGTATTTGTGAAACAGGAGTTAGATAAAAAAAAATGCATTCAATTAATTGATAACAAATTAACGTCATCAACGAAATTCTTAACAATCAATTATCGATCGTCGATTAATTATGCCCATCCCTAGTGGAGACCAGAAATTGGTAAGATAAATATCAGTATGTCAGAAGTTTAGAATGTCACATTTTATTAACCTTTGTTTATGTTTCAACACATACATGCTTTAACAACAAAGAACAACAGCATTAAATGCTGACTTATGTATGTTGTACACAAATGCACATACGTGAATCAAACTGATCCTACACATTTTATGCTTTTCATGTGTAAACAATCAGGACACAGCTAAGTGACCATTAAAAAAAAATAATGTGACAGATTCTGTACTTTTGTCTCATGTTCATCTTTTAATGTTTAGACATTTCTTGACTACACAACAAACAGAAGAATACTTATGAAGGGCACTTCTACAGTATGTGTAAAACTCCAACATACACAAACAGTACAGAAAAAAGTAGGGATGCACGATATTTATCGGACAGATAAATTATGGGCCGATATGGGCGGGAATGACGTCATTTTTATCGATCCGATAAACAACTAAAATCCGATAACTACATCCGATACAGTACGATTGCTGGTAAATCAATAAATCTGTCTGCTTTATCCTCTTTCCGGAACTGACTACACCTCAAACTGTCGCGCTCATTATGCGCTCAACTGTCGCGCTTACCACGTCATCATCTGTAAACAAACATGTCTTCGCCGGTCTGGAAGTTTTTCTCGGTGGCAGTGGAGGACAATGCTTTTGCTATTTGCAAAAAATGTTCAGCAAGGGTTCCGAGAGGAGGAAAAAATTCGTCAAGTTTCAACACATCCAATCTTATATCGCACTTGAGAGGTCGTCATCGCGGCGAAGATGTACTGAAAGAATACGAAGCCGCGGCAGCTGCAGCTAAAGTTAATAGCGCGAAGGCTAAAACACCGAGCGTCACTGTACCCATTCAGCGAGCATTTGAAAATGCTAAAAAGTTTTCCAGAGACAGCGAAAAGGCAAAAGCTATAAACGACAAAGTGATCGAATTTATAGTCCTCGACGACCAACCGTTCTCCGTAGTAGAGGATCTGGGTTTTCGCGGATTAGTACAGCATTTGGAGCCACGTTACACCCTTCCAAGCCGCCGCTTCTTCTCTGATGTTTCCCTCCCTGCTTTGTATGAGTCAGTCGCCACACACATTCATAATTTGATCGACAAAAATGGACTACACATAAGTTTCACCACGGACATCTGGACATCTGATGTTAGTCCGGTGAGTATGCTTAGTTTAACGGCTCAGTGGTTGGATGAACATTTTAACATGCAGAAAGTTCTGCTGCACGCACAGGAGTGCTCCGGATCGCATACCGGGGCAATGATATGCGAAGCTTTTGAAGCAATGTTAGAACGGTGGAGTATAACAAAAGACAGAGTGCATGTTGTCCTTCGGGATAATGCACGCAATATCATCAAGGCCATGCAGGACTGTGAGCTTGCAAGCTTGGGCTGTATGGCACACACCTTACAGCTCGCGGTAAACGAGGCTGTGCTGAGCCAGAGAAGCATAACAGACTGTATTTCGATCTGCAGAAAGATGGTAGGCCACTTCAAACATTCACAAGTTGCCACCTCCCGTCTGCAAGACTTGCAAAAACAACTGGGCATGAAAGAGACGAGGCTTCAACAAGACGTGCCCACCAGATGGAACAGCACGTTCTATATGCTGAGAAGTTTGTTGGATCAGAGGCGAGCCCTTGCAGCATATGCGGTAGATTTTCAATTACCTGCTTTTTTGAGCATACAACAATGGACATTAATTGAAAACATGATGACCATTCTTGACCCATGTGAACAGCTGACAAGAGACATCAGCTCATCTACAGCCACAGTAGCTGATGTGATCCCCTCCATTGTAGCATTAAAACGTCTGTTAAACAAGACCGTTGCAACAGATCATGGAGTTAAAACTTCAAAGACCACTCTACTGCAAGCCATAGAACAGCGATTCAGTCATATCTATGGAGAGCCCCTGTTTTATCTTGCTACAATCTTGGACCCCAGGTATAAGGACTGCTATTTTGACCAACCAATGAAAAGAGAAGTAACAGAAAAATTGCAGACCATGATGAGCTGTGCATCAGAGAATGCGGATGAACCAAAAGTTAAAAAGACCAAGACAGATGGTGGCAATGTTTCCTTGCTAGCAATGTATGAAGAAATCCTTCAAGAAAACTATGATGTCACGAAAGAGATGACCCAAAGCCGAACAGAGGGGCAGGTAATTAAATTGTTTATCTAAGTTAGGTTTATTTGTCTCTAAAAATAGACCAAAATGTAACAGCCTAATTTTTTCTTTGTTCATTGTCTACTTTAGATAAACGTGTACCTCTCGGAGCCCCCAATTCCTAGATCAGAGAGCCCCTTGGAATACTGGAAACGCAACAAATCCCAGTTCCCAGACCTTGCTTCACTTGCAAGGAAATACCTGTCAGCCCCTTGCACCAGCATTGACAGTGAACGCTTATTTTCTGCTGCTGCAAATGTTATGGATGAAAAAAGAAACCGAATTGGATGTGAGAAGGCAGAGATGCTTTTGTTTATCAAAAAAAATCTGCCACTAATGCCTAATGTAACAAATAGAAAAGATGATGGACATTAAACAGAGAAGTGAAAAATGTGCACTTTATAGAAGGTTGAGACAGGTTGGGTAGTGCAAATTGGAAATCAAATTATTATTGTTTATATTTTTTATGTTAAACTATATAATTTCTATGCCCAATGCACTTCATTTTTGTTAAGCATGCACTTTTCTGTATTTTACAAGGTTGACAAATGTCAATGCATTTTATTTATTTAATTATTTTTATTTTTTATATTTTAAAAAAATGTCACCCTCATGCGGTAGAATAGATGCATTTCTTGTTTGTTATGCATGAAATACTTATGTTAATGACTAATGAGTTGTTAATTGCAGATAAACCAGAGTTCCATGACAGGTTCTGTTAAACCCTTTCTGTCATACAATATTGTGGTTTATTACACACAAAAACATTTGATAAGTCAGGCCTGATGTTTGCTGTTAAGGCCAGAGCTGCAAAAATATCAGTTTTATCAATGCACTTTTGTTTTTAAGATGTATTTAAGGTTGACAAATGTTAATGAATTTTATTTATTTTTTTAGTTTAAAAAGGATACCTACCTCACCCACATGCACTAAAGGTAGAATAGATGCATTTCTTGTTTGTTATGTGTGAAATACTTATGTTAATGACTAATAAGCTGTTAATTGCAGACCAGAGTTCCATGACAGTTTCTGTTAAACCCTTTCTGTCACACAGTATTGTGGTGCCTTACACACAAAAACATTTGATAAGTCAGGCCTGATGTTTGCTGTTAAGGCCAGAGCTGCAAAAATATCAGTTTTATCAATGCACTTTGTTTTTAAGATGTATTTAAGGTTGACAAATGTTAATGAATTTTATTTTTTGTTTAAAGACATATATACCTACCTCATCCTCATGCACTAAAGGTGGGATAGATTAATTTCTTGTTTGTTATACAAAAACTTCAACTTAAAGTAATTTAATTGCAGATAAACCATAGTACTGTTAAACCCTTTCTGTTACTAAGTATTGTGGTGTATTACACAAAAAATAAAAAGTGGAAGAGTCAAGGAGTAATGTTTGCTGTTATAGTTGTGCCAGAACACTAAAATATCAGTTTCATCAGTGCTTTCATCTTGGATTTTTTTATTCTCGTAGGAGCACAATCTGAAAGTTATTTCGAAAATTATAATGTAAAAAATTGCACTTACTGGTTATCGGTATCTGTATCGGTATCGGCTATTAAGATGACTTAATTATCGGTTATCGGTATCGGTCAAATTTTCTCTTATCGTGCATCCCTAGAAAAAAGAATACAAACACAGAATAGACAAGCATTTCAAATTAACTCTAGTCTCGATGATGTAGCTTATAGCTGAAATATCAGACAAGTAAGCTGACAACAGTTTTGCATATTATGTATAAAGTTAGAAATCTCCTAAGATGGTCTGAGGACATTGACAGTTTACACTTACATAAAAATGATTTTAGACAAAACTCATGTTTTCTTACGTTGTCATGTCACGTGTGTTTTGTGAGAATCACTTACATCATATACAGTACAGTATACAGCGAATCAGATGTCAATCATCGATGGATTTTCTTCAATCTGTGCTACAATGCTTCTGGAGGTTGCACGCGTTTAACTGTGTCTGACGACGAACAGGTCGCGTGGGTACATGTGTGAAGTTTTGCTTTTAGTTAAAAGATTGGTAAATTCATTTCCACGTCACCCAAAAATGGTTATATTCTGCGTGTTTCTACATACGTTACGAGTAAAACAGCTTCGGACGATTCCGTTTTTGCAGCGATCTGAACAATTCATTCAAACTGATTCGCGAACCAATTTAAATGTTTGGCCCATTCGCTTTGTAAAGAATCGATTCAAAAGACTCGTTTATTTGCAAAACTTTGTAAGGAATCGACTCAAACGAGTCATTAATTCGCGAATGCGCCAGAAACACAAGATAGCAATTTAAAAATAAAATACAAATTTCGTAATTAATTAAAATACAGTAACGAAGGAACGCTGCATAGTGTAAACAAAGTAAAAGTAAAAAAAAAATGTCCACCTCGGAAGGGCAACTTGAGTCGAGAAGGGCATATGGGCAGTTGCCCGGGCAACCTGAGCAACCCCCCTGTGCACGTCCCTGGCTGCGTCCGAAAACTCTAAATTGCTGCCTTTTTAGCATTCAGAGAACACGTAAATGTAACAGGCTAGCAAATGCACATCATTACGTCAGTGAAAAGGTGTGCTTTTGGCGCTGCGCATAGGATTGTAGGTGATTTCAGAGTGTGAAAAGGTGTGAAGGCTACACATGTGCATCCTTTTCTGTATATGGGATATTTCTCGAATGAAGGACTCAGTCCTTCATTGGCAATCCGAGGATCCTCGACATTGGAACCGTCCTTCAACGGAGCATCCTCGAAATTCCTTCCTTGACATTGAGAAAAAGCTCTTGAGATCTTGTCCCACAATTCTGTGCGTTTGCGCGCATGGGGAATTTGATTGCCTGGTTGAGTTCGAAAAAATAAAATGGCGGACAAAAAAGTGTCTGGAGCACAAATTTTGTCTAAATAAAGTCATATTTTCACTTTTCACTAGGGCTGTTCCGAATACCATTTTTTTTAAAGCTTCGAAGCTCTAGTAGAAATCAAATTGAATATTCAAAGCTTCGGAAGGAGGGGCTAAACATATTTTTCTCTTTAATAAAGGCAGGAATCTCTGTGTGTGTGTATGCGTGTGTGTCTGGCTGTCTACAGTTTTATTATGTGGCGAATGTGTTGCTGTTGACCCAAGGCAGTGTAGTGCCTTTTTTTTCGTGCAATATGGACATGTGACACGTTTAGAAATAATAAACTTTAAAAATACTACAGAACAGCACAAGTCGGAAGCGGCGTGCCTGTCACGCATCCTGCGAGAACAGCATTAGTGAAACAAAACACAAGAGCAACCCAGCTAACACAAATACGTAACTGTTACGTAACGTCGACGTAATATGATGACCAAACTTACGTCGTGGCGACGAACCGAGTTACGTCGTGGCGACCGGAAAAGTGAAATTCCTGGATTCGTCGCCTGCACGTTACTTCGCAACGTAATCTGCCTGTCGTGGGCACATCGTGACAACGTAATGGATTGAAAGTTTTATGTTTGTAACCAGTTAGTAATTTAAATATTTTATTTAATATTCTTTGGGCGGCAGTGGCGTGTTTACCATTTTGGGGGCCCTATGCAAAGTCCAAGAACCAAGGCCCCCCATGTCCCAGCATTGCCCAAGGTTTTTCAATTGAATTGCACAACAATAATATTCAGTATATAAAATTAAGTGAGATATATATAAACCAGGTTTATTTTGTTTTACACTGCTTAAAATAACACTAAATTGTTACAGTTTGGTATGACAAAAATTCTTGGTTTAAAAAAAATGTTTCGCGCCCCTCTCAGATATATATTTTGCTTGCAAATGTCTTATAGGATGGATTTAAAACAATGTAATTAATACTGCAACTTCAGTGTCTGACATCTTACTAAAAAAACTAAATGAGGAAAAAGAGGAAGCATTAGATTATGATTCAGACTGATCTAACAAACACCAGCAAACAATATTGTAAGTTGGTTATTGCTTGAATTTATGGATGGGAATCACATAACACTCATGTTCATATTGTAAAAAACAAACTTACTGTGAGATACAACAAGCATATAGACTAGAAATACACTAAAGATGAGATTTTAATGACGATGATGAGATACAGAATATGATTTATGTATTTTAGACATGATTTAAACCCCTGCGTGGTGTCTTTATCATGTTTATACCTGTATGAGTGTGGAACAAAAGATGCGTGTCATCAAACCAAACCACCAATCACAAGTGGGAAGCCCGAAGTCTTAAAAGTAAACTTGATCATCGAGTGAATGTTGTGCAGTTACGAGAGCACAGAGAGAGTCGAGCGAGCACTCATTCCAGCACTTGTGTGGCTGCTTTTTGTGTGCGCTGTGCAGAGGTGCGCTCTCCCGTAGAGTTCGCTCATCTGCGCGCTCCTGAGGACGCTTGTCCACGCGCGAATAGTGTTCTGCGCGCTCGTACCTCTCGCTCGCGCGTGGTTTTTGTGCGTGCGACTTTTGAGTCTGATTAAACGCCATAGCCGCGCATATAATTGGTTCGCGCAGATCACTCGAGTGGCGCAGTTTCGTTCTTCTTTTGATGAGTTTGATGGCTTCCCATACTATATGTGCCCTCGCGAGGAATATATTATTCTGCGTGCATACTTGCACATCTTTCGCTCGCGCGTGCTTTATCCGTGCCTTAGATTTGGGTACGAATAAACGTAACATACTTTCGCACACCTTGTGGCCAGTAGGGGGCCCCCAAGCCCGCGAGGCCCTACGCAATTGCGTGGTTTGCGTGGTGTGCGTGGTGGGTAAACACGCCACTGCTTCCCATACTATATGTGCCCTCGCGAGGATGCGCGCATATATTATTCTGCGTGCATACTTGCACATCTTTCGCTCGCGCGTGCTTTATCCGTGCCTTAGATTTGGGTACGAATAAACGTAACATACTTTCGCACACCTTGTGGCCAGTAGGGGGCCCCCAAGCCCGCGAGGCCCTACGCAATTGCGCGGTTTGCGTGGTGGGTAAACACGCCACTGTTGGGCGGACATCTGCAGTAGGCTACAACTAATTTAACTTGTCCTTATTTGCCCATAACTAAAAGACTTACCATAACATATGAATGACAGACTCCAAGATGGAATACTTCATTTTATTGAACATGAACATTACATTACAAACATTTAAATAAACATATGTTAAAATAAACATTTAAATGGATTCTCCATATAATTTAAAATGTCATATCTCAATGTGCAGGCGTAGTTTTGTCAGACGGAGAGAGAGAGCTGCGGTCCTCTTCATGTTCCGGTTGCCAGGGTAACGCTGCTCTTACCTTCACCAGTCCAAAACACCAAACATGTCCCACAAAACTTTAAAATAAAGACAATAAAATAAATAAAGGTTAAATAACATCTACACGTTTTCATAAATATCGTTTCATTTGTTGAATTTGTGAAGTAGTGTCTTACCTGAAAAAACGAAATTTCCTGTCAGATGAACATCCTGTCAGTGCAGCATAAAACACGGTTTATACTGTCGGGCGAGATTCTGTGAGCCTTAATAAGTATGTTAAAATGTTGTTTATAACTCTTAAGCAACTAAAATAAGTTCTTGTGAAATTTAAACGGTTCTCAGTTCAGAGAAACTACCGGTACTGACTCCTGTCACGCCGTTCTGCTGTGCACGCGCCGTCGCGCGTTCTGGTCAAGTTCAGCTGGGCGGGAGGCGCGTGCTGTTTCATGTTTCCCATGTAAATGGCAGTTCGTGTGTATTTAATCTATTTTGACTTATTTAAGGGAAACTTCGAGACTGAAAAGTTTTAATAAGCTAACCTAAATAGAAAAGGAAATGAATGTTCATATAATTGTAAAGGTAATGAAATTTCCTCCCTGGGACGTAACAGTTACGTTGCCAGTAAGTTATGAAATTACCAAAATAGTACGAATTTATTACGTAACTGGGACGTACTTGGTTATCTTGCGACGTAAGGAGTCCGTAATGGCGACGTGGTGTTTTGGTACTGTAATGGTAATGCAATTACCTCCCTAGGACGTAACAGTTACGTTGCCAGTAAGTTATGAAATTACCAAAATATTACCAATGTATTACGTAACTGGAACGTACTTGGTTATCTTACGACGTAAGGAGTCCGTACTGGCGACGTGGTGATTTGGTACTCTAATGGTAATGAAATTACCTCCCTAGGACGTAACAGTTACGTTGCCAGCTGGTAAGTCGTGAAATTACCAAAAATGACCAATAAATTACGTAACTAGTACGTCATGTGTTAGCTGGGAATACTTTTAATAAGGTAGCCTTACATTTTTCTAACAAACAAACACTCCCGTATCAGAAACTAACAGCACAGTAATTACTGACATTGTAAAGGGTAGGCTATTTAAATAAAACAACAAAAATAAATGAACGAAGTTCATTAAACTGTAATAAAACGGTAGCATACTTTCAAAATCAAGTTTATTTATAACACTTACACCATCCAATATGTTTTTTTCATCAGTAGAACAATAAAGAAGATATTTTGCAGAAACCCCAGTGCTCCGTTATGGAAGTCAACCGATCCGCACACTTTAAGAGCTAAAGCATATATATCCAATACAAAAGTAATCCCCCATAACTCTGTGTGACATATTGACGTCTTTTGAAGCAAATCAATCAGTTTTTGCAAGAAACTGAATGTTATTTACAACACTATTAGCGTGAATGCCAAAGCAGGAAGCGCGCTTTACGTTTGAGGCGATCTCTTCCACTGGTGGCGTTTGGTGGCTGTTCACTATGGATGTTGGTCTCTCTGCGCCACCTATTGAGCGGGAGCGTGAAGCGCACTTCCTGCTTGGCAAAAGCTCTGCATTAACGCTGTAAAATATTTATTTATATATTCGAATTTCAAAACTGAAAATCGAATGTCAACCCTCGGAACGAATATTTGAATATTCTGGTCAAGCCCTACTTTTCACACCTTTTAATTGCATTTATAGCGAGAAATTAGTATTGTAGTTTTTAAATATGTGATTAGTTATCACAAAGGCGCTCTCTGTTTATATTTCAAACACGCTGCAACAAGTCAGCTGCCTGGTTTTCGGACTCAGCCAATATGGCGGCTTTGACCGGAAGTAGGGAATACATACTTCCTGTTGCACCACTACGATCGCCACTCATAATAATGAACTTACACTTGCTCGTTATCTCCCAAACATGAATTTACTTGTCAAAAATAACAATAGCAGATATTGTCCATATAGGTGTTAGTTGAAAAGGATGGAATAATGTTACAACTTTTTTTTTTAGTATTTTTTATTATCAAGAAATGTTAGACAGATGGAAATTTTAAATAAAATAACGAGACATTAATTCACGTCTGCTCCCGTTTATTGCTATGACATTGTGCATTGTGCATATTAATTATATGTATAAACAATCCAGCTAGCCTCCATTTACTCTCATTTGCCGAGACACAAGGGGGTGTGGTTAGGGCTTTTTCACACTAGTTATGTTGTCTTTATTTTAATAAAATATTAACTTAAAATATTTACGTTTATTTTTTGCTTATGTTTACACATTTTGGTTCATTTGATGTGCAATGACCCAGCTTTAATAACAGGACTAACACCTGTCTTTTGTATATGTGAATATAGAAAAAGATACAGAATCTCGATTCTTCATCCGATTCCTTTGTGTAAATAAGAGTGAAAAGACAATTTAATTGTTTCATGTTTCTTTCAGATGTGAAGAGTGATTCATGTTTGGATACAGAAATAATGTCCTCAACATCAAAAGAGCGACTGACGGCACAAACTTTTTCCTGCATCACCTGTGGAAAGACATTCAGCTTAAAGAGATATTTAAAGACACATGAGAAGAAACTTCATTCAGAAGAGCACAGAGAGAAAAAGAAGCAGCAGTTTCCCTGTGAGCAGTGTGGGAAGATTTGTTGCAATAAATTTAATCTAGAGGGTCACATGAGGACACACAGTGGTGAAAAGCCTTTCTACTGCACTGAATGTGGAAATTACTTCAGAGTCAAAGGAACTCTTAAAAGACATCAGAAAATTCACACTGGAGAAAAACCTTACAAATGCTCTCAGTGTGACAAGACGTTTGCAAATTTAGGTCTCTTAAAAGTCCACCAAAGGCATCATACTGGAGAGAAACCTTACGCTTGTGCTCACTGTGGAAAGCGCTTCTCTACTTCATCTCAATGTGTAGTTCATAAAAGAGTTCATACTGGAGAAAAACCTTATCACTGTAGTGTTTGTAGGAAGAGTTTTAGTCAACTGAAAAACATGCAAAGGCACAAGAGAATTCACACGGGTGAAAAACCTTTCCAATGCTCTCAGTGTGACAAGATGTTTGCTAATTCCAATCACTTAAAAGCACATCAGAGAGTTCACACAGGAGAGAAACCTTACCACTGTAGTGTCTGCGGGAAGAGTTTTAGTGGACACAGTTCCTTACTAAATCACAAGAGAATTCACACGGGTGAAAAACCTTTCAAATGCTCTCAGTGTGACAAGATGTTTGCTCAATCCAATCACTTGAAAGCACATCAGAGGGTTCATACTGGAGAGAAACCTTATCACTGTAGTCTCTGTGGGAAGAGTTTTAGTGAAAATGCTAGCTTACAAAGGCACCAGAGAATTCATACAGGTGAAAGACCTTTCAAATGCACTCTGTGTGAAAAGACTTTTTCTCATTTAGGTTACTTAAAAGCCCATCAGAGAGCTCATACGGGAGAAAAACCTTGTCAATGTAGTGTCTGTGGGAAGAGTTTGGGTCATAAGTCTGCCTTACTAATTCACCAGAGAATTCATACAGGTGAAAAACCTTACAAATGCTCACAGTGTGACATGACGTTTACTCATTTAGGTTCCTTAAAATCCCATCAGAGAGTTCACACTGGAGTAAAACCTTACTTCTGCACTCAATGTGACAAGAGCTTCTCTAATTCATCTCTATTCAGAGTTCATCAAGAGAAAGTTCATACTGGAGAGAAACCTTAACCCTCTAATTTTTGTGGGAAGAGTTTACCTCCACCATCCACTCCCCTGCCCTGTTGCAAGTTATGTGTTTTTCATGGTGTACTGATGATGTGTTTATGTTGCTTAGGTGTTCTTCCTGTTCCCACAGGATCATATAGTCTGGGGGTTGGTTTTTTTTCTCCTCCCCTCCCTCATGTTATGCTGTATTTCTTTCTCAATCCCCTGTCTTCCTGTCCTGTCCCCCCATCATATTGTATGTACTGTATATATGAGCAGGTTGATGGCTAATTTCGCTGGTACCTTTGACCAGTCACAATAAAGTACTACTACTACTGCTACTTCTGCTACTTCATACAGGTGAAAAACCTTTCAAATGCTCTCAGTGTGAAAAGGCGTTTGCTCAGTCAGGTACCCAAATGCAATGCTCTACCATTGGGCTACACATGATAATTATGAGCAACATAATTGTTCGCGAGAGAAGGTGTGGCGTTTTGCATGATGTTGACCGGCGAATGCAGACACGATGGCTGGATTGCATAAACATTACACTGAAATTCGATCACAATACATCCTTAACTCTGGACCAGGAGACATTGATTGGATAACATTCCGATCAGACGTGCATTTACACTTTTTCAATGTGTATGTAGACAACATCCGGATACAGGTTGCATGTTAAGGCCAATTGTAAATGCACCCTGTTTTACGAAATTGCAAATTAATCAGATTGTTTCACTTCCTGACAAGGTTAAATTCAGTTTAGTATCATTGTCAAGCAGGCTAGATGGTACAGCTTAAATTATTCTAGTTGCTAATGATATATCTGAGGAGTCTAAAACAAAATGATAAAACTGGCTTCACAAATAAACTATGGCATAAAATAAAGCCCTGATTAAAAGGAGATTCAATTATGGTCTAAAGAAATACATTCACCATAATTGTATGACCAAATATATTCAACTTTCATTTTAAGTGTTTGGGTTATAAATAGAATTGTACAGAAAATACAAATTAAACAAACACAGCATTTCTAAATTAAAAAAACAATTTTAATGTTTTTTCAGCGGGGCTCTTCATTTCATTTAAGAATTCCTTTGATAAAAAACAGTCTGAAGACTAATTTAAGAGTACAGCTGTTTTCTCGAGTTCAGGGTTTCAATGACCTGTGCATACACAAATGTTGCCTTATGTGCATACGCACACTTTAAGGATGAAATCTATGCAAATGTTTTACATGAGGCCACTGGTCAGAGGTGGGACCAAGTCATTGTTATGCAAGTCACAACAAGTAAGTCTCAAGTCTTTGCCCTTGAGTCCCAAGTCAAGTCAAAGATGAGGCATACCATTTTAGTTTCGAGTAATTTCAAGTCCTCTTACCACAGAAATAAAATGCGTGTTCTGTCTGGACAGGTGGAGGGAGGCCACTATACTGCATTGCATTTGCAAAAGATCAAATTGGCCAAAAGTCTGTCAGTCATTTGTGCGCGATGGGGACGCAGAATGATGCCACCATGGCTGAAAACTCGCTCCACTGGAGCACTATAGAAGCAGGCACTGCAAAGACTCGGATGGCTACTTGAAAGAGTGAAGGAAGAGTCTTACTGTTCAGTGCCCAGAACAAAAGGGCTTTCTGTCCTTCTGCCATGTCAATGTAGTGACTTAGCTGCAGTGGTGTAGTCTTTTTGTAGTGAGTATACTGTGATTTTTCCCTCTCACCCTTATGCTCACTCGCCCCAGCGCGACACCCCATAAGCACCACCACACTCACAGTTGCATACAGTATGGATCTTCATGTAACAGAGCATTCTGAAAGTGTACTCAAACACACAAACTGAATGTGTTATCATGTCAGTTTATTATAAGAAACTTTATACTTTAACAGCCAATGGCATTTACAGCTGGGGAAACTGGACTGATTTTTAGACTAGTTTAGTGTTAATCAACATCTAACTCAGGGCCAAAAGTTACTCAACTGTCAATTAAAATTAAATAAACTGTTTACAATCTTCAATCCGTGGCTAACACATGCATTGAAGGAGGAAAAACTCCACTCTTTTAATAGCTATTATCTGACAACTATTGATAACATTACCATGTGTAATTTAATGGTGTAAATGTTTTTAATTAATACACATTTAAGATGACCATGAATTAACTCTAATTTGCATTATCATTGATATAAAAAGCTTATTTTTTGCATAATAATAAAAGCATTGTCTAACAATAAAAATAGGCTTATACTTCAGACCTGCAAACTTGTCGCTTTTCGGCGACAATCGCCGTTTTCTTGGTCAATTGGGTCATTCACGTGAATCACGTAGAACCAGGAGTTTTTTTTTTTGAGGTGTGGGGGGGGGGGGTCGGGAGGCTGCCCTTCATCTGAATAGAGACAGAGCGCCGATATGCAAATTTGAAAACCACGCCCACCGGGGGGAAAACAATCCAACCGTCTCCATTGACGGTATTGCGAGAGGCTGCCTCCTTGTCATTTCTGGCTTATAACAAAAAACAGAATAATGCCTAAAAGCTGCTGTGTGACAATATGTACAGCTAACAAGCCAAAGAACCCAGAAATAAGTTTTTATAAGCTGTCGAGCCGTAAAACCCAGCTTTTAATGAGAATAAAGTGGATCGCCGACTACGTTTCCCCCTAGTGGACGCAGTTCTACTAATAGAAGTACTATGAAAAGTTGCCTGTTTTCCACTTTTGTTTCTTTAAACGCTCGTTTTATGAGGTCGACAGCTTAAAAAAAACTTATTTCTGGGTTTTTTGGCTTTTTAGCTGTACACCTTGTCACACAGCAGCTTTTATGTATTATTCTGTTTTTAATTTTAATCTGTAAATAAGTTTTTATAAGCTGTCGACCCCAAAAACGAGCGTTTAAAGACACAAAAATGGAAACAGGCAACTTTTCATAGTAATACTATTAGTAGAACTGCGTCCAATAGGGGGAAACGTAGTCGGCGATCCACTTTATTCTCCTTAAAGACAGGGTTTTACGGCTCGACAGCTTATAAAAACTTATTTCTGGGTTCTTTGGCTTGTTAGCTGTACATACTGTCACACAGCAGTTTTTAGGCATTATTCTGTTTTTTGTTATAAGCCAGAAATGACAAGGAGGCAGCCTCTCGCAATACAAAGTCAATGGAGACGGTTGGATTGTTTTCCCCCCCGGTGGGCGTGGTTTTCAGGTTATGACGCGCGGCGCTCTGTCTCTATGCCATGCGGGCTAGAATTGCCAAACATTATTGGATAATTCTTATAATTGACATTTCTCTGGGCCAATCGGAATCTTAGCACTTGATTTTCTCTGGGCCAATCGGAATCTTAGCACTTCCTTCAGAATCTTGAAGACAGCGCGGTCCTTTGGATGAGACGAGAGACACACCTCTACCACGCGAGTCTGATGGGCACTTTTAACGTGAAGGAACCATCTTATTCGAGGTAAGTCAACTTTTTTGGAGCAAAAACAACAACTATTTGTTTGCTTGATTTAATTAGCGTTAGCTACCGCTTATATTGTATTTTTAGGAACGAGTCAACTAGTGATGCAAAGTCCGATTCATTTCCGCGAACCGGCTCTTTTCGGACAGTTCGGCTCATTGAACCGGTTCAAAAAGCCGATTCAACGGTTGCTGACGTCATCAAGAAATGACATTGCTACGCATTTATTTTCTAATTACTTGTATCAATGAAACACTCAAATAAAGTTGTTTGTGTCAACACATTAAAACATTCAAATAAAAAGTAGTTTTTGTGAAGGCATAGCTGATTTATTGCATTTCATTCACAAGTTAGTAATGTTTGTGTTCACAGTTTCTATCGCGGATTGTAAATGCCAGATACCAGTTTTGACTAGCCTACAACTTGAATAAGAAAAAGACACTGGTGCACAATTGCGGATGTGTAAGCAAAAAAAGGATAAATAAACTTGTCTTTTAAACTCATTGGTCTTCCTTAAACAACTACAATATGATTTGCATGCACAATAAATCGTACTAAAACTAAAGCTTTTTAATAAAACAAGCATATCAAGAAACTAATAAAACAAGAATGGCTCGTTCAAATCCTCTGTGATTCACACGCAGTGTCAGCAACTCATCCGTCAGAATCATCGGCAATCCTCGTCTCGGCAATCATCGACAATCTTCGTTCGGTTCTTTTTTAGTTCGACGTGCTATTTCGGCTGTGCGTCCTGCGTCATCAACAACCTATGCCCAAAACTAAAGTTCGATTCAGTTCGATTTGTGAACCGGCTCGACCGGTTACTTCCTGAGAACCGGCTCAAAAGAACGATTCGTTCGAGAACCTAACATCACTAGAGTCAACGCCAAGTAATGGACAAACGTAGACCTTGCATAAAGTTTCCCTATGCTTCGAGCAAAATGACTAATGTTAGCTAACTTAGCAAGGACGATTGTTAGCTAGGCTTATCGTTACCCAGGTGCTCTACCCTGAGTTCCGAGATATACGGCTAACGTTACTACTCGAATTCTGAGCTAACGTTACCCTGGATAACTTATTCATGGTGGCTGTGGTGCGCGCTTGCGCAGGCAGTCATTCGTGATGTGGGTAAATGTGACTGTTTACACAATAGCTGATGCGAGAGTAATGTTAAAGGAAAACACCACCGTTTTTCAATATTTTACTATGTTCTTACCTCAACTTAGACTAATTAATACATACCTATTTTTTTTTCAATGCATGCACTTAATCTTTGTACATCGCGTTGTGAATGTGTTAGGATTTAGCATACCCTTATGCAACAAACATATACTGCAGTATATTGGAAAATATCATGTAATATATTAGGCAATATATTACCATATATCGGATTTAATATTTATATTTCCCAATATATTGTAATATATGCATAGAAAATATCATGTAATATATTAGGCAGTATATTCCCATATATAGGATTTAATATGTATATTTTCCATTATATTGCAGTATATGAATAGACCATACATGTATATATTGATACAAAATATATTGTAACCAAGACCAAAAAGGGCACTATGTTTTTCCATGTAATAGTTTGTCTTTATATGATTTAATATACTGCAATATATGCAGGGGCATCGCTAGACCCCTTTAACCAGGACACATGCCCCAGTGTAAATCTTTTGTGCCCCGGTGTAAATCTCAAGTTTAAATTTTAGCAGTTAACTAGTGCAATCCTTTACAAAGATAATCGCGGCAAAAACGGATCTATATGCAATGTAGTTACCCAATTTACGCTTGTAACGAAGCAGTCGCATTGACTCGTGCACGCACGTATCCATGTCCGCGCACGTCTTGCGCTCATCCGCATTGCACACAACCGCATTCAAAAGGTGATGCCACGCGAGTGACTTAGCTTATGAAAACATGACCAGACTAAAGTAAGTTTCTAAATAATAATAATAATCTTATTTTGACTCGATCATTATTGGCTTCTTTAGATGAACATGTTTTGTGCAAAGCAGGGAAAGCGAAGCAGACAAGAGAGATGATGAGTTTTAAGGAGGTAAGACAAACTACATCCTCACCCGATCAGGTCTGAAACATTAGAGGAAAAATCTCAGGAAAACCTCGTCAAGTCTGTAGAATTGAATTGTTGCTGAGACAGATGTAAGATGTTCTTAAGATTATCTAAGTGTACTTCACTGTGCTATTTTGAGGCACCATGAATATGAACTAACATGCACTTTTAACATACTATCTCTGTATAAAAAAACTTATTTAGTTAACACTTGTATTAATCTTGAACACAACTTTTATACAAAGATGGGTTCAAGTTTACTACAAGTGGTACATAAATACATTTTTTAAATACATTTTTAGCACATTTTAGTTCATATTTATGGTGTCTCAAAATAGCACAGTGAAGTACACTAAGATGATCTTAAGAACATCTTAATATACTAAAAATTTGTCTTTAGTACTTCTTAAGTACAAAATTAGTGCGAAGATAATTAGAGCGAAAATAAAGCACTTAAAATACACTATGGAAGTGTACTACTTTTTCACCTTGGTTAACACATGAGTCAGTTTTGGTGAACTGTTACTTCAAAACTCTACACACAAATCCTTACATTTCTCAGTGCTTACACCATCTGGTCATATGGAAAGCACTAGCATTCAATACTGTTCACTCAAGTCAGCACAGCTTAGCAAACAATTACCAAGCTGGAAACACTAAAAGTCAAAATTGAACACACAGCAATCAGATCCTTCAATAGATACATAAAAGGGCCTGAATCTGTTCATTGAGCTTTGAAACAATGGATCCACAGAGAAATGAAGGAATAGGTCGAGGAAGAGGAGGAGGAACAGGAGGAGGGAAAGAAGAAGGACATGGTGAAGGAGGAGAAAGAGGACATGGTAAAGGAGGAGGGAGAGGACATGATGAAGAAATAGGTCGAGGAGGAGTAGGAAGAGGAGGAGGGAGAGGAAGAGGCAGAAGAGTAGGGAAAGAAGGAGGACGTGGTGAAGGAGGAGGAAGAGGACATGGTAAAGGAGGAGGGAGGGGACATGATGAAGAAATAGGTCGAGGAGGAGGAGGGAGAGGAATAGGAGGAGGGAGAGGAGGAGGGAAAGGAGGAGGACGTGGTGAAGGAGGAGGAAGAGGACATAGTGGAGGAGGAGGAAGAGGAGGAGGACGTGGTGAAAGAGGAGGAAGGAGATGAAGGGCAAGGTGACAAGCAATTTCAAGGTGAAATACAAGCCACTCTAGTTGACCATGTCCTGGTCCATGGTATGACTATGAGGGAGGCTGAGCAACGAGTAAAGCCTAATTTGAGTCGCTTTACTTATGCCTCCATCTTCAGAGCCTTCAGGGAGGAAAACAGATAGGTGTACTTACAGTAAGACTGCTCTATACAGTAACTTTAGTGTGTATACACTGTTGGACTATGCTACTGGAATAAAGAAATGCATCAAATTGCCTTCCATACAGATAGACATATCAGCAGATGAATGCAAGGGGTGGATCAGGCAAGAGGATTTTACCCTTGCTGTTTGGCTAGGACCAATATAGCCTGTGATGTGGATGAGATTCTCTGGCCTGACCCGGAACTAAGACGGGATGTTGAGGCGAAATATTACAATTTACAGTTGTGCTGTGTATAGCACATGAATGAATAAAAATGCATACATTGATTGTGTCTTTTTGGTCATGTGAAAAGGTTTTTGAGGGGGAGAACCACAAACTTACCAGTTTTGGATATATTGTTTTGAATTGATTGCACAAGTGTGTAATACTATATTGTAGTGCAGGCTTCCCCAAATCTTACCCTGGAGGGCCGGACCACTGCAGAGTTTAGCTCCAACCCTGATCAAACACACCTGAGCAAGCTAATCAAGGTCTTCATGATCACTAGAAAATCACAGGTGGGTAAGTTTGATTAGGGTTGGACCTAAACTCTGTAGTGCTCCGGCCCTCCAGGGTAAGATTTGGGGAAGCCTATTGTAGTGTGTGTGTTTTTGAAAGCTTGTGTGTGTTGTCTGAGGGAAAAGTTTGGTATTTCAGTAAGAGTGAATGGTTTTGAGTGTAGAGCTTCATTTTGACCTGAAAATATGATGTTTGGAGTATTGTGTGAGACTTTATGGAATTGTCTTTACTGTTTTGAGAATATGAGGCATAGTTTCAAGAAATGTGTAATAATGTTATGTATAACGAAGATTATACTTGTATATATGTATCTTTTGCAGTAACTGTTGAACTGTAGAATAGTGGGTTGAGCAAAGGACATTGTATAGAAGTGTTGCACACTTCTTGCACACAGCAGGCTTTCAAAAAAGTCAGCAAAAAATGGGGGGCCAGTGCCCCAGTAGAGCTTTATATCTAGCAATGCCCATGAATATATGGATGTGCTATGTATGTATGTATGTATGTATGTATGTATATATGATTTAACAATTTTTACTTTCCAAATAAACAACTACAGCATATTCATGAATATGCATGGCATATAGCTTAAAGAAAATATTAAAGACAAAAATCTGCATTACACAAATAACAGTTTTATTGAAACAGCAGAGACCTTTCTTTCATTTTCTACGTTTGTCAGTACTCTACTCAGCACCGACTGCGTCAACCAGAATGCGTGCCAAAGGCGATGGAGCATAATGCTTGAGTAGGAAGCTGAGATTGAGGCGCGAGGAGAGGACAAGGACACATACCTGTGACTAGCAACAATGAGGCTGATAGGTCCTGACCAGAGATGTATAGTAACGAAGTAGAACTACTTCACTACTGTACTTAAGTACTAAAAGACAGTATCTGTACTCTACTGAAGTATATATTTTTTCTCCTACTTCCACTTTTACTTCAGTACATATTTTCGATGAGTTTAATACTTTTACTCCTATACATTTTTTATGTGCTGCATAGTTACTCGTTACACTCAAATGTTACGAATCATTCCAAACCCACATTATCACTGCCAGAGCGGTGATACACATTAGAAACACACACCGATCGTGTTCTAAACCAATCGGAGATAGTGAAGGGCGGACCCCTCCCTCCCTCTCACTCCCAAATATGAGCCGGGGTTGTGGACAAAGTGAAGCAAATAGAGAACCAAAGTGCGCGAGAAAGACAGAGAGAGAGAGAATGCGTGAGAAAGGGCGTGAAAGAAGGAAACTTAAGTTCATTGAAACACCTTGTACCTTTACTGTACCTATTACCATTATATCGACTAATATTTAATTATTTGGTTAAATTAATCTAAATTATCTGAACAGTCCTGTCTTTGTACTCCTGCTACAGCCAAAGGAATTGTGAGTAGAAGAAAATATGATGCACCATGTGTCAAAAAATTTGATTTATGACCTTGATTTACGACCTAACACCTAGGTGTGAAATTTGTCACCTTATGAGTTGTTTGCTTCCTGTAATAAAATTTTATGGCGGCAATTGATGTTTATACTCAGGAAGTTGTTCAGGAAATGATGTTTATCCAGGTGTCCTATAGTCTCTGTTGTTTCACGCCTCCCCTCTCATACGTGAGTGTTTAAAGAAATCAGAAGACAGTAAAAAAGACAAGTTAGAAATATGTTTGTCAGAATGTTTTGGTTTTAAGCATAATGTCTGTGATTAAATTAATACACATGATTAAAGAAATAAGAAGACATGATGAAGAATCAATGTCAAATAAAATAAGTTGTAATAGTATTTAGGTTGGTTTTTTAAAAGAGGTACCGGTTAGGAGGTCAATTGAATAAGCTGTTGTCTTCCTGTCTTGAAAGTTGTAATGTAAATCTTTCCTTCCAAGCCCATCATCATCGTCTATCCGGGGTCTCACTCCAAGACCTCTGATACGTCGGTATAGTTCAATAGAATAAAAGTTTAGGATCTCGGGTTAGGTGTTAAGACATTTTCCCTGCAGACATGTAGTCTCTTGTCCCTGCATGATATTTAAATACAACCAATACAGTCTGTACCTTCTTCAGCCTGTATGGAAGCAAGGCGCTAGGTCGTTAGATCAATGTTTCAGAACAATGCTAGGGCGTGTAGACTTATGGGGCTACACATACCAAACGGTCCTTGCTTGATATTTAAATACAGCCAATACAGTCGTCTTCATCCTGTATGGCTCGTTAGATCAACGTTTCAGAACAATGCTAGGTCCTGCAGACTTGACGACTGCACATAGCAAATGGCCCTTGCTTGATATTTAAATACAACCATACAGACGTCTTCATCCTGTATGGCTCGTTAGATCAACGTTTCAGAACAATGCTAGGGCCTGCAGACTTGATGACTGTACATACTAAACGGTCCTTGCTTGATATTTAAATACAACCAATACAGTCGTCTTCATCCTGTATGGATCGTTAGATCAACGTTTCAGAACAATGCTAGGTCCTGCAGACTTGGCGACTGCACATACTAAATGGCCCTTGCTTGATATTTTAATCATCCCTTTCATAAACACACACACACACGCACGCACGCACGCACGCACGCACACACACACACACACCCACACACACACCCACCCACCCACACACACACACACACACACACACACACACACACACACACACACACACATAATTTTCTTGGGAAAAACAACTCTATTGATTTGTAGTGTTTAAATGTAATTTAATTAAAAAGTAGATTTAAGTATAGCATTGCTTATTATTTTGTGCTTTAGATGTCTACACAAATAAAATTGTATACATATCGCTATAAGTATGCGAGGGTGAAATGTAATGTCATTTGTCTTATACTGTTTAAAATGTTAATATATTAAATGTATGATTAAAAATAAAAATATTCTTTTAACAGTGATGAGTAATTATACTTTTAACTACAGGCTTGTCTAGTTCATTCATTTTCCCATCGGTTTTCATGAAGATATGTTCTTTACATTATAAATGTATAATTATTTACTAGAGAAGCTTATATTTATAGTTGATAACCTTATTTGTAAAAGGTTTAAAAAAATAACCAAATAAAATATAGGGCGGGTTTTGTGCCATGCAAATATGTGGGGTACGGCCTCCTGAGTATGGTAAGCCCCGCCTCCGTAGTTCAAAAGGCCGGATTCTCATTTGGACCCTTACAGCAGTAAATGATTTTCGCGAGGACATCTCTTTTCTCTCGGTTATATTAAAGAGGCCTTGGTTTATTTTTTCAAACAATGGACTCAGGACTCACCGGTAAGTTATTTTGCTTTATATGTTTATTTATCAAGTTTGATTTATCAAGTTATCTTCATTTGTAAAAACAGTCTTATTTTATTTTAACATTTAACAGGCTTTTAAATGTATATGTATACGATGCAGGAATTTTTAAAACGCAGCCCACCTACCATCATTTTGACCAGATCGACCAACTTTGTAAGTGTTTTAAGTATATTTTTAAGGAATTTCCTGAATGATTATATAAATACATTTATATATTATATATGTATATTTTATTCTACACATTTTATTCCAAATTAGTGAATTCTACTTTGATAAATGTTGAAGAGCAAAGCGCCACTAGGAACGGCGATCTACAAGGTAATACTGTTTATTTTAATTATACATTCAGATTTTTTTTCTGAAAAATGTATTACTTACATTTTACACTTTTATACCAATAGTAAATGACCCTGCAATAAATGAGGGTTCTCAAGGCGTTAATGAGGGCTGCGAACTGCAAGGTAACTATATTATGTGATCTTTACTTCTCTTTAATCTGTATTATTGAATGCTACATGTGTATTGATTCTTTTTGAAAAAACTTTTCTTTCTGTTTTATATATATATGTAGATGCAGCATTACTAGTTACACAGCCAGGGTTTGTAACACAGAACAACTCTACAAAATCTTCAAGACTTAGTCTTAGTCGGAAACGAAAGCAGTCCCGTTCTATTACCCATGATAAAAGGGCATGCCCTGACAATGCACTAGTCTCTGATGTGCAACCTCGGGATACCACCACAGATTTCATTAAAACAGTTGGTAAGTGTGATTATGTAGCTAAATATTCGATGTTTAAATACTGTTGTGTTGTAGTATAATAATCTTACTGTATTTAAACAGATTTCTATACAGAAAACCTGTTAGGAGCTGGAGATGTCACAAATTCATGGTCTGCAGCGTTGGCAAGTGTCTCAGAAGCTAACGGTGATGCGATAGTGCCGGTAGCTACTACCGTACTGACATCTTCTTTGGACTCGCAGACATCTGCGGCGGTTAATCTGCCACGTGTGGTTGGAGCCCGTGTCGAGGATGAATCTTCTATGATTTTTGAAACATCTCTACCTGCAAATCAGGAACATTTCAATAATGAGTTATTGCTGGAATTGATAGCGCAAGTGAGAAGACTGACTGAAGACGTCGCATCCATAAATTCAAGGTGTACAGCTCAAGAGGCTTTGCTGAGAAGCCTGGCAGAAGGCATCGCTGCCATAATTTCAAGGTGTACAGCTCAAGAGGCATTGCTGAGAAGACATACTGAAGGCATCGCAGCCATAATTTCATGGTCTAAAGATCAACAGGTGTTAACCAGACTTATATTTGAAGCTCACCAGAAGACTTCTGAAGAACAAAACTTGGTGAACAGAATGCTGCTTGATCGATTGGTGAACATTGAAAAAGTCCAGAGAAAGGAATTCGATCTACAGGGAGGTACGGTAATTCTACTTCAACAAGTTAAAGATGCTGTTTCACACAATAATGGTTTATAGTTGAAATAAGTGTTGTTTTTGCTGGGTTTTTCCTACCATTTTGCGGTGCTGTTTTTAAATGGGTTTTTTAAATATGTTTTGGTTATTTTTGTGATGCTGGGTTTTTTTTTTTTTTTTTTTTTTACTATTTTGCAATGCTGTTTTTAAATGTGTGTTTTTAAATATGTTTTGGTTATTTTGGTGATGCTGGTTTATAGTTGAAATACGTGTTGTTGATGGGTTTTTATACTATTTTGTGATACTGGTTTATTTTTTTTTGGATTGCTAGTTTTATTATGGTTAAGAGAAATTTAAGTGTTTTATCTTTTTGTTTGGCTATATCGGCATTGGCTAACGTTAATTTGTAATGCTATTTTGGGCATAATCAGAGAATATATCTGTGTAATCCTGGAGAAGTTCTAAATATTATTGAAAATGGCTGGTAAAAGAGTGCGTTCAGATGATGATTTACATAGTTGTCCAGAAATACCTAATGTAAGGGCTAGGCATGAGGCTGAGACTGAAATGTTTGCTGCTGCACAAGACCAATTACTTGAAAGGGTAAACGAAATGATTCGGACATATCCACATCAGAGTTTAGAACCTGTGCCTGCGAGGGTAGACCAAACATACGAACAAATAAGTGAAAGGCAAAATGAAATGATTCGGACATATGAACAAAGATTTGAAACAAATTTGTCACAAACAGGTTATGGTGTAGTAAATCCTACCGATAATTCTAATACGGCAGACACCCTTACGGGTTTAAGTCAGAGTGATGTGGACACGCTAGTGCGTGATGGAGGGACAGTAAGTGATTACACAATAGTCCCGAGACCCTATTTTAATGGTCTAGAAATTCACAGAAATCTAAATTTGCGCGAGATCATAACCACAGATTTGGCAGCGTACACTATATTTGTCCAAAATATTCTGTCGGAAATGGTTTCATTCTCTAGAGATATAGGAGGTGAGGGATCATACATTAATATCAGTCTTAAAGGCTCAAGTCTCAAATCTGACGTTAACACTATACTGTGTCCCGGTAACGACTATGATGAAAATCGTTTTATCGAACAGTTTGAATCGGTTGCACAAAGTAATGAACAGATGTTGGCGGATGACAGTTTGCAACTGCATGTATCAATAGCGAGAAGTATGAATGGAGGGGTTCGTAGGAAGATTACAGATATAGCCCATGATGAAGTGATTAAGAAAAAAAGGATGTGTTTGTTCTCACCTACCAACTTTACAAACAATCTGTGTTTTGCAATATGTTTAGCATACTTTCTTGAACCCCATGCAGAGTATGAGGAGTTAGAACGTATGGCTGTGGATATACAGACTGCTGCAGGTCTAACCCCTCAAGACTGTGTGGGCTTTAATCACATTACAAAGTTTGAGAGTGTGATGAAAGTGAAGATTGTGGTGTTTTACAGGTCAAGTGAGGGTGTGTTAGAGCATCATAAGACACATGATGAGCCCCATAAAAAGACAGTGTTTTTGTACTTGCATGATGCCCATTATCACTTGATAACTCGTATTAAGGCATTTGTTGGATCATCGTATGTCTGCGAGCACTGTTACAAGGGGTACACAAACAGACAGGGTCACGATTGCAAATATACATGTTCTGTATGTAATGACAGTAGGTGTTACAAACATGCTAAAAAGACAATACACTGTCCAGACTGTTTGAGAATTTGTAAATCGCAATATTGCTTTGATGCCCATAAAAAACCCTCTGCTGCTGCATTTGGGAGATCGCCCTGTGATATCACCAAATACTGCGTTAAATGCGGTAGACGGTACCATGTGGCAGCAAGTAAACCTGACCAGGAACATGAATGTCCCGCAGATTGTTGCTACTATTGTGGTGAGGATGTAAGTCACGATGGTGAACATGAATGTTTCATACATCCTATATCTGTTGAAGAGGTTGAGGATTGCTACATATTTTATGACTTTGAAACCCGTTGTGATAATGGTAAGCATGTTGCTAATTATGTCTGTGCCATGACCTTTAGCGGTGAGAAATTTGAAAGTGCAGGTGAAGGGTGTGTAGAGAACTTCGTTCGCAGATTCCGACAGCCAAGATATAAAAACCACACATTTGTGGCTCACAATGGGGCAGGTTTTGACAACTTCTTAGTCCTAGAGTATTTCTGCAGGGAGGGTCTCAAACTTAACATTATCATGCAAGGCTGTAGATTGACCTTCATGTACGATGAGACTTACAAACAACGATTCATTGACTCGTTCAGTTTTATGCCTATGGCATTGTCAAAGACACCTGCAGCCTTTAATTTGACCAGTACAGAGAAGGGTTACTTCCCCCATCTCTTCAATACATTGCAGAATCAAAACTATGTAGGACCATATCCCACAAAAAACTACTACGGCTATGCCACAATGACTGATAGTGCCAGGCTAAAGTTTGATCAATGGTATGACACACTTGAAGGGAAGGTTTTTGACTTCAGAAAAGAGATTGGATTGTACTGTATGAACGATGTTGTCTTACTTCGGGATGCATGTATTAAGTACAGGAAAGAGTTCATTGCATGTACAGAGATAGACCCCTTCAGATTTACGACTTTAGCATCATGTTGTATGGGTGTGTTCAAAACACACTTTCTAAAACCTGCTACTATAGCTCTGACCCATAACAATGCATACATACATCAGCACAAGACATTCTCGAATGCATCGATTGAGTGGCTTGAATATGTGAAAAAGACACGTGATGTCGACATGCATCATGCTCTGAATCACGGTGAGATGAAAATTGGTAATCTCTTCCTCGATGGATTTTATGTCCAAAGCAATGGTGTGCAGAAAGGTTTGGAATATGCGGGATGTTGGTTTCATGGCTGTAAGTCTTGTTTTAAACCTGACAGCATAAATGAACAGTCCAAAATACCACATGGAGCCCTCTATCGTGCGTTTATCGACAGAAATGAGGTTTTGAAAAAATCCTACAATATTGACCTGGAGGTGATGTGGGAGTGTCAGTGGCGAAAGCTTAAACAGACCGATCCGGATGTGATGAGTTTTATGTCTACCTATTCTGCACCAGAAAGACTGAAACCACGTGATGCTCTGTTTGGTGGCCGTACAAATGCTTACAAGCTGTACCACAAAGCTGCAGAGGGGGAGAGAATTAGCTATGTTGATTTCACAAGTCTATATCCTTTTGTGCAGTCTCGAAAACCCTACCCCATTGGCCATCCTGAAATAATCTTCAAGGACTTTCAAGACCTTGAAAATTATTTCGGGCTTGTTAAGGCTACAGTCCTTCCTCCCAGAAATTGCTCTTTCCTCATCTGTGTGTGTACAAGGCATGATTTTGCATTGCTCATCCACACAGGTACGACATAAAGGAAACATCAGCTTACCACAACTCCTGTATGGTAACACAGGATGGAGCAACTTTCTGGGAGGAAGGACTGTAGCCTTAACAAGCCCGAAATAATTTTCAAGGTCTTGAAAGTCCTTGAAGATTATTTCAGGATGGCCAATGGGGTAGGGTTTTCGAGACTGCACAAAAGGATATAGACTTGTGAAATCAACATAGCTAATTCTCTCCCCCTCTGCAGCTTTGTGGTACAGCTTGTAAGCATTTGTACGGCCACCAAACAGAGCATCACGTGGTTTCAGTCTTTCTGGTGCAGAATAGGTAGACATAAAACTCATCACATCCGGATCGGTCTGTTTAAGCTTTCGCCACTGACACTCCCACATCACCTCCAGGTCAATATTGTAGGATTTTTTCAAAACCTCATTTCTGTCGATAAACGCACGATAGAGGGCTCCATGTGGTATTTTGGACTGTTCATTTATGCTGTCAGGTTTAAAACAAGACTTACAGCCATGAAACCAACATCCCGCATATTCCAAACCTTTCTGCACACCATTGCTTTGGACATAAAATCCATCGAGGAAGAGATTACCAATTTTCATCTCACCGTGATTCAGAGCATGATGCATGTCGACATCACGTGTCTTTTTCACATATTCAAGCCACTCAATCGATGCATTCGAGAATGTCTTGTGCTGATGTATGTATGCATTGTTATGGGTCAGAGCTATAGTAGCAGGTTTTAGAAAGTGTGTTTTGAACACACCCATACAACATGATGCTAAAGTCGTAAATCTGAAGGGGTCTATCTCTGTACATGCAATGAACTCTTTCCTGTACTTAATACATGCATCCCGAAGTAAGACAACATCGTTCATACAGTACAATCCAATCTCTTTTCTGAAGTCAAAAACCTTCCCTTCAAGTGTGTCATACCATTGATCAAACTTTAGCCTGGCACTATCAGTCATTGTGGCATAGCCGTAGTAGTTTTTTGTGGGATATGGTCCTACATAGTTTTGATTCTGCAATGTATTGAAGAGATGGGGGAAGTAACCCTTCTCTGTACTGGTCAAATTAAAGGCTGCAGGTGTCTTTGACAATGCCATAGGCATAAAACTGAACGAGTCAATGAATCGTTGTTTGTAAGTCTCATCGTACATGAAGGTCAATCTACAGCCTTGCATGATAATGTTAAGTTTGAGACCCTCCCTGCAGAAATACTCTAGGACTAAGAAGTTGTCAAAACCTGCCCCATTGTGAGCCACAAATGTGTGGTTTTTATATCTTGGCTGTCGGAATCTGCGAACGAAGTTCTCTACACACCCTTCACCTGCACTTTCAAATTTCTCACCGCTAAAGGTCATGGCACAGACATAATTAGCAACATGCTTACCATTATCACAACGGGTTTCAAAGTCATAAAATATGTAGCAATCCTCAACCTCTTCAACAGATATAGGATGTATGAAACATTCATGTTCACCATCGTGACTTACATCCTCACCACAATAGTAGCAACAATCTGCGGGACATTCATGTTCCTGGTCAGGTTTACTTGCTGCCACATGGTACCGTCTACCGCATTTAACGCAGTATTTGGTGATATCACAGGGCGATCTCCCAAATGCAGCAGCAGAGGGTTTTTTATGGGCATCAAAGCAATATTGCGATTTACAAATTCTCAAACAGTCTGGACAGTGTATTGTCTTTTTAGCATGTTTGTAACACCTACTGTCATTACATACAGAACATGTATATTTGCAATCGTGACCCTGTCTGTTTGTGTACCCCTTGTAACAGTGCTCGCAGACATACGATGATCCAACAAATGCCTTAATACGAGTTATCAAGTGATAATGGGCATCATGCAAGTACAAAAACACTGTCTTTTTATGGGGCTCATCATGTGTCTTATGATGCTCTAACACACCCTCACTTGACCTGTAAAACACCACAATCTTCACTTTCATCACACTCTCAAACTTTGTAATGTGATTAAAGCCCACACAGTCTTGAGGGGTTAGACCTGCAGCAGTCTGTATATCCACAGCCATACGTTCTAACTCCTCATACTCTGCATGGGGTTCAAGAAAGTATGCTAAACATATTGCAAAACACAGATTGTTTGTAAAGTTGGTAGGTGAGAACAAACACATCCTTTTTTTCTTAATCACTTCATCATGGGCTATATCTGTAATCTTCCTACGAACCCCTCCATTCATACTTCTCGCTATTGATACATGCAGTTGCAAACTGTCATCCGCCAACATCTGTTCATTACTTTGTGCAACCGATTCAAACTGTTCGATAAAACGATTTTCATCATAGTCGTTACCGGGACACAGTATAGTGTTAACGTCAGATTTGAGACTTGAGCCTTTAAGACTGATATTAATGTATGATCCCTCACCTCCTATATCTCTAGAGAATGAAACCATTTCCGACAGAATATTTTGGACAAATATAGTGTACGCTGCCAAATCTGTGGTTATGATCTCGCGCAAATTTAGATTTCTGTGAATTTCTAGACCATTAAAATAGGGTCTCGGGACTATTGTGTAATCACTTACTGTCCCTCCATCACGCACTAGCGTGTCCACATCACTCTGACTTAAACCCGTAAGGGTGTCTGCCGTATTAGAATTATCGGTAGGATTTACTACACCATAACCTGTTTGTGACAAATTTGTTTCAAATCTTTGTTCATATGTCCGAATCATTTCATTTTGCCTTTCACTTATTTGTTCGTATGTTTGGTCTACCCTCGCAGGCACAGGTTCTAAACTCTGATGTGGATATGTCCGAATCATTTCGTTTACCCTTTCAAGTAATTGGTCTTGTGCAGCAGCAAACATTTCAGTCTCAGCCTCATGCCTAGCCCTTACATTAGGTATTTCTGGACAACTATGTAAATCATCATCTGAACGCACTCTTTTACCAGCCATTTTCAATAATATTTAGAACTTCTCCAGGATTACACAGATATATTCTCTGATTATGCCCAAAATAGCATTACAAATTAACGTTAGCCAATGCCGATATAGCCAAACAAAAAGATAAAACACTTAAATTTCTCTTAACCATAATAAAACTAGCAATCCAAAAAAAAAATAAACCAGTATCACAAAATAGTATAAAAACCCATCAACAACACGTATTTCAACTATAAACCAGCATCACCAAAATAACCAAAACATATTTAAAAACACACATTTAAAAACAGCATTGCAAAATAGTAAAAAAAAAAAAAAAAAAAAAACCCAGCATCACAAAAATAACCAAAACATATTTAAAAAACCCATTTAAAAACAGCACCGCAAAATGGTAGGAAAAACCCAGCAAAAACAACACTTATTTCAACTATAAACCATTATTGTGTGAAACAGCATCTTTAACTTGTTGAAGTAGAATTACCGTACCTCCCTGTAGATCGAATTCCTTTCTCTGGACTTTTTCAATGTTCACCAATCGATCAAGCAGCATTCTGTTCACCAAGTTTTGTTCTTCAGAAGTCTTCTGGTGAGCTTCAAATATAAGTCTGGTTAACACCTGTTGATCTTTAGACCATGAAATTATGGCTGCGATGCCTTCAGTATGTCTTCTCAGCAATGCCTCTTGAGCTGTACACCTTGAAATTATGGCAGCGATGCCTTCTGCCAGGCTTCTCAGCAAAGCCTCTTGAGCTGTACACCTTGAATTTATGGATGCGACGTCTTCAGTCAGTCTTCTCACTTGCGCTATCAATTCCAGCAATAACTCATTATTGAAATGTTCCTGATTTGCAGGTAGAGATGTTTCAAAAATCATAGAAGATTCATCCTCGACACGGGCTCCAACCACACGTGGCAGATTAACCGCCGCAGATGTCTGCGAGTCCAAAGAAGATGTCAGTACGGTAGTAGCTTCCGGCACTATCGCATCACCGTTAGCTTCTGAGACACTTGCCAACGCTGCAGACCATGAATTTGTGACATCTCCAGCTCCTAACAGGTTTTCTGTATAGAAATCTGTTTAAATACAGTAAGATTATTATACTACAACACAACAGTATTTAAACATCGAATATTTAGCTACATAATCACACTTACCAACTGTTTTAATGAAATCTGTGGTGGTATCCCGAGGTTGCACATCAGAGACTAGTGCATTGTCAGGGCATGCCCTTTTATCATGGGTAATAGAACGGGACTGCTTTCGTTTCCGACTAAGACTAAGTCTTGAAGATTTTGTAGAGTTGTTCTGTGTTACAAACCCTGGCTGTGTAACTAGTAATGCTGCATCTACATATATATATAAAACAGAAAGAAAAGTTTTTTCAAAAAGAATCAATACACATGTAGCATTCAATAATACAGATTAAAGAGAAGTAAAGATCACATAATATAGTTACCTTGCAGTTCGCAGCCCTCATTAACGCCTTGAGAACCCTCATTTATTGCAGGGTCATTTACTATTGGTATAAAAGTGTAAAATGTAAGTAATACATTTTTCAGAAAAAAAAATCTGAATGTATAATTAAAATAAACAGTATTACCTTGTAGATCGCCGTTCCTAGTGGCGCTTTGCTCTTCAACATTTATCAAAGTAGAATTCACTAATTTGGAATAAAATGTGTAGAATAAAATATACATATATAATATATAAATGTATTTATATAATCATTCAGGAAATTCCTTAAAAATATACTTAAAACACTTACAAAGTTGGTCGATCTGGTCAAAATGATGGTAGGTGGGCTGCGTTTTAAAAATTCCTGCATCGTATACATATACATTTAAAAGCCTGTTAAATGTTAAAATAAAATAAGACTGTTTTTACAAATGAAGATAACTTGATAAATCAAACTTGATAAATAAACATATAAAGCAAAATAACTTACCGGTGAGTCCTGAGTCCATTGTTTGAAAAAATAAACCAAGGCCTCTTTAATATAACCGAGAGAAAAGAGATGTCCTCGCGAAAATCATTTACTGCTGTAAGGGTCCAAATGAGAATCCGGCCTTTTGAACTACGGAGGCGGGGCTTACCATACTCAGGAGGCCGTACCCCACATATTTGCATGGCACAAAACCCGCCCTATATTTTATTTGGTTATTTTTTTAAACCTTTTACAAATAAGGTTATCAACTATAAATATAAGCTTCTCTAGTAAATAATTATACATTTATAATGTAAAGAACATATCTTCATGAAAACCGATGGGAAAATGAATGAACTAGACAAGCCTGTAGTTAAAAGTATAATTACTCATCACTGTTAAAAGAATATTTTTATTTTTAATCATACATTTAATATATTAACATTTTAAACAGTATAAGACAAATGACATTACATTTCACCCTCGCATACTTATAGCGATATGTATACAATTTTATTTGTGTAGACATCTAAAGCACAAAATAATAAGCAATGCTATACTTAAATCTACTTTTTAATTAAATTACATTTAAACACTACAAATCAATAGAGTTGTTTTTCCCAAGAAAATTATGTGTGTGTGTGTGTGTGTGTGTGTGTGTGTGTGTGTGTGTGTGTGGGTGGGTGGGTGTGTGTGTGGGTGTGTGTGTGTGTGTGCGTGCGTGCGTGCGTGCGTGTGTGTGTGTGTTTATGAAAGGGATGATTAAAATATCAAGCAAGGGCCATTTAGTATGTGCAGTCGCCAAGTCTGCAGGACCTAGCATTGTTCTGAAACGTTGATCTAACGATCCATACAGGATGAAGACGACTGTATTGGTTGTATTTAAATATCAAGCAAGGACCGTTTAGTATGTACAGTCATCAAGTCTGCAGGCCCTAGCATTGTTCTGAAACGTTGATCTAACGAGCCATACAGGATGAAGACGTCTGTATGGTTGTATTTAAATATCAAGCAAGGGCCATTTGCTATGTGCAGTCGTCAAGTCTGCAGGACCTAGCATTGTTCTGAAACGTTGATCTAACGAGCCATACAGGATGAAGACGACTGTATTGGCTGTATTTAAATATCAAGCAAGGACCGTTTGGTATGTGTAGCCCCATAAGTCTACACGCCCTAGCATTGTTCTGAAACATTGATCTAACGACCTAGCGCCTTGCTTCCATACAGGCTGAAGAAGGTACAGACTGTATTGGTTGTATTTAAATATCATGCAGGGACAAGAGACTACATGTCTGCAGGGAAAATGTCTTAACACCTAACCCGAGATCCTAAACTTTTATTCTATTGAACTATACCGACGTATCAGAGGTCTTGGAGTGAGACCCCGGATAGACGATGATGATGGGCTTGGAAGGAAAGATTTACATTACAACTTTCAAGACAGGAAGACAACAGCTTATTCAATTGACCTCCTAACCGGTACCTCTTTTAAAAAACCAACCTAAATACTATTACAACTTATTTTATTTGACATTGATTCTTCATCATGTCTTCTTATTTCTTTAATCATGTGTATTAATTTAATCACAGACATTATGCTTAAAACCAAAACATTCTGACAAACATATTTCTAACTTGTCTTTTTTACTGTCTTCTGATTTCTTTAAACACTCACGTATGAGAGGGGAGGCGTGAAACAACAGAGACTATAGGACACCTGGATAAACATCATTTCCTGAACAACTTCCTGAGTATAAACATCAATTGCCGCCATAAAATTTTATTACAGGAAGCAAACAACTCATAAGGTGACAAATTTCACACCTAGGTGTTAGGTCGTAAATCAAGGTCATAAATCAAATTTTTTGACACATGGTGCATCATATTTTCTTCTGTGAGTGTCCTTTAGCTAAAACATTTGAAATAATATAAACAATATTATATTCAAACTTTTGACTGTTTTCTTTAATAACTACATTACACAATACTTGTACTTTTACTTTCAGTACTTGAGTAGTATATTTTAAAATAAACTACTTGCAATACTTAAGTACAAAACATGTTTAATACTTTAGTACTTCCACTTAAGTGCTGTGCTTAAAGAGCACTTCAACTTCTACTCAAGTCACTTTTTTGATAGAGCACTTGTACTTTTACTCAAGTCTGGGTCCCTAGTACTTTATACATCTCTGGTCCTGACCTATAGTCCTAACTCATACTCCTAATCAGTAGGTGGCGGTAATGCACCTAAAAGTTGTTTGCTAACCACCAGTAAAACTTGAGAAGGAGACTGATCGTTGGCATGCTCTCAACCCAGGAAAAACTTCAAGCTTTACAAGGTACATAGTTTTCAGAGGTGGTGCTTTCCAGTTTCGATTGCATCTCTTCCAGGAGAGATTTTTGTGAACCAGAGGGGAAGGAGTGAGAAGGGAGAGAGTAATCGTTGTTGTTTTGTTCCACAGATGCTGTTTTAAACCAGTTTCCACGGCCGAAGCTGATGTTAGAAAATCCATCAACAGTAGAATATGCGAGCTAAGACACCAGGTGAAGTGCAAAAGCATGGGTATATAAGTAATTTAAACCAGTGAAGAGCCAAGATGGACTCCTAGCCAGGATAAAGGCCTGTTCTTTTGGTAATTTATGTCTTTGCTTTTTCACATTGCCAAAGCTCCTTGAAAGTTTGTTTATTATTTATTTATCTATTATTGTCTGTGCATTTTGTTTATATTGTATTTTTAACTGTATAACGGCACTGCTGAAAGTTTGAAATAAATAGACCTTTGTAATTTAAATTGCTTTCATTTATATTTTGTATATTTTCTGTTTTATGTCACTCTTTTAAAATGTAATTTATGTTAATGTAATGCAAGACATTTATGTAATGTAAAGCAAACCACATTGTCTGACCATGTGCAAAATCTCTTGTGGTTGTAATAGGTCTGTTTAGCTCTCTACCTCAAATTAGTTTTAGTATGTGTGCCTGATTAAAAGAAAATAAAGGTGGCTTTTGATAGATTATCCATTAGTCTGTGTTAATATGTGGTATAAATGTGTGTACATATTTTTATGTATATATTTCTATATAATTTTACATATTATTTAAAATATATTCTACAATATAGTAAACATACATGTGACACTATATCTGTACATATATTGTTAATACATTTTTGCATATCAATCGGAATACAATATGGTGGATATTTGTAAATATAATATTGCATATTTTGAGATATATAAACACATATATTATATTCACGTGCAATATATTAAAAGCGACAATTATTTATATTTATCAATATACTGCAATAAATTACATATATATAGAATATATGTATCAACATATTACTCATGTATTTTACAATATACTGCAATATATTGCATACATAAAGAATATATGCATCAACATATTACTCCATACATTGCCAATATATACTGCAATATATTACATAGATAAAGAATATATTTATCAACATATTACTCCATATATTGCCAATATATACTGCAATATATTACATACATTAAGATTTTATTTATCAACATATTACTCCATATATTGCCAATATATACTGCAATATATTACATACATTAAGATTATATTTATCAACATATTACTCCATATATTGCCAATATATACTGCAATATATTACATACATTAAGATTTTATTTATCAACATATTACTCCATATATTGCCAATATATACTGCAATATATTACATACATTAAGATTATATTTATCAACATATTACTCCATATATTGCCAATATATACTGCAATATATTACATACATTAAGATTATATTTATCAACATATTACTCCATATATTGCCAATATATACTGCAATATATTACATACATTAAGAGTATATTTATCAACATATTACTCCATATATTGCCAATATATACTGCAATATATTACATACATTAAGATTATATTTATCAACATATTACTCCATATATTGCCAATATATACTGCAATATATTACATACATTAAGAGTATATTTATCAACATATTACTCCATATATTGCCAATATATACTGCAATATATTACATACATTAAGAGTATATTTATCAACATATTACTCCATATATTGCCAATATATACTGCAATATATTACATACATTAAGATTATATTTATCAACATATAACTCCATATATTGCCAATATATACTGCAATATATTACATACATTTATAATATATTTATCACCATATTACTACATATATTGCCAATATATACTTCAATATATTACATGCATTTAGAATATATGCATCAATATATTACTTCATATATTTCCAATATATTATGGGATATATTAAATAGTATAATGAGATGTATTTAATCAATATATGAAAACGGCAATAATTGCAGTATTGTATAATATATTGCAATATATCACTTACATATATATAATATATTTTTATATAATATATCATGATATATATTACTTTGTAAATTTCACAATATATGGAGACACATTAAATATATTGTCATGTAATATATTGAGAAATATATGTTTGTTGCATAAGGGTAGCCCCATTCATTCCTGGTGGCTGTGTAACAGTTACCTGGTAAGCAGTAATTTCTAACAACATAGGGCTATTTATGGCGCTTTTCCATTGCATAGTACCCCACGGTTTAGTTTAGTTTGGGTCGGGTCAGTTTACTTTTGGGAGCTTTTCCATTGGGTGCAGTACGTAGTACCCGATACTTTTTTTCGTACCACCTCGGTTGGGGTTCCAAGCGACCCGAGCTGATACCAAACGTGACGCGAAAACACTGTAGATCACTGATTGGTCTGAGAGAATCGTCACGTCATCGCTATAATGTAAATATTAGCTTTAGCTTACTGCTAGCTTGCGCTGTCTCAAGCAAACATGTTGTTATCTGTGTTCTGCTATAAGTTTCCAAACACCCTTTTAGCGATGAAATACATCCGCAGGTTGAGAATCCGGGACACCATAACAGTTTTTTCCAGACTTACAGTTTGTGGCGGCACATTCGCGACGTGCACGTCCGCATTATATATGCTTATATGCAACTTGAATGAGGCTCAGCGGAGCGCCGTCGACTGACGCCACGGGTCGGGTGTTTGAACAGAAACTGTCATGTGAGACAGAGGTAGTTATAAACGCGATGTGCAAACATCTATTTGTGGTGGCCAATTTTAATTTTGTGGCAGACTGAGAAATAAATGAATGTATGGAAATGTACAACAACGCTCTCACGTGTATGATGTCACAGCAGTAGGCAGCATAAATATAACGACACGCCTATAATCCCTCCCACTCCGAAGTGATACTAAACTCGATGGAAAAGCTAACCACGCCAAAGTGAGGTGAGCTGACCCGACCCAAACTAAACTAAACCGTGGGGTACTATGCAATAGATAAAACAACCTGGCGAGCGTGTTGTCCTAGGCTAATGCACCAACAGCAAATTTTTGTATAATAAAGGGCTACATTTTGCATCAAAGTCTGTCATTTAAAATCTTTACATTGTATTGTTAGTTGAATTTACATTATGAACACTTGCACTTTGAGATTGTTTATTCAATGTAAGGAGCCCTACATATAAAATGCATTATTACTATAATTATTGAACAGAAATGTATTTTTGATATTCACTGCATATCAGTCATACAGTATGGAGACACGTTGTTTTATCATTTTAGTCCTATGTATGATAGTTTGCAAGGTTATATTTTAATGATTCTAATTTCCTTTCAGGCAATGGTTCTGGGCACTTTGGGGGAGCACTCTCTGCCATTCATAATGGCCCGTCATCGTCAACCTTGCACAGATGCCGGCTGAGGACAAAGTGGCTCTGTCGCACGAAGCTTTCGCGAACATCAGCAAAATATTTTTATTTTTTTCATTTCTGTCTGTCTCTTGTTGTTTTTTATTTCAGTCTCATGCTTCACAACACTTCCAGGCGTTTCCGTGAGTTGTAAATAAAAACATTTGTAAAATATTAAATGTGTCGTTCTCCTTAAGCCTCAAGGATGTTTTAACATTGATTTTTGATTAAAGTATGCAGATTTTCTGTCACTGGTTGTATTGGTTGTGATGTTTTTTAAAAGCCTTTTTCCAAGGTGGTTAGTTTAACACCTGAACACTTCTCAAAAATGTTGGCTTTTTGTTTTCGTAGTGAACAGCTATGATTTACGTTTTTTACAACCTAAACGTGGCAAATATATTCTACAAAGTTTTTAAAACGTCCTTTTTGTTTATATTTAGCGTGTGATTTTAAATGGTTTTGTGGCAACATTACCTAATTACAATGAAAATACAATGTTGTGAGAAGTTGTAAAAACTTTTTTGTGTTTGTATTTTTAATATGATCATAATCTTTGTCCTACGATGTCCTATCTTTATGACTTTAAGCTTGATGTTTTGTCTTTATTCTTCAGCAATTATTTTTTCCACCCCTTCCATTCATTTAGTCATTAGTTTGTGATGATTTCTGTTTCGCTAAATCCATTGTAAAGCAGTGAGCGTCTTTTCTCTCCAGTACAGCAGGAGGCGCTGTAGGTCTTTGGTCCGCAGATAAACAAACTCACTTAAGAACGAAAGAAAGAAAGAGGAAGGGATGACGTGGCAAAACAGTTTGAATCTCCAAAGAGATACTTTCTTTAACAACAAAGGTTATTTGGCGGTTTGGCATAATCTGATTTGTGACTGGGTCTGGATAGTATAATGGAAGAGGAAGATGGGAATGAGGAAATGAGGATTGGTTAAAAGGTCTAAAGGAATGGAAAAATCAAGGATATTTACAGGGTAAAGGAAGAGGAGGAATAAACAATAATAGTAGGACTGAGGGAATGTGGAAAGGACCTTCAAAGAGGAGTATTGAGGATGTAGCTGATATAGTAGAGATGTGAGAAGGAAGTTAAGTCAGGAAGAGGAACTGAAAGTAGTCATCAAGTTTAAAGAGGGACATAATATAGGCAAAGTCGGTTTGTTTTCCTTGACTAGTGGACTGAAAAAGGCAGTAGGAGACATAAGTATGGCAAAGGTGTTACAGGATGGCAGATTACTAATTAAATGCAAGAATAATGAGCAAAAAGATAAGGCTATGAGATTACACATGGGCGTCGGAACCATTATACGTGGGTGGGACAGGACCCACCCACTTTTTAAGACCAATGATAATGGACCCACCCACTTTTTCTCTATTTTAGCGCATTTGTCTGTTCACTTATCAAAGCGCTCTTAGTCCAAATCCATTCCACTAAAGCAGGGATCCCTAACCTTTGCTTTTTTTACACCGCGGACCCGTTTCAGCTTTTAAACATAATTCGCGGGGGTGAGTGGACGCTGAGTTGCTGTTCGAACATAGTGCGGGAAAACCTAATTTGCCAAATGTAACGTTTTAAACAGAAGTAAATGTCAAACAACCATGCATTAGGAAAATTAATAACTGCTTTATTTATAGTATATTTTCTATAGACGTGTAAAACCATATTATAGCGGATTATTTTATTTTCATTGTTTCACGAGTTTGCCTGCCCATTTAGTCTTAATAATTAACGGTAAACGAACTTAGCTTGCTGTTCTTAAAGGAAGCTCGAACCTTAGGTCGGACTCGAGCCCCAAGTTCAAGACACAGAAGAAAAAAGGAGGAGATAATGAGGAGAGATGCCAGAAGAATTTCGTCTGTCGCGGAGGCACAGAGACTCCCGTTTTGCTTTAAATTATAATTAACACAGCACTAAATGGGGTTCCTTTCAAACGTTAAAAGTATAGGCTACTTGTTAAAATATTATTACTGCTGTAAAATAGTTTATTTTGATTATGGCACGATCGCTGGATAATTTTCAAGTTTTTTTTACAGAAGCCAATTACTTTTCATTTGCGATATGAACGTCTTCACGTATTATTATTATTTCCGAGGTACATTTGCAGATAATTCATAAAGTCATACCTCTGTTTAATCGATTGTGTTTTAGAAGTACACATGCTCAAACTCTTATGACAGCATTGTTTCCCGACGGATACCATAAAATAAAGTGATCTCATTTCCAGAATCTCACATTTATATTTCTCTAAGAGAGAGAAAGAGAGATTGGGTATAACAAATAAAAAAGGTATACAAAAGTTGTATCAGTTTACCTTCATTCGTTTTTCTTACCTTTTATTTTCTCAAAATAAAAAATAAACGTAGCCTACTGTCAGCAGAGTAGAGAAAAAATGACACAGAGAAAGATAACTGAAACATGACATCTCGTTATTTGCAAAATATTTAAAGGGCTATTACCAGAATTTGGACCGTAATAGGCTACTGTCTACAGGGTTGTTAATTTAATAAACGCAAATGTTCAGGCTAATTAAAAGGAAACTTGAAAATGTCATCTATTGCAGTAAATGTATTTTTCGGGGGGGTGGGGGTGTTGGGGTTATGTGGGGACCCACCCACTTTTCATTTGCTTCCGACGCCCATGAGATTACAAACGGTGTATAAGAAGTGGGCGAAGTACGCAGCTTTGTAGGTACAAGAACAAAAGGGGTGATAACTGGTATACTGATTGGGAAAAAATTGGATGATATTAAAAAGATGATTAAGGGAGGTACTGTAGTGGATATAAAAAGACTAAAAGCAAATCGTAATGGAGAGAAAGTGGACAGCACTACGGTACTGTTGGAACTCAAAGAGCAAATGTTGCCATATAAAGTGATGGTAGGATATTTGAGTTTCAGGGTGCGGGAGTATATTCCTCCACCAACTCGATGCCATAGATGCCAAAGGTATGGTCATATAGCGAAAGTTTGTAAAGGGAAACTAAGATGTGGGAAATGTGGAGGAGAACATGAATATGGAGAATGTGGAGAGGGGGTTGAGAGGAAATGTTGTAACTGTGGAGGGGATCATTCAGCTGCGTATGGGGGATGTCCTGTAAGCAAAAGAGCAGTTGTGGTGCAGCAGTTAAGGACAACACAAAACATTACATATGCTGAAGCTGTAAAGGTTGTCAATAAAGAAAGGAATGAGACACATGAGATACCGGAAGCACAAGTTAGTGGTGCTGAGGGCAGAAGGCCGAAAGAGGATGTGGTAAATTCAGAGATATTGATACTGTTCATTGCCTATGTGGTTAATTGTTCTGATCAAGCTAAGACAAAAACTGGGAAAATAAAAATAATTGTTAAAGCTGCTGCTAGATTCTTAAATGTGGAGAATCTATCATGGGAAAAGATACAAGCTGATCTAATGCAGGGTGAAACAAGTGATCTATCATTGACCCCTGTAGGAACCAGAGATGCTCACAAGTCTCTGAGCTCGAGTCCGAGTCAAGTCTGAAGTCTTTGAGCTCGAGTCCAAGTCAAGTCTGAAGTCTTTGAGCTTGAGTCCAAGTCAAGTCTGAAGTCTCTGGGCTCGAGTCCAAGTCAAGTCTCAAGTCTCGTTGTAACAAATAAAACTCTAATAACAAATAAAGAAATTATAAAATTTTTTTAAAAAAGAACAAAGTTGCACATCAAGTAAGGTCTTAAATTAGCATTAGGTACAGAAATTAAATTAAATGAATAATAACACTGTCTTTATTGTACAAATTAAATATTATTATTATTATTATTATTATTTTTAGAGCAATAGAGCTGATTTTCTGTTTGTCTTGGGTTGTTTGATTAACATAAATGACACAGACTTAAGTAGGTTAATTAAGGTTACTGTCTCTTTAAGAACAAATAAGCCCTTATTTGACTGGTTTCTGACTGGTTTCTTAAAGGGACACCATGAAACTTTTGGCCACTAGGGGGTGCTAGTATTTTTCACTTCTAGCGCCCCTAGAGCCCACAAGCGCCGCAGCACTGTCGCAAAGGAAAGGAACTGGCCAACCTTAAAACTAAACTAAAAACTAAACATTTAAAATGCTAAACGATCAACATTTTGAGACAACAGGGAGAAACGCAGTCATGTTACAACTTTCTGATGAGGAACTCGTCGTGGCAGAAGCCATTTCTCAATCTGAAGGTTGCAGCCTCCGGATGTCGTATTTCTAATACGTCATCAAGACTGTCTTATTTCACAATATTAACAATTACAAAGTTGACTATTATACTTAGTTAATCGTAAATTGTTGCAGTATGCTTATGACTTGCGAATGTAATGCTCAGTTTACCTTAATAACCCAGGCTTGATGACGTGTGCAGCCTGCATATTTGACCTCCGGAGGCTGCAGCCTTCCAATTCAGAAACGACCAGACGTATTTCCTTGCCTTTTTCCAAACAAATATTGTTGCATCCGCTCTCTCTCCCTCGCCACCAGGATTTTCCGCAATGGCGCTCGTTATTCCTCTTTTTTGTGTGAAAATCGCTCCAAATCCAAGTAAACCAATGCGTTTAGGTCTGCCGCTTTGTAATACGTCACGCGAGTGACAGCGGAACGCAGCAAATGAGGAAGAGAGAAGAGAGAAACGCTCGGATCTGATTGGTGAATGAATAGGGTTTGGTTTTACACTGTGAGCACGTTTGAGTGCTATAGCATCCTGGATTGTAATGTAAATATCATAGACACAGTAAAAAGAAAGGTAAATACGTGAACACAGCATCTGAATACAGGGAACTATATGCAATATAATCGCCGTAATTTATAAAGAACATCGCATTTATGTATGAATCAACAGTTTATATAAAAAATTGCCTTAAAGGGGAATCGAACCCGGGTCGCCCGTGTCATAGGTCCGTGACACTAAAGACTGTGCCACAGAGTCACATAATAGAAGTTGCTCTCTACACTCCTTAAGTAGCCTCCAGCAAAATTCACGTTAAAAACAAATTGTGTGGAGGAAGTGACGTATGCCGTAAAGCAGTCGAATTTTGTAGTTTTTTTTTGTGCTCTGGTTACTACCACAAACCCTAAGTTTTAAAATACGAGTTAAAGTGATACAGACCCCGTCAGGCTATGGTAGACATGTCATTCAACCTATTTAAAGTCGATGTACTATGTTGGACTTTAAGGCGCCCATTGCGTGTTCATAATTTAGAGGAAAGGCAAAAGATACAAATATCTAAGTTCAAATATTTATTGATCAGATATGAAAAAGTTTAACAGCGCGCTGGATCGTTTCAAGGCCACAAGCGGCAAGCAACGAATGCACAGCATTTTAGAAAACATTTATTTAAAGAGTATATGACGTCGTCTTTCTTCTTAAAGTCTCCACCCACAAAGGCTGCTCTCCCTCGTGAATCTGACTCCTTTACCACACCCAATTTCAGCCTGTAGGCAAAGATGGACACACATAGACAAAGAAAAAACAAACTGTTCTCCTCTCATCCCTAGGAGCCCTGCAGTTCCTCTCCAGTACTCCTCCACTTTGAATAGCATGTTATAATGCTTTCTTAGAAACAAATCATTAATAAAACATTAATTTATAAAAAACATAAGCTGTAAGATGAAAGTGATTATTATGTAAAACATATTTCAATATCATGACATCATTTCATTATTTGTAAAATTGGTTATATGAATAAGGCACACATTAACTTCTTTAGATAGATAAACACATATTAAATCTTTTACTGCAATACTACTTCTAAGCAAACACTTTAATCATTATTAAAAACCATCTGTTTGGTAAGAAAACACACACACACACACACACACACACACACACACACACACACACACACACACACACACACACACACACACACACACACACACACACACACACACACACACACACACACACACACACACACACAGGAGATTCTGTTCTTCAAGGTTGAGCTGCCCTGCCCCCATTAAATTATTCTATATGCAACCTTCATTTCATTGGTTAATACAAATTTATCAAAGACAACATCTTATATTTATTACATCAATTATTCAATGATTAATACTGATTAAGTAAGAAATACATTGCATATTTTATCCTGTGAACATTAAGGCATTAGTTAATGACATAGTCGCCTGTTTGCTTTCCCCCTCAGGCCTCTCTCTTATCTTGATCAATGCCAGGCGTAAATTCCTAAATTCCTCCTTGCAGGACACACACAAAAACTGGTAACTCTCCACTCTCAAACATAAACACCTCATTTCTACATAATAGCTCATTGCATATATGAAACACACAATGTTTATAGAATAAAATGATCAATTAAAGAAATATAAAAATGGAACAAAATCAATTTCCACAGTCCTTATTTGGACATCTTTGTAACTTTAACACTTTTAGCAATTAGCAAGATTAATAAAACAACATAAAAATCCCACAATTCCCTCTCTTGACCTCTGAAAGAGGTCACACATTTTCTTCCTCCTCCTCGTCCAGGTTCTGTAGGCCTAATAGGGGCATGCTATATGGGGGTGGACTATTCTCTTTTTTCTCTATTTCAGACACTATCAGTCTGTTACACAGGGATCTCCATTGTTTATGCCAAATATTATGGTGATTATAATTGCAGTTATAACTCTTAGGGCCCACAGAACCTTCCAATTTGCATATAGCTTCATCTCTGTGGAAAAAATACACTCATGCCTATTGGCTAATACTCAAATAACAATCGTAAATTCAAAAAGGAAAAGAAAAATGAAATATGAAATTAATACTGTAGAATTGTATAAGAAACTTAAGAAATTCAAAGATCAAAATTCAAAGGTCAATAGTTACCCAGGTTATAATGAATATATGGTAATTGTGATATTCAGGTCTCTAAACACTTCTGTCAGGATTTCCAGCACTTTGTGGAAATCCAATTTATCTAAGCCACACCCCAGCCGGGGAGTGGATACACTTGTTATGTTTTCTTTCTCACACCACTCTCTCATACGTCTGAGGCTGTGGGTAAAATTCTCATATGTTGGTAAATCAGTACAATTTTGTTTTGTTATTAAATGAAAAATCAATCTGCCGTCGTCCTCGTGGGTAACTGCACATTCACCTGTGTGTTTGTTCTGTCTTACAACCTTTTATGTACCGTACTTCGCTTTGAACTGTACGGCTATACCTGCTCCATAGGCACAATCTGCACTCACACAGTGTGCTAGGGGTTCTGTTGCTGGGCTAGAAAAAATGTCACCTTTTTTATGCACAATTTTACAGAGTGTTTGTTGACTTTGTTGTTGGTGTTGTGTGAGTGTTACCACTGATGTGTTACCACTTCCTGTTTGTCCTCTCTGTATTCCAGCTGATTCACTTTCACTTTCAACACTTTCCCTCTCTTGGACCTGAGTCCTCAGGTCCACACCTTTGTCTATTAGAAACCCAATCATCATATATAACTGCTGGGTTGTTCCCACAATGTCGTTGTGTGGTAGCCTGTCACGAAAAATTTTCAATCATAGCAGTTAGTTTGTAGAAATAAACAGCATTAGTTAGTGGCAGGATTGGATCCTACACCACGTCATGCCTTGGACCTGGAAACTGTCGACCTGTAAGCAATTCAAAGGGTGTGAAACCAGAAATCCTGTTAACAGAAAAGTGAATAGACATTAATGCAATTGGTAATGCGTCAAGCCATGTTATTTTTGTCTGTGCACATAGTTTGTCAAGTCAAGTTTTAATGTCAAAGTCAGGTTCATTATTTCATCTTTGCTCTAACATTGGGGTGATAAGCAGCCCCGAAACTATATGTCAATTCCAGTACGTGTTTGTCAATTTTGTCAGATCTAACTTTGTCTTTGGAAACCATGGTTGGGGATATAAGTGGTTTATTAGGCAGTTGACAACAGCCACTTCATTAGGTACCTTAACAGCCTGTAGTATGTGTCAGGCTTTGCTAGCATTTACTATAGGCCGGCCTTTCCTGGTTTCAAACCCACCTATCTGCCATATGGCAGTTCCATATATACTGCACCAATCACATATGCAGATTCACTATAAACAATCACCCTCTCTTCACCAGTGTAGTGCAAGGCTTTGATAACAGCTGTCATTTCAGCTCTCTGTGCTGACCGTTTACCTTTCAATCTACCACTCAGTCGTGTTACAAAATCACCCTCAACCTGTTCAACAACTGCAAAACCTGCCTTGAATGTGTCATCTGCTGCTCTGAAACAACAACCATCTGTAAACATTGTGATTAACGGTGGGGTAGTTGTCAGTGGTACCGCGAACAAACCATCTCTCAATTTATTTGCTTTTTCAGTCAATGGTATAACAATTATAATTAAATACAATAATAACAATTTGTATATCAGTCAATGGTATACAATCCTGCGGCTCACCCTCAGTGATGAGATCTGCCATGTGAACACCTTCATGCACATATATGATGTCTGGGCTGGCAATTTCCTTAAATACAAAGTTTGTTACAATAATCAGTTATTTTCTATTCTCACAGCTTTTCTTGTTTACCTTTTATAGTGTTCTATGGTGTTCTTTTTTCATTTTCAATTTATTTCTTTTATCTATTTTAATTTCCTTTCTGCCATAGCTGTTCTATGCCATATATATTTGCTTTTTAGCCTAATACCATCAGTGGAATTCTGACTTCCTCTGTAGATACCAAATTCAATTATGCATTTCTTCCTGTCAGATTAATAGGAGTCTGATTTGATTTCAGAACAGGTAGTCACACCTAACAACAAAGTTCTTGATCAGCCTTTAAATTTGTCTAGCTGATTTTCTCATAAAAATTGTCTGTGTCCCTATAGTAACAAGGTCTTTACTAAACATTGAACGGCTGTTTACTCTTTCCCCTTTTTCACTCAAAGGCTCGTATGAAGATGAAAAAGTTCAGTGTCCAGTGAAGTATTGTCCAGTTTCTCTTGCCTCCAAGAACATTATTGTCTTTGTTAGTCTCTTTCTGGATTCCACTCAGTCTTTTTGGTGTTTCATCCTTGTAAATGTCTCTGACCATATGCAGTGCCCCCTTCACTGCTTTAGTTCAAGTATAGTCCCATTCAAATAGAATGTGTTCTCAGTCCAGTTTATGAGTTACTCCTCTCTTTGCAACTCCAGCACTTTGATATCACACACAGTTTTTCATTGTCTGTTTCTTGCCAGCTTTTTAGTCACTTTCTTGAATGTCAAAGGATGAGAGCTTTCAGCCTTTCAAGGTTTAACTTAACCCATTGCAAAATATTGCCTTTCAATTTAAAATAAAATTTATCTTGTGACCACCTTCCATCATCAGATGAAGACTCCTCTTCATTTTGTTAAATCTTTTTGTCCTTTATACAATTTATCTGTGTCATTCACCTTTTAACAATTTTCTGTCCTTTTTCAATTGTTCATCTTCATTTCCACATTTAATAACTTGGTCTCTACTCTTTTCTGTAATTTGTTGTTTTTCTTTCAAAGCTTCGCCTCTGTCTTTCTGCCAGATTTTGCTTAATCCCATTTATGGTTTTAACAGACTCAATATATCACAGACACACTACATTTTCACACAAATAAAATCTACATCTACATTTAATTCACCGCTATTGATTTGAAAAACAGGCTGTTGCATTGGGGCTTTGGCTTTCTCATAAGGAGGAGGTGTGCAAGGAGGGGTAGATCGATTTCACTGGGGGTGGAGCTGGAGGAGGAGCCGTAGTTGTCACACTTGAGTCTGGCTGACTGTTTCCTTGTTTAACTTCCTGTTGCTTTGCAGCTGCACCACTGTAAACTTCCCCTTTTCTATTTGATTCAATAGCCTGCATGGCAGCAGCAACCAGAGCCAATCTTGTCCAAATTCTCAACTCTTTCTCTTAGTCTTTTACAGTTGGTCCCTTTCCAAACTATTATCATTTTTTCCATGGCACATACACCGGTAAACACACATATTCATCACACTCTTTCTGAAATTCAACCATTCTTTATACAACTGTAAATACAATTCCTCTATATATATACAACGTCAAAATGAAATATACCCAAATACAACTGCAGAATCAAGTGCACAATGGAATTTCCTGGGCCTGTAACCCAAAGGTTTCCACACCCTTAATTCAATACTGTACTCAATTAGATGATTTCTAGGACTTTCACCTAAAGGTCTCTCAACCCATAAATTTAATACTGTACTCAATTAGATAATTTCTAGGACTTTCACCTAAAGGTCTCTCAACCCATAAATTTAATACTGTACTCAATTAGATTATTCCTAGGCCTTCCACCTAAAGGTTTCTCAACCCATAAATTTAATACTGTACTCAATTAGATTATTCCTAGGCCTTCCACCTAAAGGTTTCCCAACCCATAAATTTAATACTGTACTCAATTAGATTATTCCTAGGCCTTCCACCTAAAGGTTTCCCAACCCCCTACGGGCTTCAACCCGAGTTGGTATTTTATAACGCCTAATGCGTTAAAGGAATCCTCAACCTTTTATTTAACAAAAAAATTCAAAAATTTCAAAAAGTTTTTCACTCTGATCAATTCTTATTGTTTAAATAATTAATTTCAGTTCGGAGCTCCCTATCAACACAATTAATTTGGTATATCCAAATAGCAGAATTCGATACAACAGGTTTCTGCTTACCTTTATTTTAGAAGACCGGTCTTTTGTGTTGAAATGGAGCCCTCCCTTACTCTGGTTTCCTCAATGTGAAACCCTCCTTCCTCTCACTCTCTCCTTTCCCTCCACAAAACGTCGGCGGTCACCAATTGTTGGACTTTAAGGCGCCCATTGCGTGTTCATAATTTAGAGGAAAGGCAAAAGATACAAATATCTAAGTTCAAATATTTATTGATCAGATATGAAAAAGTTTAACAGCGCGCTGGATCGTTTCAAGGCCACAAGCGGCAAGCAACGAATGCACAGCATTTTAGAAAACATTTATTTAAAGAGTATATGACGTCGTCTTTCTTCTTAAAGTCTCCACCCACAAAGGCTGCTCTCCCTCGTGAATCTGACTCCTTTACCACACCCAATTTCAGCCTGTAGGCAAAGATGGACACACATAGACAAAGAAAAAACAAACTGTTCTCCTCTCATCCCTAGGAGCCCTGCAGTTCCTCTCCAGTACTCCTCCACTTTGAATAGCATGTTATAATGCTTTCTTAGAAACAAATCATTAATAAAACATTAATTTATAAAAAACATAAGCTGTAAGATGAAAGTGATTATTATGTAAAACATATTTCAATATCATGACATCATTTCATTATTTGTAAAATTGGTTATATGAATAAGGCACACATTAACTTCTTTAGATAGATAAACACATATTAAATCTTTTACTGCAATACTACTTCTAAGCAAACACTTTAATCATTATTAAAAACCATCTGTTTGGTAAGAAAACACACACACACACACACACACACACACACACACACACACACACACACACACACACACACACACACACACACACACACACACACACACACACACACACACACACACACACACACACACAGGAGATTCTGTTCTTCAAGGTTGAGCTGCCCTGCCCCCATTAAATTATTCTATATGCAACCTTCATTTCATTGGTTAATACAAATTTATCAAAGACAACATCTTATATATATTACATCAATTATTCAATGATTAATACTGATTAAGTAAGAAATACATTGCATATTTTATCCTGTGAACATTAAGGCATTAGTTAATGACATAGTCGCCTGTTTGCTTTCCCCCTCAGGCCTCTCTCTTATCTTGATCAATGCCAGGCGTAAATTCCTAAATTCCTCCTTGCAGGACACACACAAAAACTGGTAACTCTCCACTCTCAAACATAAACACCTCATTTCTACATAATAGCTCAGTGCATATATGAAACACACAATGTTTATAGAATAAAATGATCAATTAAAGAAATATAAAAATGGAACAAAATCAATTTCCACAGTCCTTATTTGGACATCTTTGTAACTTTAACACTTTTAGCAATTAGCAAGATTAATAAAACAACATAAAAATCCCACAACTATCACAAGGGTCTTGAAAATGTATTATGAAGGTTGAAAAATTACATGGTGTCACTTTAAGATATAAACAAAAATGTTTATATTAGAAAAAGAATACTGTGAGATCATTTTGTGTGTATGTGCCCTGTCAAGAACAGAAAGATTTTATGTTTTCTTAACCTTTGAAACACTTCTCTCTGTATGTGCACTACTGAGGGCACTTAAACGCGTGCTTAAACACAGGCGGAGAGCGTTGTTTTTCATTGCTCTATTCAGCAAATGTATGTTAATGGACTACAGTATGACAGAAAGTAGCGCAACTCTGGACCTGACTTGAGCTGGACCGAACACACTTAACCGCATGTGCATATAGAAATCTGCTCACTTGAGCGCTTTTTTGCGGTTAAATTGTTTAACCATTTAAACAATTGCAAGCCTTAGAAACACGTTAAACTTACCCTATTGAAATTGCATATTAATCCGCGAATCGCATGCGAGCCGAACCGCGGATCCGTCACAGCACTACCCAAAGCTTCAGATGAATGGCACAGCAGCGGCAGGTGGCAGTCAACATGTATGTTCGCGGCCGCGCGCGCAGAGCAGATACGTCACGTGTTACGTCGTGGGCAGGTTGTAGGTAACGGAGGGAGGGAACAGCGAGCTCATCAGACGTTTCTTAAAAATAAACATTGTTCACGAGTCGCGCAGCTCGAGTCCGAGTCGAGTCTGAAGTCTTTGAGGACGAGTCTCAAGTCGAGTCTGAAGTCACTGTGTGTGCGACTTAAGTCGCACTCGAGTCCGAGTCTCAAACTCGAGTCCCCATCTCTGGTAGGAACTTAATGATTTTACAGTGAAATGCAAGAAGTGGCCAATGGGCAAGAGTTAAAAGGCTTTATTTATAAATTAGAGATTAAACCAGATGTAATTTGCATTCAGGAGACATGGCTTAAGCAGTCATTAGACTTTGTTATAAAGGGATACATAGGTGTTAGAAGAGATAGAGTGGAGGGAAGTGGTGGAGGGTGTGCAATTTTTGTCAAAAGAGGAATGCAGTTAAGAGAGGTTAAGAATGGTGGGGATTTGGAATATATTGTAATTGAAATCTGGACAAATAGTGGTATTATGGGTATCATTCATTTGTACACTCCATGCAGACATTTAAAAGTTGAATATCTAGATGAAATGTGGGAGAATAGGAAAGGTATTTGGTGTGGTGACTTTAATGCCCATAGTACTCTTTGGGGGGATAGGGATGGAAATGTGATTGAGGAATATTTGGGTGAGAAAGAGCTAGTATGCCTGAATGATGGCACAGGTACGAGGATTGATGTAGCAATGGGAAATATGAATCTGCAATAGATCTTACATTAGCTACAAAGTCAGTAGCTGATATATGTAGCTGGGAAGAATTGAGAGAAAGTACCGTAGGCAGTGACCATTTTCCAATTGTAATTCAGGTAGGAGTGGAGTTGGTAAGCGAGCATGTAATGAGGGAAGGAAGATGGATATTAGAAAGAGCGGATTGGGACTCATTTAGAGAGGTTAGTGAATGCAGTTTGGTGGGTATAAATAATTCAGAGTGTAACGAAATTATGTAGGGGAATTAGCAACAGCTTATTAGTCGCAGCAGAAGTAGCTGTCCCTAAAACTAAAACTAAAAATGTCAGAAAAAGTGTACCATGGTGGCCTAAGGATTGCATCGAGAGTATAAAGCATAGAAATAGAATTCTGAAGAAGACACACAGCTTTCAGAATATGATCGAGTATAAGAGATTGCAAGCAATAGTGAGGAAAACAATAAGAAAGGCAAAAAAAGAATATTGGCAAAAGTTCTGAGATTCCATTGGCAGAACCACGCCAATACAACAAGTATGTGGAATGATAAAGAAAATGAGGGGTAATGGGAGAGAATATGATTATCCAGTGATGATGGAAAGTGAAAGAATCATTACTACCAGTAGAGACAAGGCAGAAGTAATAGCAAAGACATTAGTAAAGGTACATAGTGAAACAAATTTAGACCAGGAAGAAAGGGAAGGAAGGGAAGCTACTATTCTAAGATATAGAGCAGAGATTGGTAATGACATTGAGGATGATGGTGTGGTAAATGATCTATTTACAATGAAAGAACTGAATTGTGCGTTGAAGAAAGTGAGTAAATCTACACCAGGGAAGGACATGGTATGTTTGAAAATCTTACTGATAAAGGTAAGACAGTAATAATGGTTCTGTTTAACAAAATATGGGTAGAAGGGGTAATACCATGTAGTTGGAAGGAATCAATTATTATCGAGAAACCTGGTAAAGATGCTAAATTGCCTAGTAGTTATAGGCCTATTGCACTTACATCTCAGTTGGGTAAAATCATGGAAAGGATGCTAAATGATAGATTGGTGTTTTTATTAGAATCTAAAGATGTGTTAAAGAATTACCAGAGTGGTTTTAGGAAAGGTAGGGGGACTATGGACCCAATTGTGCTGCTTGAAGATGTCATAAGAAAGGCTCAAGTAAACAAAGAAACTGTACTAGCCCATATTTTTTGATATAGAGAAAGCTTATGATATGATGTGGAAGGAGGGGCTTCTGATCAAGTTATATAAGTTGGGAGTAAAGGGAAGAGTGTTCAAGTGGATTTAATCATTTTTATCTAAAAGAAGAATTAGAGTTAAATGGAGTTTTTAGTGAGGTATATGAGGTAGACAATGGTACTCCTCAAGGGAGTATTATTAGTCCATTGCTATTTTCAGTAATGATAAATAACATATTTAAAAATGTAGAAAGAAATATTGGAGTAGCTTTATTTGCAGATGATGGAGCAATGTGGAAAAGGGGGAGAAATGTCTATCACAGTATGAGTAAGATGCAACAAGCAGTGGATATAGTGCATAGATGGGCAATTGAGTGGGGATTTAGGATATCAGTTGAAAAAACTAAGGTTATTTTCTTTACTGGGAAGAAAATAAATCAGGAGCTAAAGATTCAAATAGCTGGTAAGGAATTGGAAAGAGTAGAGAGCTTTAACTATCTTGGAATGTGGTTTGATAAAAGATTGACATGGGCAGTACATATTCAGAAGATGGTAGAAAAGTGTAAAAAGGTACTGAATGTAATGAGGTGTTTGCGTGGGGTGGAATGGGGTGCAACTAAGAGTGCTATGCAAACGATATATATTGGACTGATTAGATCAGTTTTTGATTATGGGTGTATTGTATATGGATCTGCTGCTAAGACTATTTTAAATAAACTAAACAGAATACAAAGTCAAGGTCTAAGTTTATGTTGTGGAGCTATGAAAACTACTCCAGTGGCAGCCATCCAAGTAGAGATGTGAGAGATGCCGTTAGACCTTAGAAGGGACCAACTTAGTCTGGTGTTCTGGGCAAATCTTAAAGGTCATAGGGAAGACCATTTAAGTCAATCTACACTGGTAGAGAGTCAAGAGAGACAGAATGGTCTGAAGAGTGGTTTTGGATGGACTGTTAAACAGAAAGCATATGAGATGGAAATAGCCTCATTGGATATAAGTCCTACAGTGGTACCTCCGAGAACTCCTATATGGACTCTTGAAGATCTTTCCATTGATCTAAACCTTTTGGAAGAAGCTCAGAAGGAGGATATAGATAGTAATGTGGTTCAGAGGTATTGAAGGGAAAGATATGGGGATAGAATAATAATTTATACAGATGGGTCAAAAAGGGAGTCAAGAGTGGGGGTGGCTTTTGTTATTCCAAAGTTAAAAATTGCATCCCAAAAAAGAATTAATGATAATTTAGCAGTCTATACAGCAGAGTTAGTTGCTATTGTATTGGTGCTTTCTTGGGCTGAAAGCAATAAGACAAGAAGTTTGGTAATTGCTTCTAAGTATTCAGAACATTAATTCACAAACTAGGCAAGACATTGTTATAGAAATTGTCCAAATGGCAAGTAAATAACCCAAAGGTCGGCCAGATCACACAAGGGCGGGCCACTATAGAGGTAAGCATAAATGTACTTGCTTATTCTGTGTAGTGTTTGTGTGGTCTGCCGAAGGTAAGCCTCTCCAAATTGAACACAGCGATTTGATACTTATAATATTAATTAATTTGCTTCCATTAAGATAAAGATAAAATATTGAATTGAAAAACAAAAGGGTTCCAGATTCTAAACAGGTGTGCGGGTGTCGGGCTTGGTGCTCGAAAAAACCCCTGCTTGGGCAGGTCACGCGAGAGGTGTTTCGGGCCTTGGGGTACGGAGCTTGGTGCTCGAAAAAACCCTGCTTGGGCAGATCACTCGAGAGGCGTGTCGGGCCTTGGGGTACGAAGCTTGGTGCTCGAAAAAATCCTGCTTGGGCAGGTCACGCGAGAGGCGTGTCGGGCCTTGGGGTCCGGAGCTTGGTGCTCGAAAAAACCCTGCTTGGGCAGGTCACGCGAGAGGCGTGTCGGGCCTTGGGGTCCGGAGCTTTGTGCTCGAAAAAACCCTGCTTGGGCAGGTCACGCGAGAGGCGTGTCGGGCCTTGGGGTCCGGAGCTTGGTGCTCGAAAAAATATATAATTATTACACGGTGAGATTTAGACGCTCAAATCCTGTAGGTCAGGTGGCCGTAGGTACGGTCTATGTGTTATTTGTCTTGTTGCTTTGTGTTGTTTTTGTCAGTAATTGTAGCATTAAGTTGTTGAACTGTGTTAAAACTGCAATCAGTTTATGTGTTCTATATGAAGGTTGGGCTGATGAGAGAGTGTTTTTCTATGTCTGTGTCTTATTCAGCGTGGGAAAATGTTTGCCTGCTAGAGCTGTGTGTGTGAAGAGATAAGAGTTAAGAGAGCAGAGAAAGGAGGGGCTCATTGTGTATGAGAGAGAGAGAGTGAGAGAGATTTTGGTGAATGAGAAACTGTTTTGAGAGAGAATATATGAGAGATCTGTGTGCCTGTGAGAGATTCAGTGTGTGTGGCTATATGTGTCTGTAAGTAAAGAGATAAGGAGAAAGTGAGGCCTCTGTAAATATAAACTGTAAATATGAGTGATTTTATCTTTAAAAAACATAGCTTTTGATCTTATATTTCATTTTCTCATTTTCTTTTTTCCTTAATAGACTTGAGGAAGTAATTATGGATGATAATAACTTAAAATATAAGAGACGTGTATTTATAGCAGCTAGGGATGTTCATATTGTATATAATAAAATAATTGTTAACGCATGGTGACACAAAGGTGGACCCTAAATGACACATATTAGCAAAAGCAAAACTTTTTGAAATGCGTCCTGCTTTAGAAATGACCTCTGTGGTAGATGAAAAAGAGACAATCTGCCCTTTTTGGATAAAAATCATCTGAGCTGATTGCGTGCTCTTTGATGAGGTAATGTTGCGTGAATATCTGATAATGTATGAATCTTTATCCTGTTGTTGATCTGTCGCTGCTGTTTGCACGTTTAAATGAGATAAAATGTTTTGTTTTTTATCAGGTCACAGACAACCGTCAACTATTTTTACTCAATGACAATTCAATATTAAAATCTTATAAGTTAATGGTTAATGTTCTGTTAATAAGCTGCGGTTGTCGGTTGTGAAAATTAACTGATATGAACATCCCTGCAGCAGAAAGCAAACTGAAATAAGAAATATTAACAATTACTTCTGGAAAAGCATTTAACAAATATTTAGAAGTAATATGATATAAATTAATAGACTGGTATGTGAGATAATTAGTGGAAGACAGAAGTAGAGAAAAAGTGGCCATAGATAACCTGGCAAGTAATAATTAGAATCCTTTGTGGAATGTCATGTTGATAGAATATTTAGATGAGGTTTGCTCATACAACCTTCAGAGATCAAGTAGGCCACGTACGCTGAAACTGGAAATAATAATATTTTGGAAATATTATTTGTGAGTGTGAAGATGTCTATTTATTCATTGGTCACCCCTTATTTTGTATTAGGGAATATACAATAGTTATTACATAATAGTAAACAATAATAAACAATATTATGAATAAATAAAAAGTAATCTGTGAAAAAAAACTAAATGCATAAATATGAGCGGTGCATTGTGAACGTAGGCCTTTGATTGCCTGTGACAGAAAAAGTCTAGTAAGAGTATTTGTGGGAGAATTTGAGGGAGGAACCTTGAAGAAATAAATTTTCCAAATTAACCCATGTAATTAATTCTAATTATGGTGAAGTGTGTTAACAGACATGGCATCCACATCATTGGAAAGGCTGAAGTCCAGGCATCCTATCAGAAGGGATTTGATTACGAGAACTTCCAAACAAATGGACCAAACGTACCAAACACTTGAGGACAAAATGGCCAGAGGATGGGACATTTGAGGTAACAGTGTGTGAGGACATGGAAATATTTGTAAAAATTTAAATCGCTAAGAGTAAAATATAAGAAGAGATGAGAAAATAATAATAATAATAATAATAATAGTTTTTAATTTATTCAAAAAAGGAGGGACTCAACTTTTTGAAAAAAAAAAAGAATAAAGAGATTCTAAAAGAAGATGATAAAAAGTTGCAGACAAAGAAAAAAGGCCTCCTCTAGTTATGAGGGATCAGAGAACCAATTACCAATAATTATAGGTGACATACAATTTGAGGACAGAATAGAAGTAGAGCCAGACCAAAAGCAGGCTAGATCACAACCCCTTTTACAAACCCCTATACTCGCCACAAACACAGATGAGCCCACAGCCCCCCCCCAAAAAAAGAATAAAAAATAAAAAAATTAAAATAAAAAAACACTGACAGCAAATCAAGGCCACAACCCAGTTCTTAACGCATATGCTGATGCAGCCAAAGCATTAGGACAGATGTTATACATAAGGCATATGATAGTGTAGCCACAGCCCTAAATAAGATAACACCCCTAGACGTAGGCAGAACAGAAAGGCCTAAGTTAAGGAAGGACACATTTAGGAATGACATTTTAGAAAAAAGTAAATGATACAACACCGGCAGGAATTGTAGAGTAGGGACCAGGCAGGCTGGAGAGATCAGACCAGTAAAAAGCTACCAACAAGAGGAAAATTCAAGCAAGCAGCCGGTATCTCAAGGATGGAGAGAGAGGGTGCAAGGATTCAAAGTTTGAGACTGGACACTGGGTAAACGTTGGACAAGAACAGCAAGCTGCATGGATTTATGCCAAGTTTATGTTGAAGAACCCAGAAATAATACATCAATGTGCCTGATTTTGATAAAGAGACAACAAGGACAATATATACCCTGGGCCATGCAGGATTTTGATGGACTAGCTGCACGCTTTCCAGAAATACATGAAGGAGCTGGAAAATGGATACAAATTTTTGAGCAAAAGACAGCAGAGTGTGTCTTAGCCATAGGAGATATCAACTGTGAAAAGACCTGAAAGAAGACTTTGTTTTAGCTGCACTGTTTAGAAATGCAATAGTGGAAGCTATGCCACCACCGGTTAAAACCAAATTCGAAGATGTGGTCGGACTGAACTCCAAAACACACAAGGAGTTCTGTCATCAAGTTTCACATGCAGTCAAGCAGCACCGAAAGAATAAGCTGAAGGAAACAACAGCAGAGAGAGAGAGAGAGATGCAGAGGGGGCTGGCACAGTTACAGCGGGACGACTTTGTGAACAAAACAAAAAAAAGCACAAGCTGTGTTGAAGGAGAAACAACCAGCTTTAATGTGCTCATCAACACACCTGCCCCCACCATCCAGCAAACACAGATAGCAACACCAGCCCAACCCACTCCGGGAAATGCTCAACAGCAAACCACTCTCATTGTTATCTGTGCAAAGGTAAAACAGAAAAACAGCAAGAAAGGACAAAAACAGCATGGAGGCAAAGGACAAGGCAGAACAAAAAGATCGTGATAGATGCTGGGGCTGTGAAGATGCTGGGGCAGCCTGGACACTTCAGAAGTGAATTTCCGAATAACCCATGGTCTAATTAAGATCAACAAAACTGACAGCAGAATTAACAAGGCGGATGGTTGAACCAACAAGACTGGCAGCCAAACCAGAGACAGTAAGGGCCACCCTAGCAGCAGCAATCACAACAACAACAACAACAATCACAGTGTGGTCCAGTGAATCTGTGGCATGGGCCAGACCAAAGCTAATAAGGTTGCCCAGAGGATTCTAACGGGAGGGGTCAACATCCAATGATAACTGACAATGCTGACGAGAGATTATTGACTCTGCGGGTTGAAGTTGAAGGCAAGTCTGAACCTATGATGACTGACACTGGAGGAACTTATACATGCGTAAGTCCAAATTATACCACACACCTCCACCTGTCTGAAAATTTTGAAAACAAGCAGGTTTTAAGGAAAACCCCAGCTGACACCTCTGATTGCTCCAGTCTGTCTGTAAGCAAAAGCCAAACAAGTGACTTTAGCCAGCTTAGTTTCTGAGCACACCCATTAATTATTAGAAAGAGATGCCCTGTGTAGATTAAAATTGCAGATACCTTGTTCCCCTGATGGAATTTATATTAACAGTGAGGTAGTTAGAAAAATGACAATGAAGACACCACAAGTAAACGTATATTGGATAGGAAAATTTAGGATAGAATATATACATGATAATTACAAAATGGAAAAAGTTTATGAAAGAGCAAATTAATGAACATAGAAGGTACAGTCAGAATTTTTACTGTATTATGATATATGACCCCTTATGCAGAACAGATCTAGAAAAAGAGTGAATAAATGGGAAGGAAGGATAGAAAGTTCCCCTGATTTCCCAACATATAGAATAGGGCCCCAAGTTACAGCTTCACAGATAGACACTTGATTTATAAAAGAAAAAAAGGATTTTTGACTCTACAGCACATGTAACTATTTTGCAGGCAAATAATTTGTAAGGGATCTCAGGTTTCGGAAGGGGAACAAAATTGCAATCGTTGCCGGGTTTCTGACACAATATGTCTGAGAGCGTTGCTAGAGTACGAATATATTGTATTGCAATATGGAGCGTTTAAGTATTAACATTAAATCAAAACTAAACAACAGATTTGTAAATGAAAAGGTTTAATTACAGTACTGACTTAAAGTTACAGTTGAAATGGTTATACTATAAATGCATGAAATGGTAAATAATACAAACAATTGACTGTTTCCAATGTATGTGAGATATTACCTGATAAGATAGAGAACAGAGAAAGAAAGAAAGTTTAGAAGAAAGAGAACTGGAACCTTGGCCTAATGGCCTGAACCCCAGTGAAGAAGAAAGGAAAGGGAAAAGGCCAATGCAAAAGGCAAAAGCCAAAGCAAAAAGCCCAGAGCTCATAAAAACATTGACCTTTATCCTCTATCTCTTGACCATGTGACTAAACCTAACTTGATACATTCAAATTGACCAATCAGAAGATCACCTTTAACCCCCAATGTACTTGATCAAACCCAACATAATACATTCAAACTGACCAATCAGAAAACCACCTAAAACCCCCACTGTATTGGATAAACATTTGTGACAATAGTCTTTGATCACTATCAGCATAGGGGGCTGTGACAAGTTGTGACCAAGTAATAAATTCCTATATTTATTTTTAATCTTACAAATTTTTGTATTAAGATCTTAGCCATATGATGAAAATAAAGTAGGGAACGCAGTAAAATTCTATACTGCTCATTTTGGAAGAGAGGAGAAACAAGAAAGTTGTGTGCACCATGGTTCTGGCAGGAGTAGTTGCAACTGATAAGAGATGCTTTGGCAGTCATCCCAGAAACACAGGCAGGCCTAACATCAGAAATAGAGCAGCTGATTCAGACAAATTTATGGAAAAGCTAAAACATATGCGAGTTTAACAAAAATTTGCAAAACCTGTAAGAATTAAAATGGAAAACAACAATACCCATTGCGACAGCAGACAATACAATGTATTAGAAGCACTATTAAGGCATTAGGAGTTTTTAGTAGAAACAACAAACTATTGTAAAACAAAAATATTTCCTGTAGCTTAAGGTAAACTTTTTTGTTTTGTACATGATTGGAGAAATATAAATGATGTATTTGAAGATTGGCCAGCATAAGTTCCAGGTTCACACACACTGTTAAACAGTGCTGGACTGGTAATCTGGCATACCGGGCAAATGCCCGGTGGGCCGACGTCCTTGGGGGCCGGTGAATATAATATGATTATTTTTTTATTGGCCAACGACCGGCCCATAAAGCAGGGACAGCGGCCCATTGGTTAATTTTCCATACTGACACTGGGCTTGCCCAATCATCTCTTAACAAGCTCCACCCCTCTGTTTCTTGTGTCAGATGGACAGAGCGATGATCTGACACAAGAAACAGAGAGCGAGTATCATACAGACGTAACATACATCTCACACTATTTTTGTCTGACCAGCCCATAACACTCGTACATCGCGCAACGCAGCCCGTTGCTTTCTTTCTTTGTTTTAATGTAATTCATTAATGGCGCTAAAAGGTGCGGTGGCAATGTATCGCATTTTCCAAAAAAGTTAGCATAAGATTTTTTTTCCCGAACAGACCGGCCCAGGAGACACCTAATCAGCAGCCCATTGGTTCTTTTTTATTTGACATTTGGCTAGCCCAATCATATGAAGGTATATTTGGTGCAAAACAACTGCACACCTGTGACAGTGGAATTTGTATTTGTAGAGACTATCCACACATGTGTATCAGTAAACTTGAAGTCGCAGAGGACGAGATGCAAACTTGTAGATTTTTTTTCTTTCCCTCAAATACAATACAACAGTTACACATTCACAAATCCTTCAGTGCAGCTGCACAAATCCCATTTTACAAATCACAGATTAAGAAACTCACAAGTTCACATTTTTTGCTACAATTGATGCAGTAAATATGGTGCATAACCTACTTGAACGCCTGCATCAAATAATGTGAAGTCACACACAAATTTTGTACATTTGCAAAATCAGTTTGTGCATCTGTGCGATGAGACTTGCATGTGTGTACAATTTATTTTTCACAAATATTTTTTTATTTTTTTAATATTTTCTGGCCCAAACACAAGTACATAAATACAACTGCTTGAATCTGCTGCTACGAGTTTCAAATACTCTTTTTCATGTGCTCTCTCTTCTGCACCAAATATCTCGACATAAATGGTGCGAAAGTGATTTGTATACCTGTAGGCTTTGGCGAGCACTGTTCAGCACTGCCAACCAGGTGGCGCCCCCGATACTCACTGAAGCAGAGTTTATTAATTACCACCAATGTTTCAGCAAAGTAAATCGCCTTTATCAAGGTATTACAGTTTTTCTGAATTGCTAAAACACTAAACCCCAATCTCTGAACCAAATTCATAGCGGCCTAAACCCATTTGTCAAATCATGCACTCTTTCTGCAAAATTCTAAACACAAACTTCTCACTAAAACACAGATTTCACACTGCAATGCACTTGTTTTATAAATGCTAAACACAGGCAGGCAAAAGTTGAACACAATTACAACACTGTTATCATCGAGTAAACACAACAACTCAAAATTCTACACACTTTTATCTAATGGTATTTTTTACCAATTGTGTGGATTGGAAACAGTCTGAGAGGCAGATGAAGAGTATGAGGAAGAAGAGGACACCAGAGATGATGCAATTGACAAAATTTGCAGTTGGATTGCTGACTTTTTACAAAATACAAGTGCTGCTTACAGTAATATTGAAAACTTACTATTACTTGCAGTACTTACAGTAAAGTATTCGCTATATTCACTGAACTAAACTTGTGATTACAGTAATAGAGATTTTTAACAGTATGTGTTGTTATGTACAATAAACATGTATTTTTCTGTAAGCAGATCTCCTGGATGTTGTGTTTTCCATTTTTTAAGGTAGTGTCTAATGGATGCTTGTAGTGTTTTATATTATAGACTTATGTGTGTATGATTTGAAAGCTTAGTTTGATTTTGAGTACAAGTGAAATGGTTTTGAAGGAATTGTTTGATTTTGCTAGAAGAGTCAGAGGTTCTGTGAATTTTGTTTAAAATTGGGATTTGTGTTTAAGGTTTTGAGAAAATGAGTGACGGTTTCAAAAAATGTGTTTTAGCAATTCAGAAAAACTGTATTTTCACCAAGTGGAGAACAATATAAATTGGAGTGCTAATTATACACACATGAAGGTAATTACATACAATACTCCAATGATTCATTAGTAAACAAAATATAAGTTTCATAAATTTCAAACCATCAATATAAGTAGATTAAAAAATACAAGCAGCAAATACACACATAGGCCTACATTTAAGTAAGATACCAAATGATGTAAGTCCCATTCATTTTTAATATCATAAAACAAATTATTTTATTTTTCAGACTAATTTTTAATTCAAACAGGAGGTGGGGCCATGGAAAGAACGTTTGTGATTTCTTTTGTAAAATAACCTTTTTTTTTGAAGAAAAATATGTGTATTTAAATCATGCTTTTTCTTCTAATATACTAATTTGGATGATTATTTCTGTCTTTTTGAATCGGGTTACTGAACAACTAAATTCTTTTTATTATTATATAAACAGTTGTTCTGATTTCTTAACATTTAGTTTGGATGCTAACCCAAATCAAATCAGCTTTTTAGACTTGTGGATAGCTCGTAATTGTTTATATAGGGATCCGATTAAAAAACCTACAGCTCGTAATACACTATTGAGAGTGGATTCTTATTGTCGTGAGCAGGGCCGTACGCAGGATTTTATAAATACCGAGGTCCATATGTATTTTTTTAGGGCATGCACCCCAGGAAAAAATTATTATTTCTCTGCTCTACATATATGAATTATAACACATCAGAAAACCAAAGAATCGAATAACTATAGATTTCAAACCATGTCAGTATGCGCAAGAATTGTGTTGTTTATTAGTAAGACATTGAAATAATTATGTTACCATCCTGGGCACTGTCAGTTAAGTAAACATAGGCTAACTGAATATAGGATCAGTTTAGTGAATTAACCAAAGGCTATCAAGAATTTGTTTATTAAATTCATTCACAATATGCACACACTTATTATACACTTAATATGCTGAAATACAACATCAATATTGCAGTGGCAGAACTAGAATTTTATAAATGGGGTGGCCAAGGCTACTTTAGGGGGTCCATATCCCATGAAAGAAAACGATATGTAATTATTATAATACTTCACATTACCCCATATTAGATAAATATTCTTCTTGCCCTGAATTCATTACATGCATTATACTAACTGTAAGATACAAACATAATGCAAGGCTGAACTTGCATAATAAACCAATAATAAACCAACTTACTTCAAAGAGCAGAGCTCAACATTAAGGATTGTTGGCAAAAAAAGATATTTATTTAAAATTAAATATGGATTAATCTTTTTTTACGAAGTTACAGTCAGGACCAGTGAGTGATTTTCTCTTCTTTTGTTATTTAAGTAACTTTAATGACTTCAACCGGTACTGTTTTTTAGACTTTAAGACAGAATGTAATAAAATTTTTACATTCTGAAGACATATTAAGACATAATCAGTAGTTTACTATGATACTCACTAAAACAGTCCGGACCTCAATGGTGGGTACGGCCAAGGTCAAGAGTCCTGTCTGTGTCTGCCCTATGGCCCTGTCCCAAATGGCGCACTTCATGTGGACTTTCGGTCTTGTGGCCTTAAATTGCGCGTTCTCGCTTAGTCTACGAGTCCGTGTCCCATCTGTCATTTTTACGCTTTGAAGTGTGCTCATCAGCGCCTCCTTTGCCCCCTTGATGCGGTCTTCAGCGAAGCCCGCACTGCAGCAGGCTTCGCGCACTTTGCCAACCCAGAAGTCCTTGCGAAAGGGCAATCAGACCAATCAGGCGACGGAAGGGAGGAGTTCACACTGACGGGCAAGCTCTCTTCCTATTTCCGGGGTGATGCTCGAGTCTGTCCCAAAATACGACTCCGGTGCACCCACGTGGACTCACATCAAGGGTCCCTAAAGTCTGGACTACGTGATGTCATCAAAGTGTGGACTCTGAGGAGGACCACAAGTCCGTAGTGTGCCATTTGGGACAGGGCCTATTTCCCTCTTGTTCCTTTGTTGCCCCGCCCCCTTTTTTGTTGCCATGGACATTAATTCATACTCCACCCACTGCCCATCTGTTTCCATAGTAATTAATTGTTTCCGTTCTGTCATTGGTTCTTGTCACGTTTAATTACCCTGCCTGTTGATTGCCTGTTTGTCAGCCGTTGTTTTATGTTGGTTGTTTTCTGTCATGTGTTACTGTTCGTGTTCTTGCCTGTGCTCCTGTACCTTTTTTGGATTTAATACACTTAAAAACTGCATTTGGATCCACTCATCTTGCCATGTCTTGCCTTCTTGTGACAGTTATCATCCGTTAACATTGAAGAAAAGTCTTCCTTAAGGTCAAATGTAATATATAAAGTCTAAAAATAATATATAAGGGACCAAATGATTTTATTAAGAATCTTAATGATATGGAAATATCTTTGGGATTAACCCCCAAACAAATACAAGCTTATTTATTTGATAACATGTCACTGTGGTAAATCATATGTAGGAAAAACAAATAGAGAGTATAAAACACACATCACAAAACACCAGAGTGCAATAATATGCAGAAATATGAACCTGCTATTAGCACTGCATTTTGTTGAACTTAATCATCCTATTACTTCATTATTGTATATAGGAATTGAGAGGGAATTTCCATCTAGAAGGTGATGTGAGTTTGACCAATTTACTTAGACAGAAGGCCTTTTAGGTATATTAAATGTGAACATTGGCACACATGGTTTAAAAGTAGATTTTGATTTGGGTTGTTTTTATAGGTATTATGATATTAAAAATGAATGGGCCTTACATCATTTGGTATCTTATTTAAAGTTAAAATGTGTGTATTTGCTGCTTGTATTTTTTAATCTACTTATATTGATGGTTTGAAATTTATGGAACTTATATTTTGTTTACTAATGAATCATTGGAATATTGTATGTAATTACCTTCATGTGTGTATAATTAGCACTCCCATTTATATTGTTCTCCACTTGGTGAAAATAATACCTTGATAAAGGCGATTTACTTTGCTGAAACATTGGTGGTAATTAATAAACTCTGCTTCAGTGAGTGTCTGGGGCGCCACCTGGTGGGCAGTGCTGAACAATGCTCGCCAAAGCCTACAGGTATACAAATCACTTTCGCACCATTTATCTTGAGATATTTGGTGCAGAAGAGAGAGCACATGAAAAAGAGTATTTGAAACTCGTAGCAGCAGATTCAAGCAGTTGTATTTATGTACTTGTGTTTGGGCTAGAAAATATTTAAAAATTAAAAAAATATTTGTGAAAAATAAATTGTACACACATGCAAGTCTCATCGCACAGATGCACAAACTGATTTTGCAAATGTACAAAATTTGTGTGTGACTTCACATTATTTGATCCAGGCGTTCAAGTAGGTTATGCACCATATTTACTGCATCAATTGTAGCAAAAAATGTGAACTTGTGAGTTTCTTAATCTGTGATTTGTAAAATGGGATTTGTGCAGCTGCACTGAAGGATTTGTGAATGTGTAACTGTTGTGTTGTATTTGAGGGAAAGAAAAAAAACCATCGCTGGCTGTCTGGACGAGGGCTCAGAAGAGCATGTGACGGCATGCTAGAAAACATGACAAAACAAAAGTAAGTTTCTAAATAATATCAATCTTATTCTTACTCGATTGTTACTTTTGTGCAGAGCAGGGAAATAGAAGCAGAAAGAATAGATGATGAGGGAGGTAAAACGAACTAACGTTATATGCTCAGCCAGTCAAAATCAAGCATAGAGTTATGCATTATTGCTGAGGAAATCAACACATGTTTGTGTACGCTTATGTATTGTCAGATATGAAATTACTGTTTAGATCACTAGATCTACTTTAGGACACTACATAAACAGTTTGCATCACTGCTGAAAAAAAGTCCAGCAAGACCAGCATATGTTATGTTTTGGTTCTGGTTTTCTAGCGACCTTTTACAAAAATTTACAAAAACATTACTTGGCTGCTACGATAAAAAGCATTTGTGCATGATCGTTTGTGTATATAATCTGCATAGTGTTTCAACCTGCTGAAAAAAACAGCATAGACCAGCATAATTCCCATGCTGGTTTGGTGCTGGTTTAGCTGGTGGTCACCAGCGTAACCAGCATGGAAATTATGCTGGTCTATGCTGTTTTTAGCAGGTTTAAACACTATATGCAGATAATATACACAAACGATCATGCACATATGCTTTTTATTGTAGTACCAGCTAAGTAATGTTATTGTACATTTTTGTAAAAGACTCATTATCATCAGTACTGTAGAATGCAAATCTGCTAACATGCCAATTATGCCTTAAAACATATTAATACTGTTCATGTTAGGTATGTTAAAGTAGTGGGAGGCCTGTGCCCCAGTTAAGCTTCATATCAACGTGCCTGCTGGAAAATAAAGCAAGGATATAGCATGCTATTTGTTGATTCTTTGTTATTTATAATGTCCCATGTATTTAAGACATATTCCATAGGCCAATACAATTTTCAATTATAATTAAGTTTTGTTTAAGAGGCATATTTTTTGGGATTGCCTTTTCATTAAAAGAGTTCTTCATAGCCTACTTGTATGTTGGGAACTATGTGCTTAGTAATAAGTTAAGTGATAAGCGAGCATGTGAACTCAATCACTACTGATGAGCAAATGTGCCTGACCTTGCGGCGCGCCGCTGCAGTAAGTTGCTACTAAAAATTTTTCCAAGGTTAGTAGGTCTGCAACGTGCGTTTGCTTATCACACACATGGATGCGCAGCAGCACATAGTATGAACAATTAAAGGATAAAAATGTAAAAGATTATTATTGAGTCTCTTGGACATAAATGAGGACTGATTATGAGACGTTAGAAGGCGTAAAGAGCTGCTTCACCTGTAGCCTGGCAAGTAATTAAATGTTTTGCTCTAAACAAATATTTTTTTTAAATGTTTTTTTTTAAATGCTACCCTATAGATTTATTGTATATGATGACTTTGTACCTAAGTATATGGTCGGATGCACAGCGAAATCCCCAGTATTTAAACACTGGCTTGGTGTTTATATGGGTAGCAAATGAAAACATCTTATTAAAAACCTCACTTTATTTCTGTTATTTGTTTCTCTACTTTTTGAGAATTATTAGGGGTTTAGATTCTGATGTTTTATTAAAATGTTTGGTCACCATTATGATGATCAGTGTTCCCTTTAGTTGGTTAGTTTGACTCTAAGCTTGTGTTTTCACTTGTTTTCTTTGTAACAGTGTTTGACAAAACACATTAATTATTATAAACAAGGACTATCACTTGATACGGATTACAACAAACAAGTTAAAGAAAACTTAACTAGTTTCATCAATTATTATAAACAGTTATTGCTATCATCCAGATAACATGAATCAGTCCATGAATCACAACCATGGTGACAAACATAATGTCGCAATGCATGCTGGGATCCACCGTAGTATAAAACTCATGACTCCCATCATGCATTGCAACATAAATTATGTCACCATTGTTGCAATTAATGGGCTGATTCATGATATCTGGATATAAGTGAGGAAACACAATTTCTGGAATGTATTTAACAATGATATTTGAAAAGCTTGATCTGAGGAAAGATTTGTTAATGAAATCCTATAGAAAATAATATATTTTAATTATTAACTTATGTTTAATTATCTATGAGTAATACATTTTTAACAGTCTAAAGTAAACAATTTACTTGACAATCGTTGTTTTAACATTATTTGCCCCAAATAACGTGTTTGATAAACACTGTTCTCAAGAGAGCAGATCGGATCATCAGTCAGTCACACAGCATGTTTACACTTGGCAACGTCAATTTACTTTTATATTAAGGTAGCCGATCGGATCGGTCTATTTAATATTTAAATAGGCCTAAGTCTGCAGAGAATGGCCCTGTGTAATGCCAACCTGAAATGGTGGATTTTCTTTTCAAAAGCATTGTCAGTTGAGGGACAATTTACAAATCAAAGATAAGGGTAGTAGTCTCAGTAGTGTCCATACGGGGTTCTCCTTCTTTTTTTCTAACAGTTCGCGAGAGAGGGTGTGGCGTTTTGCATGATGTTGACCGGCGAATGCAGACACGATGGCTGGATTGCATAAACATTACACTGAAATTCGATCCCAATACATCCTTAACTCTGGACCAGGAAACCCTGATTGGATAACATTCCGATCAGACATGCATTTACACTTTTTCAATGTGTATGTAGACAACATCCAGATACAGGTTGCATGTTAAGGCCAAGTGCAAATGCAGCCTTATTTACGAAATTGCAAATTAATCAGATTGTTTCACTTACTGACAAGGTTAAAAGTACAGCTGTTTTCTTGAGTTCAGGGTTTCAATGACCCTTGCATACACAAATGTTGACTTATGTGCATACGCACACTTTAAGTATGAAATCTATGCAAAGTTTTATACACGAGGTATTGGTCGTGATGTTTTTTAAAAGCCTTTCCAAGGTGGTTAGTTTGACACCTAAACAAAAATTTTTACCAATGTTGGATTTTTGTCTGGTTTTGTTTTCGTGGTGAACAGACATGATTAACGTTTTTTACAACCTAAATGTGCCAAATATATTGTACAATGTTTTTAAAATGTCCTTTTTGTTTATATTTATCGTGTGGTTTTTCAACATTTTAAAAGGTTTTTTGGCAACATTACCTAATTACAATGAAAATACAATGTTGTGAAAAGTTGTAAAAACTTTTTTTGTGTTTGTATTTTTAATATGATCATCATCTTTGTCCTACGATGTCCTATCTTTATGACTTTAAGTGTAATGTTTTGTCTTTATTCTAAAGCAATTATTTTCCCACATTTCTTTTTATTTAGTCATTACTTTATACAATATGTGTGTGAGGATTTCTGACCATAATTTAGACGCATAGTTGTTTTGCTAAATCCATTGTAAATCAGTGAGCGTCTTCTCTCTCCAGTACAGTAGGAGGCGCTGCAGCTCTTTAGTCCGCCGATAAACTCACTAAAGAAAGAAAGAAAGAAAGAAAGAAAGAAAGAGCGCACTTGTGATGTGTTTGTGTATCCTCTCAGCTTCTCTTGAGTGTAAACAGAGTCTTGCCTCTGAGGATTTTAGCGTTGATGATGAGTAAACAGAGCTTACATGAGGATCAAACCTCCACAGAGTCTCTGGATTCTGTCTGTACCGCTGGAGAACAACAGCAGATCCTGCAGACCAAACTGAAGATGTGTTCAGTCAAACTCATCGACTGCAGGGACATCATGATGAAAATAAAAACTAAACCCACAAAAGAGAAAGATCACACTAAGGCATCAGGTATGTCTCCTCAATTATTGTTGTATTTTTAACATTTGTAACTGTCATGCGAGCACCTGTTTTGGGTTTTCAGTCACAAAATCACCAATCACGTTTAGACCAAAAAAAAAATGTAGGTAATAAAATTTTAATGAAGGACATTTTAAATCCCTTAATACTGCGCATGCGTTTACCGAACAGGTCGATCCGTCAAGCACCCGTTGTCGTTGTGCATCCGTTTGCAGTGCGTTGCTGACCGGCTGCTTCTGCGTATAAAGTGATTAACGCTTTCTGTGGGAACTCGACCTCCATAAACAATATAACATCATGTGTTTTTTTCACATAACAATATACTTTAGATACATAAGTTAACTTAACAGCATAATGAAGAATAAGCAGACTAGAAAGCAGGATTGACATGCCAATTGTATTATTATTATTATCGAAAACAGCAATATTACTCAAATAAACGTTGAGGTAAATGCACCAAACACAGTGTTAACCGCACTAACAATAAGACTAAATAAGCGAATTAACAGTGGAAAAACACACTATCTCTCAAAACTTTATATGATAAAAATTATATTTAAATGAATTATATTATTTATTTACCAACCTGAAAGCAGCTGATGGTAGTGTTGTTTTTGGCAGCCTGTTTTCATTTTAGTTTTAGTCTAGTCTTTGTGTCAAGCTGTCATTTTAGTTTTTGGTAGTTTTAGTCACGTCATACTCTTTTCAGTCTAGTCAAGTTTTAGTCGACTAAAATTCTTGCCATTTTAGTCTTATTTTAGTCAGACTTATCCATTACTATTTTAGTCTAGTTTTAGTCGACGAAAACTGATGACATTTTAGTCTAGTTTTAGTCAGTGAAATTGTATTTAGTCTCTTTTTAGTAATCCAATTCTATTTAACCCATATAGTATAATGACCTAATAGTATTATAGACAAAATAATATTTTCTTTTAGCCAAACCCATTTCAAACAAAAGTTATATTATTGTTACCTTATAGACCCAAGAATACATCCATTCCAGACATGGAAGATGCTCTGATTTGAATAGATATTTATTTTAATATCCTCTGAGTGAGTGACTTGATTGTTCGTAAGAGTCTACATAAAAGTCTACATAATCAAAACAAAAGTAGTCTAAGCAAACACACACACACACACACACACACACACACACAAGGTCAAATGGGTCACACACAACTATAGTATGTGTGAGAATAGAAATATGCTATTGTTAACATTTATAATTGTATTTTGACAGCAGCACAAACTACAATCATACATATGTAATTATATATTATTATAGTTTATATTTCTGCATCTGTACGTTACCACCAGTGTACCTAATGGACTTTGGCTTAATCTAATGTGACAAAGCTGATCTTAAATGTCAGTATAAATCCAAGCAATTTTGGAGAATTACTTAATGTTTTTCTTGTTAGTAAATTAAAAGTCAGCTTTAAGAAAACAGCAGATGTCTATTAAGAAAAGCAAAGTTGGTATGTATGGTTATGTTCTCAACAGTACAGGTGTTTGATTGATTTAATACTCAAGTATTCAGCGAAGTATGTTTTGTTAATTTAAATAATAAATAAGTGTAGTTATTAAGCATATACAAAACAACGAATGTCTTTAGCATAGATACATTTACAATGTGCTGCGTTGCGTTTTGAAACAATGTCATTTAAACAACTGTAACATGATATAAATTTGTACATTGTTATACTGGTGGTGTCAGCAATCAAAGCTATAGATTTTAACAGGCTTGTTGAACTGACCTGAAAGTGATGCACGGGATTTATTTTGGACTTTTCTTTTACATTTGGAGCCAGAATGCTGCATCTTCCCGGTCGGAATCGCCGCGCGGCTACAGCTTTTCTCATGTAGTGGAAGCGTTTTGTGCAGCATTTAGTGGAAATGTGTTTATCTTCAACAGCGACTGCCATGAAGAGTCGTGTCCGTAAAAGTGAGAGGATCTTAGGTGCACGAGCAAGACTTGTGGACCAACTCCGCTTCACCTCTGTCACCGCCCCCGTTTCTCCGCTTTCCGCATGTCTCACGGTTGCCGCGTACACTGTTTGAAATGCCCATTAACGTGCAAATGGAGGCGTATGATATCAAAGCATCGCGAGAGCAGACTGCTCCGCATGCTTTCTACTCACTCTCGCGGTACTTTCATGTTTTGATTGATCTACGCAGCGCCAACAACACACGTGATCACCTGCAGTCAGGTGGTGGGGGCGCGGAGATGCTGAGATGGGTAAAAGACGAAATAACGTTATAACATTTCGTCTCGTCTCGTTTTGGTCAACGAAAATGAAGAGACATTTTAGCTTAGTTTTTATTTTGTAAACCACTTTTAGTCTCGTTTTTATTCGTCAACAATATTGCATTATACATTTTATTATAGTCATCGTCACATGACCAGCATTTTCGTTACGTCTCGTCTCGTTTTCGTCACGTGAAAAAGGTTCGTTGACGACTATATTTCGTCATACTTTTCGTTGACGAAAGCAACACTAGCTGATGGTGATTTATTACTAATAGGCCTATTTTAAAATGGCTGCGTCCGAAAACTCTAAATTGCTGCCTTTTTAGCATTCAGAGAACACGTAAATGGAACAGGCTAGCAAATGCACATCATAACGTCAGTGAAAAGGTGTGCTTTTGGCGCTGCGCATAGGATTGTAGGTGATTTCAGAGTGTGAAAAGGTGTGAAGGCTACACATGTGCATCCTTTTCTGTATATGGGATATTTCTCGAATGAAGGACTCAGTCCTTCATTGGCATTCCGAGGATCCTCGACATTGGAACCGTCCTTCAACGGAGCATCCTCGAAATTCCTTCCTTGACATTGAGAAAAAGCTCCTGAGATCTTGTCCCACAATTCTGTGCGTTTGCGCGCATGGGGAATTTGATTGCCTGGTTGAGTTCAAAAAATAAAATGGCGGACAAAAAAGTGTCTGGAGCACAAATTTTGTCTAAATAAAGTTATATTTTCACTTTTCACTAGGGCTGTTCCGAATACCATTTTTTTTAAAGCTTCGAAGCTCTAGTATTGAATATATAGTAAATTGAATATTCAAAGCTTCGGAAGGAGGGGCTAAACATATTTTTCTCTTTAATAAAGGCAGGAATCTCTGTGTGTGTGTATGCGTGTGTGTCTGGTTGTCTACAGTTTTATTATGTGGCGAATGTGTTTCTGTTGACCCAAGGCAGTGTAGTGCCTTTTTTTTCGTGCAATATGGACATGTGACACGTTTAGAAATAATAAACTTTAAAAATACTACAGAACAGCACAAGTTGGAAGCGGCGTGCCTGTCACGCATCCTGCGAGAACAGCATTAGTGAAACAAAACACAAGAGCAACCCAGCTAACACAAATACGTAACTGTTACGTAACGTCGACGTAATATGATGACCAAACTTACGTCGTGGCGACGAACCGAGTTACGTCGTGGTGACCGGAAAAGTGAAATTCCTGGATTCGTCGCCTGCACGTTACTTCGCAACGTAATCTGCCTGTCGTGGGCACATCGTGACAACTTAATGGATTGAAAGTTTTATGTTTGTAACCAGTTAGTAATTTAAATATTTTATTTAATATTCTTTGGGCGGACATCTGCAGTAGGCTACAACTAATTTAACTTGTCCTTATTTGCCCATAACTAAAAGACTTACCATAACATATGAATGACAGACTCCAAGATGGAATACTTCATTTTATTGAACATGAACATTACATTACAAACATTTAAATAAACATATGTTAAAATAAACATTTAAATGGATTCTCCATATAATTTAAAATGTCATATCTCAATGTGCAGGCGTAGTTTTGTCAGACGGAGAGAGAGAGCTGCGGTCCTCTTCATGTTCCGGTTGCCAGGGTAACGCTGCTCTTACCTTCACCAGTCCAAAACACCAAACATGTCCCACAAAACTTTAAAATAAAGACAATAAAATAAATAAAGGTTAAATAACATCTACACGTTTTCATAAATATCGTTTCATTTGTTGAATTTGTGAAGTAGTGTCTTACCTGAAAAAACGAAATTTCCTGTCAGATGAACATCCTGTCAGTGCAGCATAAAACACGGTTTATACTGTCGGGCGAGATTCTGTGAGCCTTAATAAGTATGTTAAAATGTTGTTTATAACTCTTAAGCAACTAAAATAAGTTCTTGTGAAATTTACTGACTCCTGTCACGCCGTTCTGCTGTGCACGCGCCGTCGCGCGTTCTGGTCAAGTTCAGCTGGGCGGGAGGCGCGTGCTGTTTCATGTTTCCCATGTAAATGGCAGTTCGTGTGTATTTAATCTATTTTGACTTATTTAAGGGAAACTTTGAGACTGAAAAGTTTTAATAAGCTAACCTAAATAGAAAAGGAAATGAATGTTCATATAATTGTAAAGGTAATGAAATTTCCTCCCTGGGACGTAACAGTTACGTAGCCAGTAAGTTATGAAATTACCAAAATAGTACGAATTTATTACGTAACTGGGACGTACTTGGTTATCTTGCGACGTAAGGAGTCCGTAATGGCGACGTGGTGTTTTGGTACTGTAATGGTAATGCAATTACCTGCCTAGGACGTAACAGTTACGTTGCCAGTAAGTTTTGAAATTACCAAAATATTACCAATGTATTACGTAACTGGAACGTACTTGGTTAGCTTACGACGTAAGGAGTCCGTACTGGCGACGTGGTGATTTGGTACTCTAATGGTAATGAAATTACCTCCCTAGGACGTAACAGTTACGTTGCCAGCTGGTAAGTCGTGAAATTACCAAAAATGACCAATAAATTACGTAACTAGTACGTCGTGTGTTAGCTGGGAATACTTTTAATAAGGTAGCCTTACATTTTTCTAACAAACAAACACTCCCATATCAGACATTAACAGCACAGTAATTACTGACATTGTAAAGGGTAGGCTATTTAAATAAAACAACAAAAATAAATGAACGAAGTTCATTAAACTGTAATAAAACGGTAGCATACTTTCAAAATCAAGTTTATTTATAACACTTACAACATCCAATATGTTTTTTTCATCAGTAGAACAATAAAGAAGATATTTTGCAGAAACCCCAGTGCTCCGTTATGGAAGTCAACCGATCCGCACACTTTAAGAGCTAAAGCATATATATCCAATACAAAAGTTATCCCCCATAACTCTGTGTGACATATTGACGTCTTTTGAAGCAAATCAATCAGTTTTTGCAAGAAACTGAATGTTATTTACAACACTATTAGCGTGAATGCCAAAGCAGGAAGCGCGCTTTACGTTTGAGGCGATCTCTTCCACTGGTGGCGTTTGGTGGCTGTTCACTATGGATGTTGGTCTCTCTGCGCCACCTATTGAGCGGGAGCGTGAAGCGCACTTCCTGCTTGGCAAAAGCTCTGCATTAACGCTGTAAAATATTTATTTATATATTCGAATTTCAAAACTGAAAATCGAATGTCAACCCTCGGAACGAATATTTGAATATTCTGGTCAAGCCCTACTTTTCACACCTTTTAATTGCATTTATAGCGAGAAATTAGTATTGTAGTTTTTAAATATGTTATTAGTTATCACCAGGGTTCTAAATTAACACCCGCCAACCCGCCAAATGCGGGTTAAAATTCATTTTGGCGGGTGTTAATAAAAACTTACTAGCCAGTTTGGCCGGTGATGCATGAGGCATTGCATGCAAGATACATAAAGCTTCGTTCTCGGTCATTTATCCCTCTGGCAGGACATTTCCCATGAACACTGTGCCGTAATACGTGATGATGTTTATACGCCAATTGGCTGCGCAGTTTGCAGCGAAACCAGCGCGAGAAACCATGGAGAACGAACGGGCAGAGCAGGGAGGATAGACTAAAAGACAGCGGTGTCGCCACACCCCTTTACTGGGGCAGGTGATCCAGTGTAAATCTTTTGTGCCCATGTGTAAATCTCAAGTTTAAATTTTAGCAGTTAACTAGTGTATTCCTTAACAAAGAAAATAGCGGCAAAAACAGATCTATATGCAATGTAGTTAACCAATTTACGCTTGTAAAGCGACGAAGCAGTCGCACGGACGTGTGCATGCATGTATCCATGTCCACGCGCGTCTTTGCGTTCCTCCGCGCGCGCAACTGCATCCAAAAGGGGACGCCACGCGAATGAGTAATTATGAAAACATGACGAGAAGTAAGTTTCTAAATCATAATGCTAATCTTATTTTTACTCGATCATTATTGGCTTCTGTAGATGGACATCAGAAATGTTTTTTTGCAAAGCAGGGAAAGGGAAGCAGAAAGGAAAGATGATGAGATTAAGGGAGGTAAGACAAACTACATCCTCACTCTGTCAGGTCTCAAACATTAGAGGAAAAATCTCAGGAAAACCTTTTGTCAAGTCTATAGGATTGCATTGTTGCTGAGAAAATCCACAGATGTATGTGTTATACTGTTCTGTATTTGCAGATATGAAATTAATATTTAGTTTACTAATATTTAACTCTAGGACACTAACTTGCATAACAGTTAGCAGTAACTGTGATTTAGATTATTTAGTATAGCAGTCATAAAATGACTGGTTTCTTAAAATATTCTTGTAAAAATAAGTTATTAATCATTGCTATCATTGTATAATGTAGAAAATATTTCTCTGCTGTCATTATTACCAAACATTTTCTGCCATGTATGCCTCCAAACATGTTAATAATGTTAGGTATGATGAAGATTATACTTAAATATTTTTAAATACATATAAATCTTTCACAGTAACTGTTGCACTGTAGAATAGTGGGTTAAGCAAAGGATATTGTATACTTGCACACAGCAGGCTTTCAAAAAAAGTCAGCAAAAAATGGGGGGCATGCGCCCCAGTAAAGCTTTATGTCTATCGACAGAGAAATGAAGAAATCTTATGTTTCATCACAAAAATGTTGTCATGTTTTGTCAGGATTGTCTCATGCACGCGAAAGAAAAAAAACAAATCATTGTTGCATTCAGTGGCACTCATAATTTCTCTTATTTTCACCGGAAAAAATTTGGCTAGTGGAAATGCTGATTGGCTGGTAACTTTAGAAAGTTACCAGCCACTTTGGCTGGTGGTCAAAAAAGTTAATTTAGAACCCTGGTTATCACAAAGGCGCTCTCTGTTTATATTTCAAACACGCTGCAACAAGTCAGCTGCCTGGTTTTCGGACTCAGCCAATATGGCGGCTTTGACCGGAAGTAGGGAATACATACTTCCTGTTGCACCACTACGATCGCCACTCATAATAATGAACTTACACTTGCTCGTTATCTCCCAAACATGAATTTACTTGTCAAAAATAACAATAGCAGATATTGTCCATATAGGTGTTAGTTGAAAAGGATGGAATAATGTTACAACTTTTTTTTTTAGTATTTTTTATTATCAAGAAATGTTAGACAGATGGAAATTTTAAATAAAATAACGAGACATTAATTCACGTCTGCTCCCGTTTATTGCTATGACATTGTGCATTGTGCATATTAATTATATGTATAAACAATCCAGCTAGCCTCCATTTACTCTCATTTGCCGAGACACAAGGGGGTGTGGTTAGGGCTTTTTCACACTAGTTATGTTGTCTTTATTATAATAAAATATTAACTTAAAATATTTACGTTTATTTTTTGCTTATGTTTACACATTTTGGTTCATTTGATGTGCAATGACCCAGCTTTAATAACAGGACTAACACCTGTCTTTTGTATATGTGAATATAGAAAAAGATACAGAATCTCGATTCTTCATCCGATTCCTTTGTGTAAATAAGAGTGAAAAGACAATTTAATTGTTTCATGTTTCTTTCAGATGTGAAGAGTGATTCATGTTTGGATACAGAAATAATGTCCTCAACATCAAAAGAGCGACTGACGGCACAAACTTTTTCCTGCATCACCTGTGGAAAGACATTCAGCTTAAAGAGATATTTAAAGACACATGAGAAGAAACTTCATTCAGAAGAGCACAGAGAGAAAAAGAAGCAGCAGTTTCCCTGTGAGCAGTGTGGGAAGATTTGTTGCAATAAATTTAATCTAGAGGGTCACATGAGGACACACAGTGGTGAAAAGCCTTTCTACTGCACTGAATGTGGAAATTACTTCAGAGTCAAAGGAACTCTTAAAAGACATCAGAAAATTCACACTGGAGAAAAACCTTACAAATGCTCTCAGTGTGACAAGACGTTTGCAAATTTAGGTCTCTTAAAAGTCCACCAAAGGCATCATACTGGAGAGAAACCTTACGCTTGTGCTCACTGTGGAAAGCGCTTCTCTACTTCATCTCAATGTGTAGTTCATAAAAGAGTTCATACTGGAGAGAAACCTTATCACTGTAGTGTTTGTAGGAAGAGTTTTAGTCAACTGAAAAACATGCAAAGGCACAAGAGAATTCACACGGGTGAAAAACCTTTCCAATGCTCTCAATGTGACAAGATGTTTGCTAATTCCAATCACTTAAAAGCACATCAGAGAGTTCACACAGGAGAGAAACCTTACCACTGTAGTGTCTGCGGGAAGAGTTTTAGTGGACACAGTTCCTTACTAAATCACAAGAGAATTCACACGGGTGAAAAACCTTTCAAATGCTCTCAGTGTGACAAGATGTTTGCTCAATCCAATCACTTGAAAGCACATCAGAGGGTTCATACTGGAGAGAAACCTTATCACTGTAGTCTCTGTGGGAAGAGTTTTAGTGAAAATGCTAGCTTACAAAGGCACCAGAGAATTCATACAGGTGAAAGACCTTTCAAATGCACTCTGTGTGAAAAGACTTTTTCTCATTTAGGTTACTTAAAAGCCCATCAGAGAGCTCATACGGGAGAAAAACCTTGTCAATGTAGTGTCTGTGGGAAGAGTTTGGGTCATAAGTCTGCCTTACTAATTCACCAGAGAATTCATACAGGTGAAAAACCTTACAAATGCTCGCAGTGTGACATGACGTTTACTCATTTAGGTTCCTTAAAATCCCACCAGAGAGTTCACACTGGAGTAAAACCTTACTTATGCACTCAATGTGACAAGAGCTTCTCTAATTCATCTCTATTCAGAGTTCATCAAGAGAAAGTTCATACTGGAGAGAAACCTTAACCTTCTAATTTTTGTGGGAAGAGTTTACCTCCACCATCCACTCCCCTCCCCTGTTGCAAGTTATGTGTTTTTCATGGTGTACTGATGATGTGTTTATGTTGCTTGGGTGTTCTTCCTGTTCCCACAGGATCATATAGTCTGGGGGTTGGTTTTTTTTCTCCTCCCCTCCCTCATGTTATGCTGTATTTCTTTCTCAATCCCCTGTCTTCCTGTCCCCCCATCATATTGTATGTATTGTATATACAGGGAGTGCAGAATTATTAGGCAAGTTGTATTTTTGAGGATTACTTTTGTTATTGTACAACTACAGTGCTCTTGGTCAATTCAAAATATTAACAAACCCTCAAACCTGAACATTTAAGTAGTAAAAGTTAAATTTTGGCTTTCTTAAGAGAATATTTCTATGTACATCATTATTAGGCAACTATTAGTGTGCAGAATTATTAGGCAACTAAATGAAAAACAAAGATTTTACCATCTCACTTGTTTTTTTCACCTGTTAAAGTGAGAATAATAAACAAACTCTACATTTACAAAAAGAAAATAATAAAACAATAAAAAATAAAAACATATACAGACTCGGTGACCAATATAGCCACCCTTCTTTTCGATAACAGTCACAAGCCTTCCATTCACGGATTCAGTCAGTTTCTTGATCTGATCTGAACCAACATTTTGTGCAGACGCAACCACAGCCTCCCAGACACTGTTCAGAGAGGTGTACTGTTTACCTTCACTGTAAATGTCCTGCTTAAGAAGGGATCAAAAGGTCTCAATAGGGTTTAAGTCAGGTGAAGAAGGGGCCATGTCATTAGTTTTTTACCTTTAAGGCAGGGGTGTCCACTCCTGCTCCTGGAGGGCCGGTGTCTCTGCAGAGTTTTATTCCAACCCTAATCAAACACACCTGATCCAGCTAATCAAGGTCTTACTAGGCAGACTAGATACTTTGAGGCAGGTGTGGTGAGGGAAGTTTTAACTAAACTCTGCAGGACACAGGCCCTCCAGGACCGACTTTGGACACCCCTGCTTTAAGGCCTTTACTGAAAGATGCAAACTTTTTCCTGTACCACTGCTTGAAGAAAGTGTCTTCTACAATACAGGCAGGCAGGCACAGACAGGTATTATTAAAGATGAGCTTGTTGGACCTTTTTGGGTTGAAAATGGAATTAAAAAACAACTCTCAGACCTACTGCCAAGACACTTTCTTCAAGCAGTGGTACAGGAAAAAGTTTGCATCTTTCAAGAAGACTGATTATTTTGCAAGACAACGCTCCATCACATACATCACAAGTACTCCACTGAGTGGCTGGCCAGTAAAGGCCTTAAAGGTAAAAAACTAATGACATGGCCCCTTCTTCACCTGACTTAAACCCTATTGAGACCTTTTGATCCCTTCTTAAGCAGGACATTTACAGTGAAGGTAAACAGTACACCCAACAGTGTCTGGGAGGCTGTGGTTGCGTCTGCACAAAATGTTGGTTCAGATCAAGAAACTGACTGAATCCGTGAATGGAAGGCTTGTGACTGTTATCGAAAAGAAGGGTGGCTATATTGGTCACTGAGTCTATATATATATATATATATATATATATATATATATATATATATATATATATATATATATATATATATATATAATAAAACAATATATAAGAAAAGAAAATAATAAAACTATATATATATATATATATATATATATATTGTTTTATTATTTTCTTTTTGTAAATGTAGAGTTTGTTTATTATTCTCACTTTAACTGGTGAAAAAAACAAGTGAGATGGTAAAATCTTTGTTTTTCATTTAGTTGCCTAATAATTCTGCACACTAATAGTTGCCTAATAATGATGTACATAGAAATATTCTCTAAAGAGAGCCAAAATTTCACTTTTACTACTTAAATGTTCAGGTTTGAGGGTTTGTTAATATTTTGAATTGACCAAGAGCACTGTAGTTGTACAGTAACAAAAGTAATCATCAAAAATACAACTTGCCTAATAATTCTACACTCCCTGTATGAACAGGTTGATGGCTAATTTCGCTGGCTTTGACCAGTCACAATAAAGTACTACTGCTACTGCTCCTTCTGCTACTTCATACAGGTGAAAAACCTTTCAAATGCTCTCAGTGTGAAAAGGCGTTTGCTCAGTCAGAGGTACCCAAATGCAATGCTCTACCATTGGGCTACACATGATAATTATGAGCAACATAATTGTTTGCGAGAGAGGGTGCGACGTTTTGCATGATGTTGACCGGCGAATGCAGACACGATGGCTGGATTGCATAAACATTACACTGAAATTCGATCACAATACATCCTTAACTCTGGACCAGGACACACTGATTGGATAACATTCCGATCAGACGTGCATTTACACTTTTTCAATGTGTATGTAGACAACATCCGGATACAGGTTGCATGTTAAGGCCATTTGTAAATGCACCCTATTTTACGAAATTGCAAATTAATCAGATTGTTTCACTTACTGACAAGGTTAAATTCAGTTTAGTATCATTGTCAAGCAGGCTAGATGGTACAGCTTAAATTATTCTAGTTGCTAATGATATATCTGAGGAGTCTAAAACAAAATGATAAAACTGTCTTCACAAATAAACTATGGCATAAAATAAAGCCCTGATTAACAGGAGATTCATTTATCGTCTGAAGAAATACATTCACCATAATTGTATGACCAAATATAATCAACTTTCATTTTAAGTGTTTGGGTTATAAATAGAATTGTACAGAAAATACAAATTAAACAAACACAGCATTTCTATATTAAAAACAATTTTAATGTTTTTTCAGCAGGGCTCTTCATTTCATTTAAGAATTCCTTTGATAAAATACAGTCTAAAGACTCATTTAAGAATATAACGGTTTTCTCGATTTCAGGGTTTCAATGACCCATGTGTACACAAATGTTGCCTTATGTGCATACGCACACTTTAAAGATTAAATCTATGCAAAGTTTTATAAATGAGGCCACTGGTTGTATTGGTCGTGATGTTTTTTAAAAGCCTTATTCCAAGGTGGTTAGTTTAACACCTGAACACGTTTCAAAAATGTTGAACTTTTGTCTGGTTTTGTTTTCGCAGTGAACAGACATGATTTACTATTATTTTAAAATGTCCTTTTTGTTTCTATTTATCGTGTGGTTTTTCAACATTTTAAAAGATTTTGTGGCAACTTTACCTAATAACAATGAAAATACAATGTTGTGAAAAGTTGTAAAAACTTTTTTTTGTGTTTGTACTTTTAATATGATCATAATCTTTGTCCTACGATGTCCTATCTTTATGACTTTAAGCTTAATGTTTTGTCTTTATTCTAAAGCAATTATTTTCCCACCTTTCTTTTCATTTAGTCATTACTTTATACAATAGTGTGTGATGATTTCTGTCCATAATTGAGACGCATAGTTGTTTTGCTAAATCCATTGTAAAGCAGTGAGCGTCTTCTCTCTCCAGTACAGTAGGAGGCGCTGCAGCTCTTTAGTCCGCCGATAAACTCATTAAAGAAAGAAAGAATGAAAGAGCGCGCGTGTGATGTGTTTGTGTATCCTCTCAGCTTCTCTTGAGTGTAAACAGAGTCTTGCCTCTGAGGATTTTAGCGTTGATGATGAGTAAACAGAGCTTACATGAGGATCAAACCTCCACAGAGTCTCTGGATTCTGTCTGTAACGCTGGAGAACAGCAGCAGATCTTGCAGACCACACTGAAGATATGTTCAGTCAAACTCATCGACTGCAGGGACATCATGATGAAAATAAAAACTAAACCCACAAAAAAGAAAGATCACACTAAGGCATCAGGTATGTCCCCTCAATTATTGTTGTATTTTTAACATTTGTTACTGTCATGCGAGCACCTGTTTTGGGTTTTCAGTCACAAAAACACTAATCATTTTTTACTTAAAGACCAAAAAATATAAGTAGTAAAATTTTAACGGAATTTTAAAAGCCGCCGAAATCCTGCCAACATGGCGGAAGGGGGAGGGGCTCTGTAACACAACGACAACTCCTCACTCTCAATAAAATGATTATGTGATGCTTTCTGTGAGAACTCGACCGACCTCCATAAACAATATAACATAGCCTCCTGTGTTTTTTTCACACAACAATATACTTTAGATACATATGTTAACATAACAGCATAATGACAAGAATAAACAGACAAGAAAGCAGGATTGACATGCCAATTTTATTATTATCGAAAACCGCAATATTACTCAAATAAACTTTGAGGTAAATGAGCCAAACACAGTGTTAACCGCACTAACAATAAGACTAAATAAGCGAATTAACAGTGGAAAAACACATTATCTCTTAAAACTTTAGATGATAAAAATTATATTTAAAGGAACTTTATTTTTTACAGTTATTCAAAGATGCACATATAATAGGCCCTTTTACTGTTTGTATACGATGATGTGGCAGCTTATGCGCGCGCATTTAGGCAACGCAAGTATGGCAAGAATCAACAGTGAAGCAACACAGACAGAGAAAGTTATTTTAAAAAGTTGACTTTATCAACTTTTTTTTAACACAGCTACCAGATTCGTGTACTATAATGGAGTGGATAGAAGACTTTAGCAGATGCCAAAAATAAAGTTGCCAGAAACATATATATGTATATGTATATATGTATATGTATATGTGTGTGTGTGTGTGTGTATTAGTATAATATATTAGTTCATCCAAACGCAAAAACCAGACGTTTTGATTCTGGGAAACCGTTTTAAAGGGATAGTTCGGCCAATAATGATATTAAACCAATGATTTTCTCACCCCCAAGCTGTCCAAGTTGCATATGTCCATAGTTTTTCAGACAAACACATTTTCAGATATTTTAGAAAATGTTTTAGATTAGTTTTAGTTATTTAAATGTGAAGTTATGGGGTCCACATTCTTCAAGTCCAAAAAAATGCATCCATCCTTCACAAAATAAATCCAAACGGCTCCAGAATGATAAACAAAGGCCTTCTGAGGCTAATCCGCGCTGTGTTGTTGTAGAAATATCCATATTTAAAACTTTATTAACGAAAATAACTACCTTACTGTAGCGCCGCCATCTTAGTCGCGTCCGCATTCAAGATCAGAGCTTTACACAGCTTACCGAGGTTACTCTGCTTCTTCTCTGTGCCCCCGCCCTCCGAATTTGTCATACGTCACTAAGAGGCTGTTTACACTTGGCATTAACATGCGTTTTCGTCGATCGGATCACAAGTGGACGACGTTAATGCCAGGTGTAAACGGTGTTCAAAATGTTTTGAACGCGTCCACTTTCGACCACTTTCAACCACATTCAGAGGTAGTCGAAACCACTTTCGATCGGATCGCTTTGGAGTTGCGGAACGCAATGTGGTTGAATGCGTTCGAACTGCCACATGCGACCGCCTTCTCTCCGCCCATTTATCTAATCTGAGGTATTAAACACTAATTTTACGTCTTTTTTGACTTCTGCCGTGAACATACGGTGAACAGCGCTATTTTTAGCCTTTCATTGATAAAACTACTGCGGGGTGTTCTCCGTAGTTTCGTTTTGAAAGCGTGAAAGTTGCGCGATCCTATTTCATCAATTGCGCTGAAAATTCAGAGAAAGCTCCAACAAATAAACGTACAAGACTCTGTGCAGCATGTTTACTTACTAAACAAGCAGCGGGCTCCGACATAATATAAGTTTGCGTCCATATCAACTCATAATTACTCCCGCTCGTGTTTGAATGACAGCAGAGAGACTCGCCCCCCGTCTCACAGACCACCCCCTCACAGTATTCAGGACAGATGCGGTCGAAAGTGGACAAAAGAGACGGATTTAAATACCAGGTGTAAACGCAATGTGTCTCTCTCGTCCACTTGTGATCCGATCGATGAAAACACATCTTAATACCAAGTGTAAACAGCCCCAGTGTTTTCCACAGGATTTTGAGAGACTTGTGGCGGTGATGACGTCACACTCTAATTAGCATATATGTGACGTCATCACGTGTTTGCGTTTGATCTGGTTTGATCGAGTGGCACCTGAAATATGTTTCACTTCTACTCTTTGATCTGTCACGTTATATTGCATTTTAACACAACTGATTGCTATTATTTACATATTATCAGTTCTGTTGTCAGACATAAAATGAGCAGACTATAGCCCTATTCGGATGGGATTAGTTTTACGGTTGTAGATGGCGTAATGTAATTTTACCACAGGACATCTGTAATATTGATGGTTAATTCGGACGGTATTAGAAATCTCAGTTAGACATTCAGTAGTGGGAGGGGTAACTCGATTGCGCAGCAGGTCACCTTTCTCGTCGTCATGTGCACGTTGCTTCTTGATATCAACATGACACAGACGAGAAAAACTCGAAACACTGTTTAATTTCAGTTTGGGGAGAACGTCAGTTTCAGGAACAGTTCTGTGCCTCTGAGAAGTGAATTTGACTTTTTAAAGTTTGTGTCGTGTTATTCAGGAACTGACTTGCCACTGACTTGTTTTTTCGCCTAGAATACAAGTAAATGCTTAAGCGCTTTTATATTTGCAGGGCTCCAGACTAACTTTTTTCACTAGGAGCACAGTGGCCCCAAACTGAAAATTTTAGGGGCGCAACCAGAAAATTTAGGGGCACACACCGTAAATCAACATGCTAACCAAATATTCACATTTCTACTAATTTCCACTGTATTAAATACTTTATTGATAGATGCAGAAATACAATGTGCTGTTTCAAATTCAGTGTCACATTTTATTGTGCACTTTTGAAAAAAAAGGTCAAATTTACTGGTTGCACATGTGCGACTGGATCTAAAATTCTGTGGCACACTCTCAAATTTTAGGGGCAAAATGCCACCATTTGGGGGCAGTCTGGAGCCCTGATTTGAAAGAAACCCGCAAAATAACAGGAAATTACTAAACGTTACGTGTATGTTTACAGCTGGTATATAAATCACCATACATTTACATTGAAGTCTTACTGCTGTTGCTCTTCTCATCAATGTCTTGTTATAAGCCCCTTTTTATTTAAATGCGAGTTTCACTGTCGCGTATAGCGCAGACAATTGGGTGCAAATTCAGAAATATGAGAGAATACACAGTAACTGTTACACAAAGTTACTACAAAACACGTGCGCAGGCATATCGCATTATAGAGAGGGAGAGAACGTGTGTGTGTGTGTGGGAAATACTAACCTTTCGTCAAGTCATCGCCGTCTTCTCTGTCAGTTAAATCTGTGACTGTTGACGTTTACGCGAAAAAGAAAGTATACGGAGGAACGGACATTGAAACACCGCCACCTTTTCACGCTCATGTGAGAGAGAGAGAGAGAGAGAGAGAGAGAGAGCGAGCGCGCTGCATGCAACATAGAAAGGGAGGGCGCGCTGGGTGCTTGCAACAATGAATTAAGACGTTTTTAAACAGTAAAATATAAATGTAAATGGGGATCATGACGAATCTATTTGTGGCGGCCGGCTGATTCTGTGGCGGTGCGCCACGAGTAAATCAACGTATGGGAAACACTGGATCAAACTTGCGTGACCTGGTAAGAACTCTAGCAGCTGCGTTTTGCACTAACATTAATTGTAGTCTGTTTATTAAATAATTAGCTTAACCAGTGTTTCCTCTAGGATTTTTTCCAGCTGTGGCGGCAGGGGGCGCCCATGATGAGTATACATGTACATTATTTTTTAAAATGTAGAATATAGGCTACAGTACACTTACATGTAGTTTTTTATATAATTTTTATTCTGTCATTTACTTTTCCTTATATTTATAGCATATTGCTTTTCTATGTTTGATCTAAACCGTATTTTCTTAAAAAACGTTACATAACTACGTACATCGTTGGGATATTTCATTGTAGTTTTCATGTAGTGTGCATTGCAAGTTCGTGCTCGTGTTTAGCGTTACAGTTCCCTGTTGCAAAGTAATGCACAGTTCTGTTTGATAATCCGCACCGCTGTGATTGACAGAACACCCGCCCAGTTATCCGACATCAGCAGCAATTTTATTCCACACCCGACCCGTTTGACATAAAGACTCTCACGCAAATCGCGCAGTTAAATAGAAACCTTTAACGGTCTTCAGACAGATCTTAAACACAAATAAGCACGGGCCATTTAAAAACGAGTCAAACCCTGCTGTTTCGTCTGAAAACAGATAAAACAGTCTCACAGTCTGCCTCAAGTTTTTATTACCAACGTTCTTTTCTTCCTACGGGATTAATGTAAGTTTTCTTACAAACAGATTCGACTATTAATGTCTTGCAGTCGCATATGAGTAGTATTCAGTATTTAGCCTTTTGTTTTTGGACAAATATCTTATTATTTAATGTGAAACTTAATGTGAGTGTCGACGGAAGTTTGACAGCTGAGCGGTCAGCAGTGCGCTGCGTTTATAGCTTATATTCTGAATAACTAATGGCACGATAAGTTGATTATGTGAGTACAGTGATTCCAAATGAATGTCCAAAAAACTCGTAATATGTTAAATCGAAAGTTTAATAATGTCTTTTCTCGCAGCCCTGCGCTGCGTCGGTGTAGATATGCGCCGGTGAACATCATACGCGTGATGACCTTGCACCTTAAATTACCCTAAATTTATAGTCATAAAGATAAAAGTAAAACAACATTCGAAACTAATTTTTTATTTATATTTGTTTTAAAATAATTAAAAACATGACGTGCTTTCTGCTGCTTTGGTTTTACAACGCGTCACAAAAAAGAACAGAAACTTAAATACTTTTTTTATTCATTTTGTCAATCTGATAATTATTTAAGTGTAACATATTTCATGTAGACTTATTTATTTTATTATTATTTCTCAAAACAGAGACTTAATCATCATCTGTTGATTTTTAAATCTATTTGTGCATGAACTAAACCCATGGAGGAAATTATGATATTTTAGGAGATTTTTTTATAAATGTATGAACAACGCGAATCCAGAAAATAATTTATTTCTAAGAGAGACAGTCTGGCAGGGCGGACATTTCGGTAGCTTTATTTTGCGACATGCCGCAGTGGGTTTTGTCTAGAAGGGATACAGCAAATGCCGAAAAGTTAAGGATTAGATTCGGAGGTAGGATTATTAGGATGAAAACAGCGGCTCTGGCTAAATGAGATACAAATACATCCTACAATCCTGTAAAATGTTGTGTTTAGAGTTGGGTTTGGGTGAAGGATTAGGATAAAACAGTGCTCATTCGACGAGATTTCGTTTGCTGTATCCCTTCTATTCATAACCGCAGGCGTGGCGGGGACGTTTTAGGCATGGCGGGCCGCCACGGTAGAATGTATATAGCGGAAACACTGCAACGTTAACTGTCATGCTCAGTGTCAGCTATAATTAATAATATATATTTTACCAGATAGCAAGTGGTAGGATAGCTAATATAACGTTAGCTTAATAGACGTAAAAATATTAGACAAACTAAACAGCGTAACGTTAGCTAGCGGACCTTAGCATTGCTAAGCGGACACGTAACTCTTATTATTAAGACACAAGATATGAGATATGATGCAATGTATCTTACCTTTATCTCTGTGAACTGTGGATGATTGTCTCGAAGATGCATAAAGTTAGTGTTCACGTAATTTGCTGACCCTTTCCGTCCATATATTCTACACATAGGGGAAATCGTCTATCACCAGCACCAGGTAACGTGTGCACTAGGCTTGGGCGGTATCCAAATTTTTATACCATCAAACCGCCTCCCTATTTTACCCCGGTATACAGTATTACCGTGAATAATTATAAAATTATGGCGTAATCAGACAGCGTCACTATAATGTTGGCTTGTGCCTAAACCCTTCAGAAACTGAATGCCAAACACTAATACTGAAACATAGGGCTGTGCAAAAAATCGACTGCGATTATCATGCGCGTGTCATCAGTAAAGCCGGTTCCGTGATTAGAAGTAAATCGCCATCAGCTGCTTTCAGATGGAGCAGCATTTATTACACAGACCCGTAGTTCACCGAGAAGCTAGGCAAAATCGCATAGAAAATCGGAATCGATTTTCCTCGATTATGAACCCGATTTTGCCTAGCTTCTCGGTGAACTACGGGTCTGTTTAATAAATGCCACTCCATCTGAAAGCAGCTGATGGCGATTTAATACTAATCACCAAACCGGCTTTACTGATGACACGCGCATGATAATCGCAGTCGATTTTTTGCACAGCCCTACTGAAACAATAACAAAATAACATGCACAACAATATTAACAACTTTTATTAGCAACAACTAGCAGTTTATAAAAAAGTTAAATACAAAGGTCAAACAGAATTAACTCTTTCACCGCCATTGACGAGATATCTCGTCAATTAAGAGAAAACGCTTCCCCGCCAATGACGAGATTTTCCGTCTTTTCGCAATACCGCTATTATTACCGCAACTTTTTAAACCCGGAAGTATTCTATGGAGCTAGAAGAGTCTCAATAAAGATAAATGCACACACTACATTCACATATGCACACACAGGATTCATAAATACACATGCAGGATACACAAATGCACACAAAATTCACAAATGCACACACAAAATTTAAGAAGCACAGAAGATTCACAAATGCACACAAAATTCACAAATGCACACAAAATTCACAAATGCACACAAAATTCATAAATACACAACCAATTCAGAAATGCAAACAACATTTACAAATGCACTCAAGATTCACAAATGCACATGACAAGATTCAGAAATGTATTTCTGATGCACACACAAATTACAAACTGTTTTTGGTCTGTGAACTTTACTGCATTTGTGTGTGAATTTTGAGACTCCCCTGACTTAGCTCGACACACAAATGCCTTTTTTTAAACAGGGAATGATCTGCAACCAATCAGATATCTCCCTTGTTTTAGTTAATCACAACAACGCACCCCACGTGGGGGATTGTTTACTTATAAGAAGAAGAAGTTTACACAGCGTGATATGCACGTGGTGCGGGCGCGAGCTAACGTTAGCGCGGTGGAGTTCTGTCTGTCAGTTGGTTGGTTGAGACCTCAACATGGCTTCTGGCAACCAAGGGGAGCGGTATGTAGAACTTAAAGTGTTTAGCTAGTTATCTCCTTGGTTGCAGATCATTCCCAGTTTAAAATGCAGTAAAGTTCACAGACCAAAACAGTTTGTAAATCAAGATATATTTGTGTGTGCATCAGAAAAACATTTCTGAATCTTGTCCTGTGCATTTGTGAATCTTGAGTGCATTTGTAAATGTTGTTTGCATTTCTGAATTGGTTGTGTATTTATGAATTTTGTGTGCATTTCTGAATTTTGTGTACATTTGTGAATCTTCTGTGCTTATTAAATTTTGTGTGTGCATTTGTGAATTTTGTGCGCATTTGTGTATCCTGTGTGTGTATTTATGAATCCTGTGTGTGCATATGTGAATGTAGTGTGTGCATTTATCTTTATTGAGACTCTTCTAGCTCCATAGTATTGCCCTATGACAAGCGGCTGCATGTCCGTGTCTGTTTTAAACATCGCTCTGAATGGGATCTCTATGAAAAGTCCGTCACAAAAATGGAATTATCTCTGCTTTTTGCTCAAAATGTGGTGTAGGATGAAACGGTTTTTTTGTTTGAAAGCAGATGGTCTGTTCTTTCATTTGGTATATTGTATGTTTATATATTTAAAGAAGAACATTTTCTGGAAGGCATTAAACTTTGGTGAAAATCATGAAAAACGCTGGCGCAGGCTGGCAACTTTTTTTTTAAACGCTGGCGGTGAAAGAGTTAACCAGTTGTCGGTTAAAAAAGTGATCTCTAAATTAGGCTGTTATAGACAGTGGTCTAAACGCGACTACAGTTAGCCATCTCATTCCAATTTCCAGGATATTTTTGTGTACAAAGTGAACAAATCCCTCACACTCATTTTTTCATAACTCGCCTGTTTGTACTTATAAACCAATAAAAACATTTGGCGCAAGGTCACGGCGTTTGGTTTCGTGCACTCACATTGCATCAAGCTAAAATTTAATCAAAGCAACGGTCTCAGACTTGAAGAAAATTGCTGAACATTTAAACCTATTTTCTGCACATTCCACCATATTTTAATGAAATAAAGTCCTCTTTCTGTTAACTTATATTTCTGCATATTCCAGCATATAAAATATAAATATTTTTTGTAAAATCCAGCAATAAAATAATTAAAACGAAAGTCTTTCCTGGTTGTATTCCATATTATTAACATTCACGTCTTTTAACAGTAAAGTGCAGATTAAGTTTTGTTTTTGTAAATCATTAGACATTTTTACCACTTAATTAGGTTTTGCTTTGTAGAAAGCCTTTCTTTAAAGTGAATTTCGTTTTGTATAAATAGTGTCTTAATTTTAATAAATGTTTCATCAACCAATTGCACGTATTTAATAAATTAAAAGGAAATAGGAGACAATATAATAACCGTGACATGGAGGCGCCGGCACGGAGCGTTCGCTTGCATTGCATTGTTAACTAGAATGCACGGACCTCATCATAAATGAATGAAACTCATACATTAGCATTAAATATCTTTGCTGCATTCTTTCTAAAACAGACAAGGGCTTTCTCGCGGCTCGCATCAGCAAAGCATTGCATCGTCCATGTTGCACTTAACAGAAGTTGACACTTGTCTTAAATATACAAAAATCCAAGGCACTTGAGTGAGAAAAATATTAAAAAGCCTTTAATACACTGCTGGGCTACATACAAAATTAAAAGGTAGATCTACGCGTTTCGGCTTACGCCTTCATCAGGATACACATGCATTGATACACAGCGCTCTACTTAAATCGTAATCACGAGCAGCTGGATAATAGATGGGAGTGACCATCATTCATTCAAATGCAGACAATCCAATCAATATATATCCGCATTACAAATCACACTCAAATGTAAATTAAGTAAATAAACAAAAAACTAAGTAAATAAAAGAAAATACCAAAAGAGGAAAAAGTCAATTTCATCATTTACAACACAACAGAGATGTAAAAAAAATAATTTACAAAAAAGGCAAAAAGTCACTTTCTTCATTAACACCAGGAAACTCCATACTCTTAAGTGTATAGATCCAAAACGTTTCTCTTTGTAGAAGCCGCTTTAATCTATTTCCCCCTCTTATTGTACAGGGGATGGATTCAATGCCAATAACTTTTAAAGAAGACTCACAGGTATCACTCAATATAGTGTCTCGCCATGGGGTACAGCACGTTTTTTGTCCGGATCGCATACTTATGCTCTGCAACTCTTAACCGTAATTTCCTTTTTGTTTGACCAATATAAAAATGCCCACATTCACATTCTAATCTATATATTACATGAGAAGTATTACAATTGATGAAAGAACTAATAGAATACACTTTACCAGAATTCACATCTGTAAACGTATTAGTTTTCACCATATTGTCACAATGTCTGCACTTTCCACATTTAAAATTACCGGTTAACGAGGTAAGCCATGTTTTTTTTCTCAGGCGCCGGAAGGTAACTACGTACAACCTTATTCCGTATCGACGGTGGATGTCTGTAACTTACCATAGGCTTTTCTGAAAAAATTGTACGGAGCGTGCTGTCGCTTTCTAAAATGTTCCAATTAGAATTGATGATGTGTTTAATTCGAATGGCCTCAGCGCTATATGTTGTTGAAAAATAGACACGATTAGAGTTATTAGAACGTGATACTTTACTTTTTCTCAATAATTGTTGCCTATCCATAGATTTCACTCTTTCTGTTGCCTTTGTTAAAGTCTGTGGTTCATAACCTCTCTGTCGAAATCTATTTGTCATGTCTTGCAGTTGAAATTCAAAATCACTTTGTACATCACAAATACGTTTCAGTCTTTGATACTGGCCGTATGGAATATTTTCTTTCAACCAAGACGGATGAAAACTATCCGCCCTAAGTTTGGTGTTTCGATCTGTTGATTTTCTGAAAATCGAAGTATGTAGATCACCATTGACGTCTTTAGTAATTTTAAGATCGAGAAAATTGATCTCAGACAAAGAATATTCCAGGCTCAATTTTAAATTAGGATTTATCCCATTAATGTACTTGTTAGGGATGCACCGATACCACTTTTTTGGAATACGAGTAAGAGTACGAGTACTTGCATTTCAGTACTTGCCGATACCGATACCGAGTACTTAATAAAAAACATGATTTAAATTTACAGCTAACAGCTTTAGTCATGTAACTTAACAAAAAAACAAGGGACTAGTTTTCCAGTTTGTTGTAAACTCTGCCTCTTTGGACAACACAAGAGGCATTAACCCCTTACATGCCGCTCAAACATAGACATTTCTCAGACCGTTGTATCGATTCCAGGTATCGGGGGACTTTTAACGAGTACGAGTACTTTAGAAAATGTGGTATCGAGGCCGATACCCGATACCAGTATCGGTATCGATGCATCCCTAGTACTTGTGAAACAAATGCAATTCAGACTCAGAACCTGACCAAATCAATAAAACATCATCAATGTACCTGCCCCACAAAACCACTTTATCAAGAAAAGGATTATTAGCTGAGAGAATATATTTCTCTTCCCACAAACCCAAAAATAAGTTTGCATAATTGGGTGCAAAACAGGCGCCCATCGCTGTACCTTTAACCTGCTTGTAAAATATATTCAAAAATAGAAATACATTATTCTCAAGTATCCATTTCATCAATTGTAAAATAAAAGAAGTGGGTGGCATATTCTCTGGTGATCGATCACTTAAAAAATGTTGCGTCGCCTCCAAACTCTCAGAATGATCAATATTAGTATACAGTGATTCAACATCCATTGTTACCAATAATGATTCACCTACATTCTTTAAATCACAGATCATATTTAGCACATGAGTACTGTCTTGGATGAAAGAAGGCAGTTTACATACATATGGTTTTATAAAAAAGTCTACATACTGTGAAGCTGGTTCAGTCAGTGATGCATTCCCACTTATTATGGGCCTACCTGGTGGAGTCTTTAAATTCTTATGAATCTTGGGTAGCATATAGAATGATGGAATCCGAGGGTCTTGACAGAATAAAAAATCAAATTCCTTTTTCGATATCCAATTCTTATCCTTGGCTGTAGATAAAAGATCTTTAAGTTGACCGATCATATGATCCAAGGGATTTACTGTAAGAGCTGAATAGTACTCAGGATTGGTAAGTTGTCGGAGTCCTTCTTGAATATATTGTTCTGTCCCCCACACAACCACAGCACCACCTTTGTCGGCAGGTTTCACAATGATTTCTGTATTATCCGATAGCCACTTCATATATTCAAGAAGGACTCCGACAACTTACCAATCCTGAGTACTATTCAGCTCTTACAGTAAATCCCTTGGATCATATGATCGGTCAACTTAAAGATCTTTTATCTACAGCCAAGGATAAGAATTGGATATCGAAAAAGGAATTTGATTTTTTATTCTGTCAAGACCCTCGGATTCCATCATTCTATATGCTACCCAAGATTCATAAGAATTTAAAGACTCCACCAGGTAGGCCCATAATAAGTGGGAATGCATCACTGACTGAACCAGCTTCACAGTATGTAGACTTTTTTATAAAACCATATGTATGTAAACTGCCTTCTTTCATCCAAGACAGTACTCATGTGCTAAATATGATCTGTGATTTAAAGAATGTAGGTGAATCATTATTGGTAACAATGGATGTTGAATCACTGTATACTAATATTGATCATTCTGAGGGTTTGGAGGCGACGCAACATTTTTTAAGTGATCGATCACCAGAGAATATGCCACCCACTTCTTTTATTTTACAATTGATGAAATGGATACTTGAGAATAATGTATTTCTATTTTTGAATATATTTTACAAGCAGGTTAAAGGTACAGCGATGGGCGCCTGTTTTGCACCCAATTATGCAAACTTATTTTTGGGTTTGTGGGAAGAGAAATATATTCTCTCAGCTAATAATCCTTTTCTTGATAAAGTGGTTTTGTGGGGCAGGTACATTGATGATGTTTTATTGATTTGGTCAGGTTCTGAGTCTGAATTGCATTTGTTTCACAAGTACATTAATGGGATAAATCCTAATTTAAAATTGAGCCTGGAATATTCTTTGTCTGAGATCAATTTTCTCGATCTTAAAATTACTAAAGACGTCAATGGTGATCTACATACTTCGATTTTCAGAAAATCAACAGATCGAAACACCATACTTAGGGCGGATAGTTTTCATCCGTCTTGGTTGAAAGAAAATATTCCATACGGCCAGTATCAAAGACTGAAACGTATTTGTGATGTACAAAGTGATTTTGAATTTCAACTGCAAGACATGACAAATAGATTTCGACAGAGAGGTTATGAACCACAGACTTTAACAAAGGCAACAGAAAGAGTGAAATCTATGGATAGGCAACAATTATTGAGAAAAAGTAAAGTATCACGTTCTAATAACTCTAATCGTGTCTATTTTTCAACAACATATAGCGCTGAGGCCATTCGAATTAAACACATCATCAATTCTAATTGGAACATTTTAGAAAGCGACAGCACGCTCCGTACAATTTTTTCAGAAAAGCCTATGGTAAGTTACAGACATCCACCGTCGATACGGAATAAGGTTGTACGTAGTTACCTTCCGGCGCCTGAGAAAAAAAACATGGCTTACCTCGTTAACCGGTAATTTTAAATGTGGAAAGTGCAGACATTGTGACAATATGGTGAAAACTAATACGTTTACAGATGTGAATTCTGGTTAAGTGTATTCTATTAGTTCTTTCATCAATTGTAATACTTCTCATGTAATATATAGATTAGAATGTGAATGTGGGCATTTTTATATTGGTCAAACAAAAAGGAAATTACGGTTAAGAGTTGCAGAGCATAAGTATGCGATCCGGACAAAAAACGTGCTGTACCCCATGGCGAGACACTATATTGAGTGATACCTGTGAGTCTTCTTTAAAAGTTATTGGCATTGAATCCATCCCCTGTACAATAAGAGGGGGAAATAGATTAAAGCGGCTTCTACAAAGAGAAACGTTTTGGATCTATACACTTAAGAGTATGGAGTTTCCTGGTGTTAATGAAGAAATTGACTTTTTGCCTTTTTTGTAAATTATTTTTTTTACATCTCTGTTGTGTTGTAAATGATGAAATTGACTTTTTCCTCTTTTGGTATTTTCTTTTATTTACTTAGTTTTTTGTTTATTTACTTAATTTACATTTGAGTGTGATTTGTAATGCGGATATATATTGATTGGATTGTCTGCATTTGAATGAATGATGGTCACTCCCATCTATTATCCAGCTGCTCGTGATTACTATTTAAGTAGAGCGCTGTGTATCAATGCATGTGTATCCTGATGAAGGCGTAAGCCGAAACGCGTAGATCTACCTTTTAATTTTGTATGTAGCCCAGCAGTGTATTAAAGGCTTTTTAATATTTTTCTCACTCGAGTGCCTTGGATTTTTGTATATTTAGTATATTATTGCCTCTTAACGTCCAAAGAGCACCAGTGTTTGTTACAAAGAAGACCAGTGTAGCACGCTCTGCTATTTCTCATTGACACTTGTCTTGTTGAAAAATTAAAAAGTAATAATAATTATACAAAAGAGTTGTTCTAGTCGTTACTAGAAGGCACAGAGTGAGTTATGCTGAGTTTACACCAACCGCGTTTCGGCCGTCAAAATCGCGTCTACCGCACGTAGTTTGCCGCTTGAACAATTTGGATGTATTCGCGCGTGTAGAGCGGAGTAGACGCGCGGAAAAAGCAAGCATTTGACGCGCGTCAGAGGCAAACTCTGCTTCTTGTGGGAGGGGCAAGTGCTATGCGGTTGTCTGTTTGCGAAATGACTGATGTTGATTGTGCATTTATCGACAGAGTTACCAGTTTGTATTTGGTAACCTTACTGTAGGTGGAAAATAAACGGTGCGGGTCGATAAACGTCACGTGACTCAAAAGTGAAGTGTGTATTACAATTACCAGGTTGCCCAATGTCCTCACTGACACTCTTCCAAGCGAGGTCCTTTTTATTCCTGTCTCCTCTATAGAAATAAGAACTTGTGTCGTATAGCTCCGGGTGACTGCTTATGGACAATATCAAGCGTTGGTTGAATGAGTGACTCTGGGCGGGGCTGCCACCACAGCAGCAAGCAGGCTCCTGATTGGTTAACGCGGCGCGAAATTCCGCCAAAGTTCAAATCTTTCGGGCGTCAGCCACAAATTTGCATGAACCGCAAGATGCACAAAAAGCACCATTCGCGCTTACCACACGTACTGCGCACAACGTTCAATTCGCGCCTTTCGCGTCGCGGGACCTCCTGACGTGCGTCAACGCGTCTTCACATTGACTTAACATTGAAATCACTCGCGCTTCACGCCTATACCGTAGTGGAACAGTATTTCCCACGCGATCACCTTACCAAAACCATTTTGAAACTAAGGAGTCATTTGTCCTCTGATTGCATACAAGCTCCTTGGCAACGCGTTTGCGGGAATCATGTTTCGCATGAGCCGGAGGCAGAGCAGCAGAGAGATGCGACAGAGTTGCGAAATTGCAGGCGCGGCTCGAAATGGCTGTTATTTCAAACAGCGTAACTTGTTTTAAACTAATCAGTTAATGGCTCGGTGGTCGGTGAAGAAAATGTTTAGTTTTCGCCATCCCTAATTTCATATTTAATCCTTGTCTGCTATATAAGTTCATTGTTTTTTTAAATGCCGGTATGGCGGTATAGAAACTGATACCTTTGCTATTTTAGATCCCACGGTATACCATATTACCGTATTACCGCCCAAGCCTAGTGTGCACCTGTGTATGAGTGACACCTACGCAGCATCCGTGCAGTGTAATTTGAACTGGTCAAAGGAAAAAATAATGCACGTCTTTTCGCGGTAATTTAAAAAAGACCCCGCAATAACACTACCGTGCAGTTTTACTACCGTGGTTTACCGTATTACAGAACACCGGCACAAGCCTAATATGTTAATAGATTTATTTTATTAAAAATAAAACACCACCACCAGGCTTTACACATCCTATGGCCAGCATTTAAAGTTTTGTCTTCTATTTGTTTTTTTTGTTTTTTTGCTGCATAGATTCCTAAATAGTATAGCAGGAATAATAATTTAACAATTACAGTTAACATGATTAAGATTATATGATTGTGGGTGATTTCAGATTGCGAAGAGCGTGAAGGCTACACATATGCATCCTTTCCTGTATATGGGATATTTCTCATTCTGAGGATCCTCGACATTTGAACCGTCCTTCGACGGATGTCGATGAAGTAGCATCCTCGAAATTCTGGCTTCCGAGGATCCTTTTCTTGACATTGAGGCCTAAGCATGTCTCCGATGCATACATGACATACGACACAAGGGGGGTGTGGTTAGGGATTTTTTACACTAGTTATGTTGTCTTTATTGTAATAAAATATGAACAAAAATTCATTGTTGTTTACAAACTTTGGTTTATTTGATGTGCAATGACCCAGCTTTAATAACAGGACTAACACCTGTCTTCTGTCTATATGTGTGAATCTAGAAAAAGATACAGAATCTTGATTCTTGATCCTTTGTGTAAATAAGAGTGAAAAGACAATTTAATTGTTTCATGTTTCTTTCAGATGTGAAGAGTGATTCATGTTTGGATATAGAAATAACGTCCTCAACGTCAAAAGAGCGACTGACAGCACAAACTCTTTCCTGCATCACCTGTGGAAAGACATTCAGCTTAAAGAGAAATTTAAAGAGACATGAGAATAATCTTCATTCAGAAGAGCACAGAGAGAAAAAGAAGCAGCAGTTTCCCTGTGAGCAGTGTGGGAAGATTTGTTGCAATAAATTTAATCTAAAGGTTCACATGAGGACACACAGTGGGGAAAAGCCTTTCTACTGCACTGAATGTGGAAATTACTTCAGAATCAAAGGAAGTCTTAAAAGACATCAGAGAATTCACACTGGAGAAAAACCTTACAAATGCTCTCAGTGTGACAAGACGTTTGCTCATTTAGGTCACTTAAAAGTCCACCAAAGGCATCATACTGGAGAGAAACCTTACGTTTGTGCTCACTGTGGAAAGCGCTTCTCTAGTTCATCTCAATTTATAGTCCATCAGAGAGTTCATACTGGAGAGAAACCTTATCACTGTAGTGTTTGTAGGAAGAGTTTTAGTCAACTTGAAAACTTGCAAAGTCACAAGAGAATTCACACGGGTGAAAAACCTTTCAAATGCTCTCAGTGTGACAAGATGTTTGCTCAATCCAGTCACTTAAAAGCACATCAGAGAGTTCACACAGGAGAGAAACCTTACCACTGTAGTGTCTGCGGGAAGAGTTTTAGTGAACAGAGTTCCTTACGAAATCACAAGAGACTTCATAGAGGTGATAAACCTTTCAAATGCTCTCAGTGTGACAAGACGTTTACTCATTCATGTTACTTGCAAACCCATCAGAGAGTTCATACTGGAGAGAAACCTTATCACTGTAGTCTCTGTGGGAAGAGTTTTAGTGGACAGGCTAGCTTACAAAGTCACAAGAGAATTCATACAGGTGAAAGACCTTTCAAATGCACTCAGTGTGAAAATACTTTTTCTGATTTAGGTTACTTAAAAGCCCATCAGAGAGTTCATACGGGAGAGAAACCTTATCAGTGTAGTGTCTGTGGGAAGAGTTTTGGTCAAAAGTCTACCTTACTAAGGCACCAGAGAGTTCATACAGGTGAAAAACCTTTCAAATGCTCGCAGTGTGACGTGACGTTTACTCAGTTAGGTTCCTTAAAATCCCATGAGAGAGTTCACACTGGAGTAAAACCTTACTTCTGCACTCAATGTGACAAGAGCTTCTCTAATTCATCTCTATTCAGAGGTCATCAAGAGAAAGTTCATACTGGAGAGAAACCTTAACACTATAATGTTTGTAGGAAGAGTTTACCTCCACCATAAAACAAACCCTAAACAAACTCTAACAAAAGGTTTCTCAGCTGTTTTTGTAGTATTAGATGTCCCTAATAACATACTAAAAGTTTACCAAAGTTTGACCACTTGAAAGGTGTAATTTTCAATCTTTGTTTCCAACCACCTGACTACCTGCCCGCTAGATCCTATAACCACCCATCTCCTTCAGGCCATTACTCCATTGGTTATCCCTGCTCTCACACACACAACCAACTCATCTCTTTCCACTGGTACATTCCCCACAGCTTTTAAAGAGGCCCGGATGCTGAAGAAACCCACAATTAATCCTGCAATGTTAGAAAACTACAGACCGGTATCTCTCCTTGCCTTCATTGCCAAGACTCTTGAGCATGTGGTTTTAGACCAGCTCTCCTCCTTCACAGAAAATAACCTCCTAGACAGCAACCAGTCTGGTTTCAAGAGCGGTCACTACAATGAAACTGTGCTGCTCTCAGTCATGGAAGCTCTAAGGCAGACAAGGGCAAATAATCTGTACTGATCCTACTGGATCTATCCATCACTGTTGACATTGTCAATCCCCACATCCTCCAGTCAACCCTCAAGGCTAAGGTTGTCTCTGACACGGCGCTACTACAGTTCAGGTCTTACCTCTCAGGGATGCAATTTAGAGTATCCTGGAGAGGTGACGTCTCTGAACCCCAATGTCTAAATACCGGGGTACCTCAAGGCTCTGTGCTTGGACCACTGCTCTTTTCTATTACATTGACATGACATTCCTGGGTTATATAATTCGGAAAAGTGGCTTTTCCTACCTCTGCTATGCAACTCTGGATGAAGGATTATCATCTCCAGCTGAACTTTGCAAAGACAAAACTGCTTGTCATATCGTCTGGCCCTAAGATTTATCACAATCCTTTTTATTCAACTTGGTTCCTTGACCATTATGCCTTTTAGGACAGCCTGGTCATTGATGGTCATCTTAGCTTCACGGAGCATGTTGCCAGCCCCACCAGCTCTTGTAGATCATCCTCTACAACATTAGTAAAATAGTAGACCTTTTCTATCTGAGCATGCTACACAAGTTCTAGTCCCAGGCTATTGTAGGGGTGGGCTGTATGAGCAAAAATTCATATCAAGGTATTTTCCACTCTTCAGCCGGTAGCGGTATGTTGCCTCCTCGTTTTCTGTTTACACTTCTGGCCCTTGGGGTCTATATGACCCCAAAATTGAAAGCATAATTGTAAGAAAAATATACATTTTCAATAATACAAATAATATATAATTTTTTTGTTTACTTCTCATCTATACAATAAAGCTGTGTTTTGAGAGATTTGAAGTACTTTTGTACCGGTTTACCACTAAAATCCTCAACTACACCATTGGCTTGCCTGAAAAATTCACATAAATTATGATCTAAATTTGATTCAAATTGTTTTTAGATATTGATATAGGTGTGAGGTGTGAAATTCAGGCATTGGTTTTTAGAAAAAAACATAAAAGAATTACAGTGTAGTAGTGTTGCTTTCGTCAACGAAAAGTATGACGAAATATAGTCGTCAACGAACCTTTTTCACGTGACGAAAACGAGACGAGACGTAACGAAAATGCTGGTCATGTGACGATGACTATAATAAAATGTATAATGCAATATTGTTGACGAATAAAAACGAGACTAAAAGTGGTTTACAAAATAAAAACTAAGCTAAAATGTCTCTTCATTTTCGTTGGCCAAAACGAGACGAGACGAAATGTTATAACGTTATTTCGTCTTTTACCCATCTCAGCATCTCCGCGCCCCCACCACCTGACTGCAGGTGATCGCGTGTGTTGTTGGCGCTGCGTAGATCAATCAAAACATGAAAGTACCGCGAGAGTGAGTAGAAAGCATGCGGAGCAGTCTGCTTTCGCGATGCTTTGATATCATACGCCTCCATTTGCACGTTAATGGGCATTTCAAACAGTGTACGCGGCAACCGCGAGACATGCGGAAAGCGGAGAAACGGGGGCGGTTACAGAGAGGTGAAGCGGAGTTGGTCCACAAGCCTTGCTCGTGCACCTAAGATCCTATCCCTTTTACAGACACGACTCTTCATGGCAGTCGTTGTTGAAGATAAACACATTTCCACTAAATGCTGCACAAAACGCTTCCACTGCATGAGAAAAGCTGTAGCCACGCGATGATTCCGACCGGGAAGATGCAGCATTCTGGCTCCAAATGTAAAAGAAAAGTCCAAAATAAATCCCGTGCATCACTTTCAGGTCAGTTCAACAAGCCTGTTGAAATCTATAGCTTTGATTGCTGACACCACCAGTATAACAATGTACAAATTTATATCATGTAACAGTTGTTTAAATGACATTGTGCTGCTTGCGTTTTGAAACATTGTAAATATATCTATGCTAAAGACATTCGTTGTTTTGTATATGCTTAATAACTACACTTATTTATTATTTAAATAAACAAAACATACTTCGCTGAATACTTGAGTATTAAATCAATCAAACACCTGTACTGTTGAGAACATAACCATACATACCAACTTTGCTTTTCTTAATAGACATCTGATGTTTTCTTAAAGCTGACTTTTAATTTACTTACAAGAAAAACATTTAGTAATTCTCCAAAATTGCTTGGATTTATACTGACATTTAAGATCAGCTTTGTCACATTAGATTAAGCCAAAGTCCATTAGGTACACTGGTGGTAACGTAGAGATGCAGAAATATAAACTATAATAATATATAATTACATATGTATGATTGTAGTTTGTGCTGCTGTCAAAATACAATTATAAATGTTAACAATAGCATATTTCTATTCTCACACATACTATAGTTGTGTGTGACCCATTTGACCTTGTGTGTGTGTGTGTGTGTGTGTGTGTGTGTTTGCTTAGACTACTTTTGTTTTGATTATGTAGACTTTTATGTAGACTCTTACGAACAGTCAAGTCACTCACTCAGAGGATAGTAAAATAAATATCTATTCAAATCAGAGCATCTTCCATGTCTGGAATGGATGTATTCTTGGGTCTATAAGGTAACAATAATATAACTTTTGTTTGAAATGGGTTTGGCTAAAAGAAAATATTGTTTTGTCTATAATACTATTAGGTCATTATACTATATGGGTTAAATAGAATGCATTACTAAAAAGAGACTAAATACAATTTCACTGACTAAAACTGGACTAAAATGTCATCAGTTTTCGTTGACTAAAACTAGACTAAAATAGTAATGGATAAGTCTGACTAAAATAAGACTAAAATGGCAAGAATTTTAGTCGACTAAAACTTGACTAGACTAAAAAGAGTATGACGTGACTAAAACTAATAAAAACTAAAATGACAGCTTGACACAAAGACTAGACTAAAACTAAAATGAAAACAGGCTGCCAAAAACAACACTACAGTGTAGGAATTAAATCATTTCGACCGTCAGATTCCCATAGAGACCCATTCATTTTCCTAGATATGGACAACTGCTCAAATCATTACTTTTGTGATACATTTTGTAAATATATGTTTATATAAACATTAGAAAGGATATTAAAAATAAATATTATTTCAAATAGTCATTTTTTATAGTTTTGATGCATTTTGAAATGTCTGTTTTTACAAAATGCCACAGAAATTTGACTGAGTGTAAGTGCGTGTGTGTGTGCGTGTGTGTGTGTGCGTGTGTGTGTTTGTGTGTGTGTGTGTGTGTGTGTGTGTGTGTGTGTGTGTGTGTGCGCGTGTGTGTGTGAGAGAGAGAGTGTGCGTGAGAGTGTGCATGAGAAGGAGAGAGAAAGAGCGTGTGTGTGTGTGTGTGTGTGCGCGTGCGTGCGTGTTTGTGAGTGTACATGTGCGTGCATAGGGTCACACCCCTTTATGTGTTATTTTCTGCATTTGTGACTGATTTTATTTGCCATATTCCACGCAAATGCTCTCTGTGGCAGTCATACCTGTGTGTGTTTGTGTGTGTGTGTGTGTGTGTGTGTTTGTGTGAGCATGTGTTTTTTGCATTGCACTTGTGCACAAGTACCAGGCCTTCATTTCTGTGTCAAAATTTTCAGATTTAAGCTGGATTTATTGATATTTATTTTTTGACAAATGGAAAAAAAGTAAATTTTTTTGCATTTCCCATTCACTTTCAATTGGGGTCATATTGACCCCAAGGGACAGATTGATAAAAAAAATTTTTACATACCTTTAAAACAACCAGTTTTTTTGTGTATGTAAAGATAGATTATTTAGGAAAAGTCACAAAGTTTTACATCTCTGTGATGAAGGGAACCTTTTTTTTTAACCAATGAAATGTCGTTTGGGGTCATATAGACCCCAAGGACCAATTGAGGGTTAATAGCCTTTCTACTTATTAAATCTGCATTAAGAAAACGAAATTTACCATTAAAAGCTGTTTTTAATGTGTTTGGTATGTTGCTTACGTTATCCGCTGAAGGACTCTGAAAGCGCTATTCATTTAACCGTAACTCCTCAACCATTTGGGCTATCAAAAACGAATGGTTCCTAAAAGAAGATAAATTGAAATTTTTGGCAAATTATGGTTTATTACGGTAATTTCTTGCTTTTCATCCTCCAATTGCTGCTGTTATCTGGAGATTGGTGCAGGGCGCAGTAGAGAGCAGATCTGAGTGAAAAGGGAGTAACACCGTTAAACGCCTTTAAAGCAGTGAGGTAAAAAAGCCTCCTAAATGTATAACACTGTTGACGCGCTGTTGGTGCCTTGGGACTCGACAGCCCGACTGTTTAAGTTGATTTTCAATAAAGCAGTGTTGATTTTGTTCGCTTCTGGGTCCTCTTATGCAGTAGCGTAACGAGCCAACACCGGGCCCCTAAGCAGGATTATCAAGGTGGGCCCTTTACTACAGCATGTGATGACGCAATGTCCACAAGCAGGCTACAATGAATGGGACAGGACAGGATCATAGAGACATGAGATGACTGACAAAATCAGAAATGGCCTACGCGCACCACAACAAAAAATTAACATCGGTGACAGCGCACCAAACAACACTGCTGGTGACAGCACACACTAACATTTTGTTACTCACTGCTATGACTACACACACACATACACCTAGGTCTAAATACATAAAAAAAGATGCTCACTTACATTCAGGGGTTAAATTGGTATTTGTTATGTGGGGGGGCTCTGCGGGGAGGGGTACTTCGATGGGTAACATGTTTAATACTGATGACAGCAAAGCCACTGGTGTGTTTCAATGACATTCTGGACCTCTGATAGGATTAGATAAGTTTCAGCTTTAAAGCTGTGCCAGAGGTTGACCCCAAATATTTTAAAAAGAGCATCTGAATTTTAAATTATGCAAATCTATGAGTTTGACACCCTATATCAATTTGTTCCACATGTCATTATGCACAATTGATCAAACTTGAAAGGAAGTTAAAAGAATTAACCTCCTTGAATAATTCTAGGCATAAGATACCCAAAAAGACTCTTACATGTCTTATAAATTAGCCATAGAGATTCCCTATGCTGGTCAGCAGCTAAAACAATCATATAGTTAGGTTTGATTTGTGTAATCAAAATACATTATTTTATTAAACTATGCCTATACAATGAGTTATATCCAGTGTTATCCAGTTAACATACTGTAATTAAATGAGTGACAAATACTTTAATTCTTTTCACGTTTCTAGTCTTCTATTAAGTTTTCTCGACGTGGGCACCATTCTTACCTCTCTCTCTCTCGCTCGCTCTCTCTCTCCTCTACAATGTCAAATGATCCTTTATGAGAGCGCGTTCTTGGAGTTGAGTTTTTTCGCTTGAGTTGCATAACTTGCGCGAAGACTCGTTTAAAGGGGAAAGCGCGTGTTTTCGCGGCAATTGCGCTGCCCAATTCGCGTCATTTGCATCGCCCTGTGAGAACGCACCTGGTTGCGTCTTTTGCATTGACTTTGTATGTAATCTGTTCGCGCAAATCGTTAAACTTGCGTTGGTGAGTATGCCCTATAATGAATGGAAACGCATTATTCCCTTCACTTCAGTGCACACGCACCAGCGCAGCGAGTGCACGCGCACAAGCGCAGCTGGTACACTAAGGGGTTGTGTACACCAAAACTTTTAAACGCGGCTGAAAACACCTGGACAATGCTGAATGCCAGCTGTTTTTGAGCCGAGTGCCAGCTTTCTTCAGCTAAGCGCTTTGGTAGCTCTGATACGTCAGCTGTGAGGCGGTTGGTTGCTGTGCTACTTGTCCCGCCCCTCCTCCACTGTGATTGGACGGCCGCGTGAGAACTGACATTGACGAGCGGAGCTTTTCATTCAAAGTTGAAAATTTTTCAACTCCCGATTCTAACCCCCGAGCGCGGAAAAACCGCCGGGTGCCGGTTTTCAGCGCGGAAAAAACCCGCTAGCTGCTGGCTTATTTGAAAAACGCCGAGCTTCCATTGGAAACAATTGAAAACATGCGCCGGCCGCGGGCGTAAAAGTTATGGTGTACACAACCCCTAAGGGGCTGGACACACCAAAACTTTTAAACGCGGCTGAAAACGCCTTGAGAACGCCGGATGCCAGCTGTTTTTCAGCTGAGTGCCAGCTTTCTTCAGCTGAGCGCTTTGGTAGCTGTGATACTTCAGCTGCGAGCCGGTTGGTTGCTGTGGTAATGTCCCGCCCCTCCTCCACTGTGATTGGGCGGCCGTGTGAGAACTGACATTGACGAGCGGAGTTTTTCTCCCAAAGTTGAATCTCTTTCAACTCTAGACTCTCAGCGCAGAGCGCGGAAAAGCTGCCGAGCTCCGGTTTTCAGCGCGGAAAAAACCCGCTAGCTGCTGGCTTATTTGAAAAAGCCGAGCTTCCATTGGAAACAATTGAAAACATGCGCCGGCCGCGGGCGTAAAAGTTTTGGTGTACACAACCCCTAAGAGCAGAGCGAGACCTTCAGCCTATGTTCCGGGGCTTAGCCCCGGACGCCCCCGTTGAAAACCCGTGAGAAAGCCTGGGAACAGCGAATAGCAACGAATATGTGAATCTAATTCTTCCAGATCGGGCGGGCCCCTGATTGGTCCGGGCCCGTAAGCAACGCTTACCCTGCTTACCGATAGTTACGCCCCAGCTCTTATGTTTCAGAACCTGGCAATGCTTAGGTAAGCCACGGGCTTGTTTCTCGCCAAACTCTCTGTATACAGATCACCATACCTGAAATATAGCCTTTGCCAGGTTTTGCGTGCACTATGATAGCCTATATGTGCATCCTCTTAAAAATTATGATTAAAAATGGATTTAAGTGCGATCGGAGCTTTTCGTTTTGTGTTTCTGTGGACAGTGCATCTCGGGAACGGATGTATGACTTTTAAGACTTGGGTAAATTCCCGCGGGGTCTTAAAAAAAATAACATTTAGAAAGTTACATTTAAGTCCTAGGATGAAGATGAAATTGATTCAAGCCCTTCTTAGAAATGACACATTAAAATTGTGTTCAATAAATGTAAAATACCTCATTAAGACCAATAAGTATATATATTTAATTAGTATAACACAAAATAAATATGTACTATAATTTTTTGATTTCTTTTTAATTGCGTTAACACGATTAGTTTGAGTTGGGGTTTTGGAAAAAGAATTTCCCAGCATGCTTTGCATGCAACTGTTTTGTAGAGTATTTTTTTAATTAAGTGTTATTTTATGCATTTTTAGGTAAAGAGAAAGACTTAATAGTGTTTAATGTCCGTTTATCTTATTGATTTAGAAGCGTTTGTGTTATATTTTTTTTTAATTGTTTGGTTACCATCGTGCAGAAGAGTGGCGCTTGTGGTTAGGTTGTGGATGCGACACATTCTCTCAATGAGCACTGACTGTGTTAATGCCTGTTTGGAGATTAGTCTCTTCTCACGTGCTCATCCAAAGTATCATATGTTATTATTATGAGCATGCTAACATGTGCTTATGCTAATTAGTATGATATAAAAATGTTTTTTATAACAGAATTGAGTTCTTCAGACTACACTAAATTGAGTTGAGGCAACTAATTGAGAATTGCCATTTACTTTAAATTGAGTTGGACCAACTCAATATATTTTTATTGTGTAAAGCAGTTTTTTATGAGTTAGGGGTACAGATTCATATTGGATGGAAATCCTGACCACAATTTTATTGATTTAATCCAATGAATCATTTTTTTGAGTGTTGAAACTAATCCTGTAACCCTGTGTTTGTTTAACCATTTTCATTGTACAGGCCACTGGTCTAAAGTCAATGGCACAATGTTGTAGGTTTTTTAAATGAGCATGTTAGTAATACCCAGCTATAAACAGGACAACAACGCCCGTTTGCTTATCACACACATGGATGCGCAGCAGCACACAAAGTTTTAAAATGTGAACAAATAAAGGATTAAAATGTAAAAAATTATTATTAAGTCTCTTGGACCTTATTGAGGACCGATTATGAGACGTTAGAAGGCGTAAAGAGCTGCTTCAACTGTAGCCTGGCAAGTAATTAAATGTTTTGCTCTAAACAAATGCAAATATTTTAAATGTATTTTTTTTAAATGTTACCCTATGGATTTATTGTATATGATGACTTTGTACCTATGTGGTCAGATGCACAGCGAAATCCCCGGTGTTGAATTAATTGGCTTGGTGTTTATATGAGTACCACCAGCAGGGTGTTAAAAGTAACACTAACACAGTGTTAGAGTTAACATCAGTTAGTTAGATAATTAAGTTATAATTTGAGTGATGATTATTTGATTATTGAAGACACTTTAATGAGCATAATCACTTAAAAGAAACACAAAAACTGCAACTGACTTCCAACTACTGGCTTAGATAAAATCAAATGAAAACATCTTACTTATTACAAACCTCACTTTATTTCTGTTATTTGTTTCTCTACTTTTTGAGAAATATTAGGGGTTTAGATTCTGATGTTTGGTCACCATTATGATGATCAGTGTTCCCTTTAGTTGTTTAGTTTGTTACAAAGAAAACAAATGAAAACACAAGCTTAGAGTCAGTGTTTGACAAAACACATTTATTATTATAAACAAGGAATATCACTTGATACGGATTACAAAAAACAAGTTAAACAAATCTTAACCAGTTTCATCAGTTATTATAAACAGTTATTTGTTGATTTTAGCAGGGTTCTTTGATCTGACTGTCCAAATTTTTTTTATACATGCAGGGAGTTAATGCTATCATCCAGATAACATGAATCAGTCCATGAATCACAACCATGGTGACAAACATAATGTCACAATGCATGCTGGGATCCACTGTAGTTTTCACCTTATCCCGCCCATTTTTAATTCTTTGCTATTCCGCATTCTGTCAACCGACTTCCGCTTACATTGCACAGCGCATCCAGTAGCTAGTTTGGTGGTTAGAAGATTGTTTGTAGTTCACTATAACTTTTTCTAAATGACAAATAACGCTACTGCTGTAAATGTTTTCAATTAGGAGCATGGAGAAAACTTCATACGACGCTCGGATAGTCTTATAATGTCCCATCACTCGTTATGTGGGTAGACGATATGAAGGACATATTTAACTACCTCGTCCTGTCAGGAGTTAATGGAGCAGTCTTGAAAATTATTAAAGTACTTATGCCTACCAATATTTACACAGTGTGTCGTGTACTGTTACACAGTGATTTCGTCTTTTTTAAAGCAAATGTGCACCCCACCCAGTCCAATAACTCACCAATTCATTTGTAATGTACCACGATAGTTGCATCATTGGCTGCTGACATCTGATCACATAGTTTAATATAACTGCATGACATCTGATTAAACTGTAACTTTGTAAAGCTGACAAAGGTGGTTGTTTCTCAGCAGAGTTATATATATTTGTGCCAGCTCAACACATTGGAGCAGTTTCTTGGACAGGATTTACAGGACTAGGCCTTAATTATTTTAGGACATTTTAGTTTTTACAAACAAACCCTACAAAAAACAAGACTGGTGCGCATATTCTGACAAAACATTGGCACTCATATATGTTGAGGTATGTCAGTACAAGGTGTTTTTAAATTATTGTAGCTCAAATAAGCATTTTAGCCTGTGACACGGAGCCCTGTCCGGGAAACCGCACCATTGTTTTCCCATATCAGATGTAGGTTGCTTCGGGTTGAGTTGTGATTTTAAAGTGTAGTTGTGGTCAGAGATGGATGGATCCTCCCATTGTGTTTCTGCATCATAGATTAGGAATATGTTGAATTGTATCATCCTCACAGTTGTCCACTTCATCAATGACACGCATCAATGTATCTGTGAAAATAATATAACCACAAACATTTTTATGTTAGCATTTAAAATAAACTTGCATCATTAATATAAATGTCACCCATACTTAAACAGAAAAGTGTGTGAGAGAGAGATGCATTAAAAATAGACAGTAATGTTATACACACAACCTCTAGTGTTAAATAATATGTTGTTTAATAGGTCATTATCAATATCTGAATGAGAAATTAACTGACCTCCTAGCATCTGAAATCTCGGTAACTTGTAGGATTCACGTGAGCTACTGTAAGAATGTAATGTACTATAATTTCTCATCGTAAATATAAAAATATAGGTGGGCAATGAAAATCATTCAAATAGTTGCATTTTATTAATTATCGTTACTGATCTTAAAGCTGTAGTCTACGATGTTGAAAATCGGTCGAGAAAGCCTGAGACGGTTGGGAAGTTTTAAAAAACTCATCCCGCCCCTCCACACAAAAACACACACACCTCCCCTCTGTGCTACCTGATCCCTCCCACCGGGAAACGACCTGAACAACATCACTCAGTCAAGCTGTGATCACCGATAGAAAACATCGGAACAGAGATTTACAGAGATTTAGCTGAAAGCAGTAAACACAAAAAGCCTTGAAGGAATGAACACTTACAATTATGACTGATTGACATCATTTACTTTTACAACAACGTTTGGAATACGTTTCCCCTCCTGAGCCTTGTTTACCCTGGTCAAAAGTGCTGCCTAGCGCACATTAATTGCACAATAATTATTAGTTAGTATTGCTAAGGTTTTGAGTAATTGTTATAGCAGCACACAGCGCATCTTGTTCAAATTCCGATCGGCTCGAACAGAAACCCGCTAGGCCTATTGAAATTCAAGCACTTCAAGAAATATAATTACTTTGACCCGTGATAGGCGATGCTAAACGGCTAACATTTCAATGCCGACCGGCAGCATGAGCATGTTCTCAGACTGATAAAAAGATATTTATGTAACACCTCACACCATAAAAGTATAAATAAATGCTTACCTGCTCAACAAAAAGTCAGCCGTGTCAGCGTCAGTTTTCAGTCCCAAATCTCCCTAAAGCTTCCTCAAACGGTCAATGGTATCACTTTTGCCAAACTCTTTTTCACACAGTTCTCCTACAAACTTTCAGCTTGGCAAAGCAGTTCATTTCACATTCAAAATGCGAACGCGAGCGCCAGGTGGAGTTTCAAGTGGAGCGGGGATTGGATGAGAGCAGTTGCCCAGACAGCACACGTACGTCTGCCCGACGTCGGCTCAAGAGCGTACGTCGGCCTCCTTATCTGAAACATCTAATAAGTATCGGCCAGGCATCGGCCAAATCTTCAGTCAAGTCAACGGTATTTCCCGCTCATCAAGCTTGTCTGTTACGTCGGCTTTGGGTCGGATAACTATACCGGAGGCCGATGCCGCGCTTCTCTCTGTTGGTGCGTGTCCAGTTACTCCTCCCTTTGCAATGCAACCCACCAGAGCAAAGGCGACATCATGGGTGTGTACAAGAACTAAGTAAATGATAATAAGTGAAGAAAAATGGAATCCGTTAAGTAAATGTAAATGTTTTAATATAATATACATGTTGCGAATTCTTTATGGTTTATCTATTATTGTACGTAACTTATCTCGTTAAAGTGTTGGGTTACGTGAAATGCGCAGTGCATAGTTTAAAGCATATACGTTTCTAGCGTAAGTGTGGTATTCTCTGTTACGAAAGTATACTAGCTGGAGTTTTCGTAGAGTTCGCAAGCTTTTCACTCGTGTGCAGCATCCTTCAGTGCAAGTTAAAGTTTATGACACAGTAAGTTCATATCATTATACTATGTTTAATGATTAATGTTTGTGTGCACCGTAACTATTTCTGGCATTACGCCAGTTTTGCAGCTGTTTCGTGATCTGTATAATTATCAGTGTAATCGCGCTAACACTTGCGTTAGCACGGGTGCTTATAACACTAATACCTGCAATATATGTTTAGTTCTTCTTATTATGGGCATAATCCTGTATTCTACAGTTTGTTATCTGTTGCTATAATAATGCTGCATAACGTGATTTATGCTATTATATTTCTTTCCGTAGTTTATATCCTTGCTTAGTGTATATATGAGAGTTCATGATGTTTCATTTGTAATACGGTTGAATCCGTATGTAGACAGGTTATTTTTTATGTCTTATTTGTTTATTACAGAAACTACCTCAGTTGAATACTGGCATGTGTACAAGGTTGAAACTTGCATAAATAAAAGCGAAATCTGCCCAGATAGCACACGTACGTCTCAGATACGTCTTGTAAAGATCTTTACATCTGCTGACGATCGTCTTTGAATAATACGTCTTCCATATCTCTACAAGACGTATTTAAGATCTTAAAAAAATTCTAATTCCTACCTGCCTGCAATGCATCTCCGTTTGGTCTTGAATCCGATCAAACGCAGACGAATCAGCAAAGACCTCCAACTCATTTCATTTTTTAAATAAATGTCTTGTTTAATTGTTTTAAAAATATAGTCAACATGTTTTTAAGGGTTGGCATTAATTTTGAAGCAAAAAATATAATTAAATATAATTAATAAAAGCCCATATCACGTATAATAAAAAAGCAATATAGACATTTTTCGTTTAATCCAAAACGTTAAAAAGGCACTTACCGTAGATAAAGCACCACGCACAAGAAAAGGTGATCTCATACTCTTTCTGACTACAAAATATTAACAAATACAAAACACACAAGAACATCATTGCCAACAGCCACTGCCCCTCTGACTGTTTTATCAGTCTGAAATGAAAAACGTTATACATTTAAATAAATAAAACAATTGCCAACAAGCTGATTATCTTAAGGTGACCCTGCTTTAATGCTTTCTGCAATTCCTGCTTAGTATAATTACTGGGTGTGACTCATATTAAGTGTGTTTGTCAACAGTTATATATCTAAGGTTGAAACTTTTGATAGTTTTTGACCCCACGCCATCCATTGAAATTGTGTAACACACCTTGCATTTTCACAACATTTAGTTTTAAAAATCATCTGAACAAACTCTGAGCAAACCAAAGGTGATATTGAGAATGTTTATATAGATGAAGAAACCTCATAAAAAATTGAATACACAATCATTTGACCACGTTTAATCCATCACAGCATGAATTATATTGACTAGTTTGTTTACCAAATTTGAATAAAATGTTTAACCTATGTGTTAATATGATTACAGCCACAGTGTAACAAAATACTGCAAAGCTATTGATCAAGTTCTCATTACATTACTTCACAAGACCCAAAGCTGATCAGGACACTTTAAGAGCACTGTAACGTAGTAACTGCTGAAAGAACCATGTAATACTATGAATATAATGACAAACTGCTCCATAACACTTAGATGTGACTTAAATTACAATACAACATACTCTTTCTCATACTCAGGGTTTTTAAACTGTGGGTGAAGACCCACTTGTGGGTCGCACCGTAAGATAGTGAGTGTTGCATTGTAGTGATGGTTTGTCCAATTAATTATTAGCAATGGTTTTGATATACTATAAGATTACACCTGTCCAAAGCCCATAATACACGGCACGATTTTTGGCTGTCCCAGATGAAAGATTACCAATCGTGAAACAATCGTGGAGATTTCTGTGATCGTGGCTCTTAATTGGTGGTCCTATCTCATACAGTGTGAGAGGTTTAAAGACGTCTGTTTTCCCAGTCCTTGGACCAAAGACACCTACGATAGTTTTATGACAGTGTAAGAAGTTCAGCATGATCATCGCACATCAACAATGTGTTTGCTTCTACGATCTGCAAACCTGTATTTGTTTACCACTAGCGCATGCTGATGACAGATGTCGCAGCTTCAGATTCAATAGGTGTCTTCATCGACAGTCTACTGCTGAAGTTTAAACAATCCTTGTCACACAGTGTGATAAGGTCTTATTGCATTGCAAAAATCCTGCTGTGTATCCTGGGCTTAATATGTTGTGGAATGAAAAGTTTGGAAACCCCTGCTTAACACAAAGTCTCATTTAAAGTTTATAAGAACTTTTGCAATAGACCGACACTAAACAAAACTGATGGCAGATGAGGTGTTGGGATGACAATGGGCCAGAGTTGAATCTGTGCATCTTAGCAGATCACAGGCAGGTTTCTCCTGAAGTGCTGCATTAAGAAAAGAAAGGAAAAGATGTTAGAACATTTTTAAGGAAATTTAAATAATTCTCACAATCAATATTGGACTATAAACAATAAATTATTACCAATGCAATAACATGCAAACAGACCTGTCAACCACCTTAATAATAGATACTACGCGGTAGGCATGGGCTGGTTACCAGTTTTAAGGTACACCGTGGTTTTAAACAGTCAAGGTTACAAAACCACTAAAATGGTCTGTGAAACCGTCTCCAAGGTATGAACTGTATTTATACAAAATTCATTAAGTCATGTGATTGATTTGATGTTTACATGTAATATACATTTCGAAAATATTATATATAATATAATTTAAAGGCTTTATTTTTACCTGCCATTTAAAAATAAAAAAAAATTGTGTAGCAATGGGAATACCGCAACACTGTGAAACCGTGGTATTTTTGCTAAAGGTAATCATACCGCCAGAATCTTATACTGGCCCATGCCTACTAAGCGGTTGTACAATGTGTTAGAAACATCAAGATTCTCACATTTTTAGGGCTAGCGCAATACCACAGTTTTGTCTATTCTTCATGTTCTCTAGGGCAGTTATTTTGCCCCAGTGACAGAAACAGCGACAGTAATCAAATAATTCATTACCTTATCTACATGTGGGTAGAGGCCCACAGGTGAAGGAAGATTTTTGGCCTGCACTTCCACAGCTGGTAAACATGGATTGTGGTGGGCTAGTGACAGAATGAAGAAGATCAGTTTAAAATGTGCTTTACAACCAGAGGTTGCATTATTTTGACAGACAAGGGCTGTAAGAAAATTGTCAAAATCAATAATATGAGCCAACAGCCAAACTATAACAACTAAACTCAATCAACTATCTTAATCTGCCTGAACTCAAATCTTGTGGTCTATAAAGTGTGAGTTTATCTGTGTGTAATTCAACCATCATGTTAGACTGAAGGAATTGCAGTTATCATTAGATTTCACGACAGCACTGGACAAATTACTTCTCACACTCAGTGTGACTTGAGACAAAGGATAAACAAAGACATTGAGTATGTTTACATGCACATAATAAGAGGACAATTATCTTATTATGATATTATAAAAATCAGCTTATTACATTAACATGTTTCAAGCGTTTTAATTTACTTTTATTTGTTAAGTTTATCTATCACAGGTGGAGACATACGCACATACGAAACGGCAAAAAAGACGTTAAAATCTGGTTTAAGAGCAAAAAAACTACCTGTGCCAATCAGTTTTTGCCATTTATGGGCTTTACCCTATAAAAGAAAACCATTTTATGCATTTAAATGACCTTACACGTTATCAGTTTATTAAGCGTTTAGACTATGTAGACACACTCACTGTGCACTAAAATAAAAAAAAAAATGGTTAACACGACCCCTCGTGGTGGCTTCACTCAGAGGTTGGAGAAGACAACCGGTGGACTAAACATCAAGCCTCTGCACGATTCAGGTAAGTGGAATAAAATACATTGTAAATAAACATTATTAAAACAGATTGTGAAGTCATTCATTCAAAACTTGCTATGACCTAAGCCTAAATGACTTAATTTCTTTTTAGAATTAAGACAACCTTAGCAGGAGAGCCCCAGCAGTAACTTTCTCTCAAGCAGATGAGCAATAAGTTGCTTTGTATGAACACCACCCTAACAATCAAGGTAAAAGAGCATTAAACATTAAAGGTATTGCGGAGAATTTAGATTTTCCGGGTGGATCATCAAGACTATTGGTCCTCCTAGTTGTCAATCTGGAGTGTTGCGCAATTGCATTTTTTTAAAAAAGCGGAGATGGCGTTTCTTTTCTAAAATTCAAGAAAATCCTCCGCTACACCTTTAAGTGGAACATTTATATAGCATGCTGCTTATAGCTAGTGAGAAAGATAATCTAATTGATCTACCATGCATATCCTTCAAATAACTTAACAGAACAACTGAACATGTATAATATGATTTAATATGTACATTATTAATAATAATTGTTAATAATATTTAATATTTGTGAAATTATATACTTGTGAATTCATTATATTTGCAATGTTTATACATTACCTGTTTTTAGGTAAACAGATTATCCATCAGTGGGTGCCTCAAGGTCGGCTCTGTAAATACTGTAATCTGCATGTTTCCGAGCACACATTTACCAGGACACACTAATATTAAACAGAAAAACAACATAAATCAGTGTTAAACACAAACAAATTTTAGGTAAATTAAATAAGGTTTTCATTTTCAATCAATATAAAAGAAATAAACGCAATAAAAAAACAATGTCAGTGACGTAATAAATATGTGTAAATTTACACGCATAATTTATTAAGCATTATAAAAAATCCAGCAATATTATTAAACTTTGGTTATTTGTTATTATCCCTGCATTCAAATGGTTGCAGGTTGGAGCAGAAAGTTAACCCTTCTGTCGCGCAAGCGCGAGCTGGTCGCGAGCATAGACAGTGGTCGCGAGGCCATTCGTACGTCACGTGAGCGCCATTTTCATCATATGACCGTTTTTCCTCAGGCACACTTCAACATTTTCTTCGCATTTAACATCATTATTAACATGTAAATAATATAATTCGTAAACATAACGTTTATGTTAATTTATAATATGTTTTTTTTATTTATTGTTGGCTTTAAGTTAATTTGTCTGTCAGACTCAGTTTGTTCGTGTTGGTAAGTAACTTAACGTACGTTATTAACGTTACGCTAGCCTTTTGTCATGTATGTGTTGTTAGAAACTGACAAAAATACGAATTAATTCACAGATATAACAACTTTATAGCTAATACAACTGATAAAATATATTAACATAATTATCAAACCACTTCGCTATAAAACTTTAAGGCTTTTAATGAATACCGGTCGTTTACATAACGTTAACTTACTCCAAGCAAGTCGGGCGGGAAGATTGATACATTTTATAACTCAAGTAACTTTAAGTTAAACAGGGGCTGGTCTAGGCTAACTTAGCAAATGTTTACCCCACCACCGCTGAGAAAATGGTTACGTGTTCAACGTGCCTTGCCTTCAGGATTTGCAGCTCGATTTTGGCTTGCATTGATAAACGTTACAAACAAACAAACCAAAAAAAGAATGATCATATACGACAATCAATCTTTAGATCCACTACATGCATAACATAATGTTGGTTACTTACCTCTACTGATGAAACTCCTTCGTCAGCGTTGTAACTTCACATGTTGGTTTTGGTAAATCACACGAGGCCAAAGATCGAGGTGAAAAAGAGAAATAAATCGTTCTGCGATCGTTTAACGCGAAGAGACACGAAGCCTTAAAAACCACAGGCTACTCCAGCCCAAAGATTAGTGTAGCCCTTGTGTCCGGCTTCACGTGGCTTAGCGTTAACCAGTATGACATCACAGTACCGCGTGATTACACTGTTTCGTGGGCTTTTGAATCACTCTCGCGGTACTTCAATGTCTGCGCATGTCTGCATGAAGTCAACCACTCATGCTTGTAACAGGGGTAGCGTTTGTGCGCTCAGTGATTTAGGGTGTTACAAAACAAGATTATTACATTAATATTATCAATTAGTATTGTAATAAAGCTTTTTAAATGTTTGTTAATGATTAAGTGTCATTAACAAACTCTGATTTAAAACATCAATATATATGCAACGTAAATTTTCCTTAAATCATCAAAACATCCAAATTCAATGAAACAAAAACAACAACAATGTATTTAAGATGAGACACATTCAGCATTTATAATTTTTTCTCTCTTTTTTGTTTGACTTTGTTTTCTAAAGTAGCCTGTTAACAGTAGACCAAAGGTATGATGATCAATTATAAATGCAATATGGTTGAAAGGTCAGTAAACAAACAACAAAAAGGTAATTTCTTAATAGAATGTCTATACATTTTTTGCTTTTGTTACATATTTCATACATCAAAATCATTAAACGTTAATAATTATGTATTCCAACTTGTTGCAGCTTGACAAAAATGTAGCTTGAAGGAGAAGGGACAGCTGAGTAACAAAGTCCTGGTACGCAGACGACGATACTATTACACTGACAAGAGTGTAATGATGATGGAGACACAAGCCAGAGAAAGGGGGGACCAAACACCAGGCCAGAATTCTGCATGAGTCAGGTAAGCATATAATGAGTTACAGCAGTGGTTCTCAACTCTGTTCATGGAGTCCCACTGCTCTGTGCATTCTGTATGTCTCTTTTATCTGACAGACTGAGGCTGCGTCCAAATATCACTTTGTGCATCCTATCGTGCATCATGTTCTGGATGTAAAGCATGAGACTTTTAATTGTATGTTAACATTTCTATGGTGTTCACTGCATTATTGTTATGCATTTTGTGAAACATCTGCAACATTGTGTCGTTTATTAAGGGACTACTGAATAAATAATACACTTTAATAAAGCTACATACTCAAAACAAAGAGCTTTTTTACAGGAGCAAATAATTCTGCATCTAAAAGTTTGATATAAGCAAATGTTCATTTCAGAGTGTTCATTTTATTTACAGAAAAACTTAAAAATGTTAAATATAAATTAAAAGTAGTAAATAAAACACAAACACGTTTTGGTGCAAATTGCTGGCACTACCTGGATTAAAATTTTTACACATGCTAAGTGTGTCCCATCGGATGAATAATTCTACATGCACGCTTGGGATCTTCACGCCCACTAGAATACTTAGGCCAAATACAAAAAAAACGTAATGTAAGTAGTCTAGTGCAAAGACAAGTGTGAACATTTGGACACAGCCTCAGTTCAGTTCATGAAGATCTCTACTAATGAGCTGATGATTTGAATAAGGTGTGTTAAATAAGGAAGACATACAAAATGTGAATAGCAGAGGACCTCGAGGAACAATGTTTAGGAACAGTTACACTGAATAAAACATTAACTAAACAGACAAATTATTTGTCATAGCTTCAATAAACAAAAGAATGTCACCTGCATTTTAGTTTCAAGCATTTTTCCACAATGAAGCCAAACTGGAAGAAAATAAGCTTCTGCTTTGCATCTGACATCAATTCAGAAACCTGCAAAAATAATCACAAGAGAATGAAGAAAGTATTTAAAATATACATAGAAATAAGCTCCAAGGAGCGGCATGGTTTACAGTAAAATTATGGGGTACTCACACTATGCATACTGTATCATACCAAAGTATGTTTTACCTCCAAAGTTTGGTGTGACTAGTGTGAGCGCTCCGTACCCTACTACACTTGGTCTCTGCAACAGTCCAGTTTAGTTCATGGTAGGGGGGCAATATTTTGAAACATAAATATTTTCAAATTATTTGCGACCCTTACAAAGACACTAATTTCCCACAGCCAGCAACAGCACAATGTTTGTCTGACATCACAATCTTACTGTTATTACAACTTTATGATTGTCAACAACTACTACTTTAGACTGAACACCAGTGGGCGGAGCCAACGATATAATGATGTGCTGTGTCTTTCTGTGGGGGAGGTCAAATGAAAATTAATTTAGCTAGTGACATCACTACTCCAGCCATTTTACATTCGTAAAAGAAGAATGCTGTCTGCGATTCACTTATGTTTCCATGATTGCAAAAACCTTTATCGAAGTACATATACAATTGTTTAAGTGTCATAATTAAAACATGCCTAAATTGGCAGTGACCCTGGCTTAAGTCGATACAAAACTCAAGTGCAAATCATGACACTCATATTAACTGTAGTTTTGCAAATTACTGTAACACCGATATCAGATATGAATAGTGTCTTATGTAAATATAAAAAGAGCAGAACAAAAAATGAATATAGTCAAAAAAATATGATCTGTGCATTAAGATTTGCATTGTAAATGCAGTCTTATTGTTACGAAAAAAATTGGTTATTGCTGGAATCATGAATGGTCTGAATAGGATTTGAGTTTGTTTACTTGTGAAACTTACCTGCACCACCATTTACAGATCCAGTGGGTGCAGATCATCATACAGATGGTTCAAGTGTGGATCCACCTAATATTCAAGGTAAAAGAGCATTTGTTCACAGCATTATCTAAGAAAACATATCACTAGATATTACATATTAGATGTTAATGTCTGACTCTGATTCATACGAAACAGATTTTCTGTCCTGGGACACTCGGCTAACCATCAAGAAAGAAAACAGTAGGTTAACAAGAATCTGACCTCACGTTTGATCATTACAAAATTATGGCAGTACATTACACATTTAAGGACTGTTATTCCTCTGGCTGATTTAAAAATACCCAAAAGTTCTTAAAAAGAAGCAGCCCTAGTTATTTTGGCTTGTTAAACATAAACTATATAGACAAAACTATTGCGACACCTCCTTCTAATAAACAGGTTTAAATACTTTACTTATTTCCATGAGCACAAATCTTAATGCTACAGCATATGATATTCTAGAAAAACCGTTTGATGCTAAATTTATAGCAAGAGTTTTGGCAGGGCCCTTTTCAATACCAACTTAAGAATGACCCTACAAACAAAGTAAGGTTCAAACAGAAAATGAGTGATTCAGTCTGGTGTGGAAGAACTTTGACTGGTCTGAATAAACCCCAGACCTTTACTCAGCTAACACCTTTGATATGACTCAAAGGTTTTTAGCCAACAACTCATCACCTAAACCTATCAATAACTTGTACAAGAAGCTGTAGTTATTTCGGAACAGAAAAAGGCACTTACAAAACTGTTGCAACAAAAATCAAAATCAAAATTCTTTGTGGTGGTATTATATGGTATAGCATTTATATTTGTTTTGATTGGACATACTGGAATAAATAAACATGTTTATTAGAATGAGGCCTCCCAATACTTTTGTCTAGTGTATTTGCCACAGACAGGGTAACGCAATCCTTAGAGTGTGCTTCTTTGTAAATGTGACAAATGAAAATGACCTGATCCATCATTTCCAGCTCCAGTGGGCATCCTTTATCCATCCAGACCCTCATACAGATGGTTGGAGTTTTGATTCACCTAAAGTACCATGCAAGGTAAGAGAGCATTTGTTGACATAATTAGGAAGAAAACATAAACGCATTGTTCATGGCACTTAAATACAACATAACACTGTTTAATACTACCTTTTCTGTTCAATCCATAGAGCACTCATTTTCACTCTTGAGACCATGGTGTGACCTGCAAGGTCGAATGGAGAGTAAGTTGCCTAAAAAAAAATAATAATAAATGTATTTAAAATCGTCATTAGCTAAACATCAACATGTCTGAGGCAGATGCAGGTCTGATAATCTGTCCAACATTCAAAACCTCACAGTAAATCTACAGTCTTGAGTACTGTTTTAAATCAATGTATACATATGCTCATTATGAATTTTAATAAAAAATACTAAATGTATATAAAAAGCCTCAATTCAATTATTTTTTTGATATTGCAGCTGTAAACGAGACAATCTTGGAGTCACCTGCATTCACTGGTCCAGTTGTTAATCCAATTACAGATGGAGATTATAGAAGAGGATGATGTCTTTTCTCCAACATCTTTCTAGACTGATAAAAGATCTAGACAGGCTTGAACAAAAGTTAACAGAGGGGCTTATATAGAGAATGGTAAGAACCATTTTATCCGTCAAACTTTTTACCAATTATTGTAAACATAAACAATATTATAGGGCTTAATTTGTTTTAAACATTACTTCAATGTACTGTATCTGTTTAAGGTGAGCAGCTACACATAAAAGAAGAACATGGAGAATCTGCCCAGAGGTGTTAACCAGCAATGCAGCTATACAACTAAATTGATGCAGGCGGAAACAATGTGTGTATGTTATGTCCAAATGTTGTTATGTTCAAATGTTTTACAATATACTTAAACAGGTGGACCTGTCATTATTGCATTAGTCAAGTACAACTGAGTAGGTTAAGTTTACATATCAACGTCAATAAATATATATAAATAAATATCAGTCTTGACAGCAAACATAATTATGTTAAATAAAATAATAATTACAGGTTTTTAAGAAATTTACACGGGCTCAAACTATCAGTGAAATTAACTATCAAAAACCTAAAATAACCACAGACACGTGAATAAAATATCTAACGTGAACTAGCTAGTTACTGTACATACATTGCTTATTATCAACGAAATTTCTAGTTAACTGATCCCACACCCAGCATTATTAAAATGTATTATTACTACATACCTTAAACAAATGTTCCCTTAAATCGCCAGACCAGGACAGGTTTCTTTCTTGCCCTTCTTCTTTTGCATTGCGACGTCGATATAAGTGCATGGTGTGGTGTAGCACGAATTTAACGCAAAGACACTCATATTAATAATATACACGATATTGACGATTAATACGGATGATTTTATCTTTGTTTGACATTCTAATCAGAGTTATATTGAGGAAACAAAGAAAACATATGACATAGTTTGTAAAATTAATTTTTCCTTATTTTTGTAATGGTTTCTTTTAGAATGCAGCTGCTGCAGATGAAGAATCTGTCCGTCTACCACTGAAGGAGACGCGGAAAATCGGGAAAAGATGTTCTTTGCCCGAGGAAGCATTTGATTAATTTAAAGATATTGTGTTTCTTTGTATGTTATAGAAAAACATTGCTTTTTTTGCATACACTCGTGTAAATATGCATCTTATGAATGTTTTCCTTTGTCTAATTTTAATAAATTTTACGCAATCAACTGCCTGTTTTATTGAAAAAACTGTTTTAATTGTTGTCAATGATATATTGTAATAATATGTGTGTATAACTGTGTAGAAGATGTAGTTTAGAGCAATTTATTTTTAATGATCTTTTAATCGTCTTTTAAAGCTCTCAGAAACATCTTAGAAAGAGCTCGATTAAAGCTCTTATAAAGATCTTTTAAAGATCTAAGAAACATCTTGGAAATATCTTAGAAACATCTGCTAACCATCATTCTAAATATCAAGCGTCTTGAAAAGATCTTAAAAGCGTCTTCAAAACGGCTGGGCTCGTACGTCTCAGATACGTAATTCATATGGGCAAACGACCTTTATAATACGTTTTCCAGACGGAATGGAAATCTGAGTGATTACCTCGCAGATACGTATCTGAGACGTACGTGTGCTATCTGGGTGATGACTCCTCCCTAATCAGAGTACTGAAGTGGTTAACAGCCTTTAAAACTAGCAATCAGTGGGGTAATTCTCAACAATAAAAGTAAAAATAAATAAAATAGCAGCGCTTTCTTTGCTTTTAATGACACACAGCTGCTAAGTTCCATTAATCCGAAGCAGGAGGGGGTAGTAATGTACATACGCTGGTTGCCAGCCGCCGTTAATACTCAAGTAAGTTAGAGAAAAGGCAATTTGGGAAAGTGAGTACAAATAAGGGATTATTGGCTTGTTTTACACATATCATTGTTTTGTGTTCCCCTCCTTCGTAAAAAAACAGACAATTCCACGTCAACTCGAACACGCAAAACCCCGGTATGAAGCATTGTCATGAGCATGCCAAACCAACAGATGGCGATATATTCCTTAACCCAGAGAAGCCACTCCAGTCTCGTCTTGCCATGAACAAGGAAAAAATGCAGTAGCGCCTCACTGCAGAACACGACATCCAGGGGGCGGGGTTGGATTTAGATCCAGGGGCGGAGCTGGATCCCGATCCAGAGATCCCATTGGTCGCCAGTTTTACCACAAGACACGTCATACACGTGTTGCTGCGTTACCATTTCCGCATTTAGTCGTAACTAAATTAAGTTATTATTTTGACATAATAACTAACTTCACTTATGACTACAATAAAAGTAGTGCCTTTAGGGTGAAATGTAAGTTTTTTGCTATAATGTTTTGGAGTAAAACATTTCGGGTAAGCCTACTACGAGTAATCTTACCACATGCAGTTTAAGACCTATTAATGGATACAGTATTAATATGCATAATTATTAAGATATATAGGCTATGGCATGTTATTTAGAAATTAATAAATTGAATGTTTATCTTGTATGGACTTTGAACTTGTTATAACGTCTTTGCTTACAGCCATTAGGAAACAGGTTTACTTTTTTTTTTAAATTTGCTAATAAAAGATATCAAATAAATAAGTTTATATATTTACTCGTATAGGAATAGCTGTGTAATAAGTGGGATAATGTACAAATAAATCCCTTCAGTGATATCAAACTGTCGGGAACGTGTCCTTACCTCCCCTTACACCTAACTGTGATACTTTCTAAATTATTAATCTTTCTCAACTATATTATTAATCAAACGTACACTTAAATTGATAAGAGCAAACGTTGGTGACCACAGGTTGCAACTAATTGCGGGCTGCAACAACGCAAATATACTGGTTCATTTGGCGGAACAAAGTATATAAAGTGGGAGGAGTTGGATCTAGATCCAACCCCGCCCCCTGGATGTTGTGTTCCGCAGTGAGGACCATCTCAAAAAATGCGGGAGCTGACTTTGCAGACGTACGTGGTTCAGGTAAGTTTTCGACAAAAATCTTATATTTAAAGTCTTACAAGTTAGTATAAGGCACTCCGTCTACTACAGCACAGCAAATAAAGTCATAACGTTTTTAGTACTAGCAGCGCTATTCAGATTTGATGCATTTTTGCTAAAATGTTTTATTTAATAGAGATTATAATTTCCATTATTTTTATCAATCTAAATACCTTTCACTTGTTCAGTATTGTGTTTTTGTTGCTATGTAAACGATGAACTTAATATAGGCAGATGGCCATTGCTTTTCTGAACAGCAGTTGGAAGTATTCTGAGGTCATTTAAATTTTAGGAAAAATATGAGGATGATTATCGATGATTATATAATTGAGTTCAATAACATAGTAATTTTGGTTGTTTCATTTCATTGTGAGTGTTTGTTTGATGTTTAAATGATCAACATAATATGGTTAATTGTTCTGTCCCGTTTGTTAGAAAAGCTTTTGCAAATATCTTGTCTGAGGTAAATTGTCATTTTAAACACATTTAGTGAGTGTGAATAATATGATTTTTGTCTCTATATATATTTATGATGCTCTGGCAGTTTTAGTTACTGTATAAAGTGTATTATTATGATCTGTATGATAGTTTGAGTGCTTATAATGGCAGCAAATTTAAAAACAAAACAAACAAAAGATGTTTACATTGACATTATTTAAGTTAGTTCAGATTTTTTGACAACCATTTTGTTATGCACAGTGCAATCTGATTTACGTTATTGTATATCAGATGTATGAAATGTACAGTGATTTAATGAACAGGTGTTTCATATCATAGTCATTTGCCATACTGTGGATTTTAAACACATCAAGGGCTGGAAATGACTGAATAAATTTCTTGCCTTTTCCTTAGCTAATATTTCCCTCATATGTTTCCTCTCTTCTTGTGTGTTAACAGGTCATTGGCACTGCTGTGTAAGTGTTTCACTGACAGACACCTCAGGACATTTTAGTGGGTGTAACTGGACATCATTTATGTTAATCTGTAATATTCAATTATTATGTTTTATGTCTTTGCAAAACAGATCACAACATCATTTGCTGTAAGTTGTTTTTAACCAGCTGTTACAAACATTTTTATTATTTGACTTTAACCCTAAGTGTTTTTGATCTTAACCATACTGTCATATTAGTTTTATCGGAGATAGGACATAGAGGTACTAAGCCATCTGTTTCTCTGTGCAGGGCATGTACATCTAGGATGCGATCAATCCAGATGAGATTCTCTCCAATGCCAGCAAACCGACAGTGGAAGACACGAGCCAGCACTTCTCCCACCACATTGCCTCAGGCTTTTGAGATACCGACTTATAACTGCTTCTCCCCCCTATGTTGGGATCACCGGGGCCTCCATCGCCCGTCATATACACGCTACATTAGGTGTAGGTAAGACGCACACTCACTGCTTCCCTGGTGCTTGTGTTCTCAATGTTTCTGTGCAGGTGCCTGGGATAATGAAGACAATTTGGGTTGTCGTGTTACACGCCAGGTGAACAACATTAGAGTGCGGCAGTCAGAGATCCTAAAGAAGGACTCCATATGTTTAGTCGAGACAGTACGCCGTACATCTCTTACGACGAGGATATTTGTTTCAGGACCGCTTTCCCGATACTGACAAGGACATTTAAGGTTCAATGGACAACTTGCTTTCAATGAATGGTTAATGTCTGTAGCCCTTTTCACACACATATTATGGAAAAAATACAGAGTACACATCCGGGAGTTGTTCGGGATTATTTGATTTTGGTTAATTCACGCTGCCAATAGTTATCTAGATTTGTTTGTGCTTTCACACACATGCACTTGGTAGGTTTTTCGTAGTATCTGTAGTTTGCTTATCCGTGATTTCTCTCTCGAGAAACCACACGTGTATTTTTTTGTTTATGATAAGATCATAAAGGAGTGCGTTACACCAGTGCTTCCCAATCCTGGTCCTCGAGCACGCCCTCTCAAAAAGTTTTAGATGTCTCCTTATTTAACTCATCAGCTTGTTAGGGAGACATGTTTACCATTTTGGAAGGAGGCTAAGTTGAATCAGGTGTTTTAAATAAGTTTTTGGGAGGGGGTGCTCGAGGACCAGGATTGGGAAGCACTGTGTTACACGCTGTTTTGTTATGCTGGTGAATGTTCATAGCTGATAGTGACGAGCCCCCTGATTTCTTCTTCAGTCCAGTTTGCAGATTTTTCTCATTGTGAATGTTAATCTGCATTTAAATCTGCCATGTCAAAGGGGAAAAGGCTATATTTTTGTCGTGATGACACAATATTTATGTTGACTAATTATCGACGTTGAAATTGACACCGCCGATTCTATCCACCAAAAGCAACAGCTCTAAGTCTAGCATACACATAATTGCATTCACTAACCTTTGCCTCAGGTTATAAATAACTTAATAATCACAACCATCCACTACCTTAAAGCTATGAACAGCAGTCATGCAAATTTTCTCAATTTGCTTTTCTATTTCTACTAGCAATTATGTGAGCTGCAGTCTGGATCCTGCCTCTGTCAGATGACCTAACACAAATGGAAAGATGACATCGACCCTTGCAAGGACTTCAGACGATCCCAGCACTGGACTACATACAGTGGTAATCATGTGCGTTTCATGTTTAACTTTGGATACTTTTGGAGATCATTTCATCTTCCCCTCGCTTAAATGTTTACATTAACAGAATTTTTTTTACCAGGGGTGCCCAAACTTGTGCATGTCCCTGTACTGATATATACTATACAAATAATATAAGTTGAATTTACTTATTTGAAACGCATTATACTAAACACTACACTGCAATGTTGTTTTTAACGTTTGTGCATAATATATGATTTTTTGTCTTTTTCCTTCATTAGATTTTCAGTAGTCCGTGTCAAATTTTCTTTCAAGGTAAGATAGCTTTACATGTTTTTTATTGTGCTTTAGTGGTCACACAGGCCCGGTTTATGTTCTTAACCAGCATGAGTTTATTTATTGTGATATACACAAAACAAGATATTTTGATAAATGATGTTAAGTACACAGCTGCTCATTTACTTCAATAAAATGTCTTTTTCCTATTATGGAAGTCAATGGGTACCATCAACTGTATGATTGACATCATTTATCAGATTAAAGAATTTTTGGCAAGTTTATAACAACATGAAGGTGAGTAAATGATACAATTATAATTTTTACGTAAACTTTTAGCTTTGAAGGATTATTTACTCAACCCCATGTCATCCAAGATGTTTATCTTTCTTTCTTTAGCCAAACACAATCAGAGTTATATTAAATACTGTCCTGGCCAGTGGCGGCTCGTGACTGCTCTTCTGAGGGGTCCGAATTCAAAATAAGTGTTCAGAGTGTCATGTGTGTTGCTCGTGTCTTCAAAAATATGTGTTTGTTAAATCATGTAAACCATGTGCATCACGTGTCTTGTCAAAAGAAGTGCCTGCTGCACACGCGTCAAAACCTTTTATGATAAAAGAGATGCTCACGTTCACAAAATACACACAACACATTCACTTAACATTAAACTCTGATTACGCATGAGATAATGCAGGTATCTTTTATCATAAACCATTATGACGTGTGTGCAGCAGGCACTTATTTTGAAATGACACGTGATTCACATGCGATACGCCTAACACATATTTTAAAATGACGAACCACACACATGACGGGCTACATACATGTTGGGATGAGCTTCGCATTGCATTGTGCGCCCTCGGAAAATAAGTCATTGTCCGCCACTGGTCCTGGTTCTTCAATGCTTAAAGGAATAGTCTACTCATTTTCAATATTAAAATATGTTATTACCTTAACTAAGAACTGTTGAATCATCCCTCTATCATCTGTGTGTGTGTACGTAAGCGCTGGAGCGCGCTGCGACGCTACGATAGCATTTAGCTTAGCCCCATTCATTCAATGCTGCCATTTAGAGATAAAGTTAGAAGTGACCAAACACATCAACGTTTTTCCTATTTAAGACGAGTAGTTATACGAGCAAGTTTGGTGGTACAAAATAAAACGTAGCACTTTTCTAAGCGGATTTGAAAGAGGAACTATATTTTATGGCGTAATAGCACTTTTGGGAGTACTTCGACTCGCCTGAAAAGTCCGCTCCCCTTCTCCCTCTCATAATGGGAGAGGGAGGGTGTTACTGCGCCAAGTCGAAGTACTCCCAAAAGTGCTATTACGCCATAAAATATAGTTCCTCTTTTAAATCCGCTTAGAAAAGCGCTATGTTTTATTTTGTACCACCAAACTTGCTCGTATAACTACTCGTCTTAAATAGGAAAAACGTTGATGTGTTTGGTCACTTCTAACTTTATCTCTAAATGGTACCATTGAATGAATGGGGCTAAGCTAAATGCTATCGTAGCATCGCAGCGCGCTCCAGCGCTTACGTACACACACACAGATGATAGAGGGATGATTCAACAGTTCTTAGTTAAGGTAATAACATATTTTAATAATGAAAATGAGTAGACTATTCCTTTAATAATGGCATTGACTGGGCATCAATGTTTTGAAGTTCCAAAAGTGCATCCATTCATCATTAAAGTGATCCATATATAACCCAGTGGGTCTTCTGATGCAAAATGATAGGCTTGTGAGAAAAACTTTATATTTTAAGCTTTAAGCGAGTTACGATGTATATGTAATGTAAACAGACTACAACAACTCAATCGCATTGTTTCTCATGTGTCTCTACTGTGTTTCATCACAATTCATTTTACGACTAGTCATGAGATGCATAACATCCAATGCGATAACACGTGCCGCCATATTTAAATTGTCTTTTTAACTTTGTAAATGTCTTGTCTCTATCACAAAAAGCTATAAATATGAATAGTTTTTCTCACAAACGTATTGTTTCGCTTCGGAAGACATTTATTAATCCACTGGGTTACATATGGATTACTTTAATGAAGGATGGATATACTTTTGAGCTTTGAAAAACATTGATCCCAGTCAATGACATTATAAAGCAAAAATATAAATACAATATATAAATGTAAAGAACCAGGAAATGATTTAATATAACTCTGATTGTGTTCTGTTAAAAAAGTAATAATCAGTCAATTTTCATTTTGGTGGGAGGAGTAATCCTTTAACTCATTTGAGTCATCAGACAGTCATCTTGTTGCTTTGACTGAATTCAGTTACAGATCAAAATCCCTGGTGGTAATTCAACACTGCTCAGTCTTATCTATTTAGGTACACTGACGATCCTGAAGGTATGTTAACATTAATAAAAAAATAAAGTAATGCATAAAGTGATAATTGAACAATACTGATGATGTGTGCTGTTAACAAGCAGAAGGGTAAAGATAAACTAAAACAAAGACGTCAAAGCAACAAGATGACTTGGTTCAGACAACTCAACCCTTTTAAAATGTCTTTTATTTAACAGTGCATTTTATCCTTTATCTTAGACAAAGCAGACCACGTTATTTTCATTTAATACATTCTGGAACAAATCTGGGTCCACTTATCATTTCTACTTAAAAATGAACATTTCTGTTCTGCTCCGTTTACAGTGTTTGGGTGAGATCTAGACCGAGGACTAAGGCGTATACTAGGACAGAACTAAGTGTTGTGGCCCACAGGTGAGACAAACTTTGCTACTTGGTATCTGTTAGACACGATACATTAAAGAAGGGCCCATTCATATTATACTTAAACTTGGTCCAGGACCATTTGATTTTTGGTTCATTCACACTGCCAATGATTTTCCGGATTCTGTGTTTATGCCGTAAAGACACATGATGTGTTTAAAGTCCTGCACTCGATAGGTTTTATCCACAGTGTCTGAAGGTTTGTTATTATTGGTTATTTCTCTCTGCAGATGACTGGATTTTTGTTTATGATAAGACTATAATGGAATGCGTGATGCGCTGTTCTAGTATGCACATGAATTAACCCAATTTCAAAGTGGATTTTTGAAACTCCCTGAACTCTGTTCTAGTCCAGTTTGCAGACATTTCTCATTGTGAATGTAAATGTTCATTTAAACCCCCGTTTTAAAGAGCTGAATGGTATATCTTGTTGCTATGACGCACATGTATTTTGTTTAATATAAGCTCATGTGAGCACCTGATGCGCTAGAACTGTTATGCTGCTAAATGATCTCTGCTTCAGCGTGGATGGTGACAAGCTCCCTGATCTCTGCTTCAGTCCAGTTTGCCGACCTTTGTAAAACCCTTGTTTTAAAGAGCTGAACCATAACTTCAAAACTACGCCATTGTTTTTGCGTCTCATTCACAAAGAGGGCTTTCCAGGTATCTTACGGTAATGTTACTAGGACCTTTTTCCTGGAACAATCCCAGAACATCTTTGCGTTCACACAAATGCCTGTCTGCCAATTTTACGGATATTTTCTGTGACCAAAGTGCTGTGTGAATAAGGTTATACTTTACTCGATTACATGAACACTGATGCAAGCACTTGTTCAACACATTTTGGTGGTAAGCAAGTGGGTGACTGTTATCTTTAGATATCTCTAACAATAAAATGTATAATTTTCAAGACATTTGCATTAATTCCTCCTATAGCACTCATTTTAAGTATAGCTGAGGATGCAAAGAAGAATTAACACTGTTAATAATGCACAGCCAGACACTCAGGAATGCAACAACACAGTAGACCAGATGTTTTATATGCTTACATAAAGTACTGTATGCTTTGTGGGTCCACTTTTTGATTATCTATCCAATATACACGATTGTTCATGTTTGCCATAGGCACCTAAATTTAAATATAAAAATGTGATCGTATGATTAATAATTTTTTGTTGGATGTTTCCATTTAGGTGATCCTAAAGCAACAAAGAGGAACCATGGAGAGGAAGAAGTGGTATCCAGATGTTTAAAAGGCGGTGTTCGGGACAGGAAACAAAGGCAACAAAGAGGAACCTCTAAGGTTTACAGGCACTGCTTGCAGAGACGAGTGCAGAAAACAAGACAGAAGACCTGTCGAGAATGTTTTATGATTAAATGTTTTTGTTATGTACATGCACATTATTATTTACAATATATTTCTAAGATACATAAATATGTGACCTTGTATATGAAATCCAGGCTACTGTCTTAAAATCTAATGACATCTAAAGTTTGAATTTACTGATTTAACATTGAGTTCAGTCTTTGGCATGACCTTACTCAGTCAGTATTGAATATGTCAAGATTATATTTTCAGAGAATGTTTTCTGAATTGTGTAGGATGATTTTATGTAGAAAACAGTAAGTCACAAAGAAATACTTTGCTGGGTTTTCACAGGCCGTGTCCCATTTGTACAACATATGTGAATTATCTTGAGACTAAAACTTCTGAAATCCAAACTGTTATATTTTAGCATTTCAAATGCAGCCACCCTTTGCCTAGAATTGGAAATATATACCCTTGGGTTTTTCAGTAATTTTTTGACATCTCACCCTGAGATATTTTTAAAGAAATTTCTATGTATTATGGGCTTGAATTACTTGTTTATTTTATCATTTTGTCCAAGTAATTTGAAAAAAGTTTTAAATTAAATTTTAGTTCTCAATTGAAATAAATGTATATGTTGAGACTATATTTTTGTCCACAAACGTAATTGAATCATATACTTTAAGAGTATATTATTTTGAAGGGTATAAGAAATATTTTAGTTAAGTGTAAGTAAAACGTTTACACAGTAGTATAGCAGTGTATAATAGTTACAGAATATGTAATTTATGTGTGACACATGTAAATATTCTGTTACTGATTTATCCAAGTTGTTTATGTGTTATATTTGTCAAATGAATAAATTTGCAACGGTTATTGACAGTGGTGTACTTGTTTTTAGTTATTATTGCAAAGAAGCACATTATTCTGCATAAGTGTGAATGAATAAAGGTTTAATTTAATAAATAAATGCATGGTAAAGCCCGTGCAGAGCGGCTGTAATTGCATCGTTTAAACATCGGCCCGAGGGCATTTGCGACGAGATGCCGACATCTAGACGACATCTTCCCAATGAGCAAACGCTCCCTGAGCGACATCTTGCCGATGGAACTTTGAAAGTCGGCACAACGTCGGCCAGATGTATGTGTGCTGTCTGGGTGACCAATGTAAGCTGTCCAGCCGGACACATTTTTAACAGTCTAAACAAATTACTTGACAATCGTTGTTTTAACATCTTTTGCCACAAATAACGTGTTTGATAAACACTGTTCTCAAGAGAAAAATAAAGTTCAAACTATAAATCCAACTGCACAACTAAAGGAAATACTGATCACCATAATGGTGACCAAACAATTTCAAAGTAGACAAAAGTCAGTCTGGTTTGTAATGAGAGAACTTTAATGTCTTTTTAGTTGATTTTATCTAAGGCAGTGGCTGGAAATCAGTTGTAGTCCTGCTCATTATCACCAGGTGTCTTCAATAATCAAATAATCATCCCTCAAATTATTACTTACAGTTTTTCACAGATGCTAGGACACATTTCTCAATACTTAGGTCACTTTTGCCAAACTCTTCTTCACACAGTTCTCCTAACAAACTTTCAGCTTGGCAAAGCAGTTCATTTCATATTCAAAATGCACTACAACTACCAAAACACTTTATTTAGGTCTCAAATCAACTCATTCTTCCAGAACACTAGCAAAGGTTGGCAGCCGACAAACACACTTTGTCCCCCACAAAACAATAACCTAAAAAACACTAACAACATGTAGCATTATACAATGTTTTCTCTGTTTATAATTCACTGCAATATATGTTACTGGAATGAATCAGACATGATGCAGAATTCTTCAATATTTTATGGCGTTTATTTTTATTAGTAATTCCAAAATACAAGAATTTGTATACACACCATCCACTGATAGGCTACAGATAGATATAATAGTAATGCTAATCTACTCGGTCTAATTTTATAGAATTTAATTTTAAGATTAAGATTAAAAAATTATTGTAGAAATGTAGCAAATTGCTGTCTTATTCAGTTTTGTATTGTGTTATTGTTTTGAACATAAGTTTAACAGTTTTGAAAACAGTATGTAAGCATGTGCAAATTGGCATGTATGTACAAAGAGTTTTGGCAGTTGTTGTGTTGTTGTGAGTGAGAAAAGAATTCATGAAATGTGAGAGATCTAGTCATTGAATGCATTTTGTGCCAAAGCAATGATAATTGATCCTCAGTTTACACTGCAAAAAATGACATTCTTACTTAGTTCCCCTTCGAGGGACCTCGAGCTGCGTCGCCGAAGCTACGCTATGGGAACGCCCTCTGCGTGATTGCGTCTGAAGCACGTATGTCAAATCAATCCAATGGTCAAGTGACACGTCATAGGCGGGTGACGTGGGAACCAGGAAGCTATAAAAAGAGCACCCGGAAAGCCGACTTCAGCTCTTTGTGCCTCAGCAAGCGAGTGTGTGTCATTATCATGTCCAAGTCCAAGTCCAAACAAAGTTTTAAGGAGTGTGCTTCCCCATGTCCTCGTTTCATTACGAGCGAGGACTCTCATCGTCTCTGTGTTATGTGCCTCGGGGCACAACACACACGATCATCTCTTGAGAGGGGTGGTTGTGCACATTGTGAAAGGATGCCGCTCCGTACGTTGCGCTCGCGGCTCGCACTCTTCGAGGAGGGTGGTGAGTCGCGTGTTCCCCACGGTTCTGGCCCCGCTGCTGCCGAGGCAGAGCGGAAGCTGCGATCGTGGGGATCACAACTAGATCTCGCGGACGAGCTTGAGACGGGTCTCCCCCTTTCTCAGCCTTCACCCGCGGGATCTAGTGCCCCGTCTCTGGATTCGGAAGCCCGCGCTGCGGTTTCTTCCGCCCAGGGCGGGAGCCCAGATTTGCATTTATCGTCGTCCGAGGAAGTCGATATTATGTCTGTGGACGTGGTGGACGCTGAGGAGCCTTCTCATCCGTCCCCCGCGTTCGATGATTTAATGGAGGTTGTCACTAATGCCGTGGCTCGCTTAGAATTAGACTGGCCGGCGGAGACACAGAGCGCGCGTCCTCAGAGCATGTTAGACGAGCGCTTTTTAAAACAGAAACCTCAACCTTCGCGGCGCAACATGCCTTTCTTTCCTGATCTCCACAGCGAGCTGTGGAGATCATGGAAAGCTCAGTATTCAGCCCGTGTTCATACCCCTCACGCCACCATGTATTCCAACATTGTGGGGATGGGTGAACACGGATATTTAACGATGCCCCGGGTGAAGCAGACGCTTGCGAGCTATCTCTCCCCCGCTGCGGCGTCATCATTGAAATCGCCTTCGCTTCCCACGAAACCGGTAAGGTTAACTTCATCTTTAGTGGGTAAAGCTTATAAGTCTGCAGGGCAGGCTGGGGCTTCACTGCATACCTTAGCTGTCTTACAGGCGTACCAAGCAGAACTGCTTAAAGATTTAGATACCGAGGCGGGGGGTACGTCTGATATATTTAAAGAGCTTCGTCGAGTCACTGATGTGTCACTCAGGGCGATTAAAGAGACTGCGAAAGCCGTGGGTAGATCAATGGGAGCTCTCGTAGCCACGGAACGCCATTTATGGCTTAATCTGTCCGAGCTTAAAACCTCAGATAGGGCATTTCTCTTAGACGCGCCCGTTGTGCTCTCCGGTCTCTTCGGCGATGCCGTTAATACTGTCGTCGAGAGATTTGCGGAGGCTCGTAAGCAGTCGGCGGCGTTCGAACGCTATCTCCCCCGCCGTGCTCTTGATTCTAGGGCTGCTGGGCGGGAGCAGCCATCGACATCGTATAGAGCATCGCAAAAGCATAGTGTTGCCACTCGTGGTCCCCCTCAAAAGAACTGGGGTTCGGGCGGTCGCACTCAGACATCATCCAAGCAGAAAACAGACCTGAGGGCTGTTATTATGGCGAGGAAGGCGTCGGCTAAAAAGAAGTCCTGAGGGACGTAGTGTCATATTTCCGAGGGCAGCCCCCAATCGGGGAGAGCCGGCAGTCACCTCACAACACGGTGCCCGTCTCTCCTCGATGCCCTCGGGATGCCAGTGTGTTAACCCCGCCGCAGGTGCTTCGGGGCACAGCGGCTTCATATTCTTGTGTGCCTCGTGCGTGGGGCACGCAACACCTCTCTCCGAGGAGGGAGGCATTAATATCACCCAGGTTGAACCCTGCCAGTTTGGTTCAGGGCACCGGGAAAAGTTTAAGCAGTACACAAAAAGCCAGTCTCGAGAGGCTGGTCCCCCTTATAGAAAATTTGGCAGCGTTGAAACTCCTGCCAAACGTGTCTCAGTGGGTTCTGCAAATAATAGAAAAAGGCTACAAAATTCAGTTTTGCAACCAGCCACCCCAATTCAACGGCGTGTTATCTACCATAGTGGGTGCTGGGCAGGCTCTAATAATGGAACAAGAAGTAGAAACTCTCTTGTGCAAGGAAGCCATAGAATGTGTTCCTCCTCACGACAGGGAGTCAGGGTTTTACAGCCGCTATTTCATAGTTCCAAAGAAAGACGGGGGGTTACGTCCGATTTTAGATCTACGTCATCTGAACCGGTCTGTTGCAAAACTAAAGTTCAAGATGTTAACTATAAAGCAGATCGTCACACAAATCAGATCCGAGGACTGGTTTGTGACGATAGATCTAAAAGACGCGTATTTTCACATATCTATCCTCCCGCAGCACAGGAGATTCCTGAGGTTCGCCTTCGGGGGCGTGGCTTACCAATATCGGGTTCTCCCTTTCGGTCTATCTCTGTCACCCCGTACGTTTACAAAGTGCATGGATGCAGCGCTGGCTCCGTTACGACTCCAGGGCATCCGTGTCTTAAACTACATAGACGATTGGTTAATTTTAGCCCAATCAGAGAGTATGGCAGCGCAGCATCGAGATGCTGTGCTGACCCACATGAGAGGACTGGGGTTAAGGCTAAATGCAAAGAAAAGCATGCTCTCTCCAGTACAGAGGACAGCTTTTCTTGGCGTTATATGGGATTCAACAACAATGCAGGCACATCTGTCCCCTGCTCGTGTGAAATCCATTCTTTTGGCTGTAGGCAGAGTGAAGTTAGGCCAGTCACACACTGTAAAACAATTTCAGAGGTTGTTGGGTCTCATGGCAGCAGCATCCAATGTGATACCCCTTGGGCTGCTTCACATGAGACCGCTACAGTGGTGGCTCAAAACCAAAGGGTTTTCCCCGAGGGGCAACCCGTTCCGTCTGATCAAGGTCACGCGCAGATGTCTTCGTGCCTTAGATCTTTGGAAGAGACCATGGTTTCTCTCCCAAGGACTGATGTTGGGGGCTCAGTACCGTCGAGTTACGCTGACAACGGATGCTTCCCTCACAGGCTGGGGAGCAACTATGGGGAGCCATCTGGCTCATGGATTATGGGGGCCAGACAGCTCAGCTGGCACATAAATTGCCTAGAGATGATGGCAGTGTTCTACGCCCTGAGATGTTTCATCCCTCACCTGCGGGGCCATCACGTGTTAGTCCGGACAGACAACACGTCGGTAGTCGTGTACATCAACCACCAGGGGGGTTTGCGTTCACGCCCTTTGTACAAATTGGCGCGGCATATCCTTCTGTGGACACAGGGGAAGTTGCTGTCCCTCAGAGCAGTGTACATTCCCGGGTGTCTGAATCAGGGAGCAGACGTCCTGTCGAGACAGGGGCTGAGGCCCGGGGAGTGGAGGCTCCACCCTCAGGTGGTGGAGTCCATCTGGACGAGATTTTACCAGGCGGAAGTGGATCTGTTTGCGTCCAGAGATACGACACACTGTCCGCTATGGTTTTCTCTCACACATCCAGCACCGCTGGGACTGGATGCCATGGTTCAGCCGAGGCTACGGCTGTACGCTTTTCCCCCGATCGCTCTGCTCCCGGGAGTTCTGGAGAGGGTTCGTCGCAACAACTTCCGCCTGTTGTTGGTAGCCCCACTATGGCCGAACCGTATATGGTTTACGGACTTGGTGTCCCTCCTCGACGGCTCACCTTGGGAAATACCCGTCAGGAGGGATCTCCTTTCTCTGGCGGGGGGCTCGATTCTTCACCCCCGCCCAGAGTTATGGAAACTGTGGGTCTGGCCACTGAGGGGGCCAGACTGATAGAATCTGGTCTCTCAGCTGAGGCTGCTGAGACCATTCTTCACTCCAGAGCTCCCTCCACGAGGAAGCTTTATGCCTTTAAATGGAGAGTTTTTACTTCCTGGTGCAGCAAACACCTGCATGACCCTGTGAACTGCCCAATTGGTACAGTCTTGGAGTTTCTGCAGGAAAAGTTCACCGCAGGGTTATCTCCTTCTACGCTGAAGGTGTACGTGGCGGCCATCTCGGCTTACCATGTTCCTTTGGTCGGCCAATCCCTTGGGAGAGACCCGCTGGTGGTTCGCTTCCTTCGTGGCACTCGGAGGCTGAGGCCTGTAGTCCGACCCAGGGTCCCAGCTTGGGACCTGGCCGTTGTGCTGGAAGGTCTGTCCATGGCTCCGTTTGACCCCATTGAGACCGTTCCAGTCAAGTTTGTGGCACTTAAAACAGTACTTCTGTTGGCAGTCAGTTCTCTGAGGAGAGTGGGTGACCTTCAGGCCCTGTCGGTTTCCCCTACGTGCCTTGAATTCGCACCGGGGATGGTTAAGGCTTTCTTGTACCCAAGGCCCGGCTATGTGCCTAAGGTACCGACTAATGTGCCAGGACCTGTCGTACTTCAGGCCCTCTGTCCTCCCCCGTTTAGGGATAGGAATCAGGGAAAGCTTAACTTGGTGTGTCCAGTGCGAGCACTGGATGCCTATGTTCACCGATCTTCTTTGTGGAGGAGGTCTGAACAACTGTTTGTGTGCTTTGGCTCGCCCAAGAAAGGCCTGCCGGCGACCAAGCAGACACTCAGTAAGTGGATAGTTGAGGCTATCTCTCTGGCTTATGAGACCACTGGACGGCCTTCACCTATCGCCGTCAGGGCTCATTCTACTCGGGGTATGGCAGCCTCTAAGGCCTTGTGGCTAGGGGCTTCAATGCAGGATGTCTGTGATGCGGCAGGCTGGTCCTCTCCGCTCACATTCGTTCGGTTCTACGAGTTAGATGTTGGTGCTACGCCTGGAGCCCAGGTGCTCATGTCTTAAGCTGTGCGCGTTTTTTACACACAGACAGGCACTTGGTAGTATGGTGTTTTGGTACATCGTTCCCATAGCGTAGCTTCGGCGACGCAGCTCGAGGTCCCTCGAAGGGGAAAGTCTCGGGTTACGAATGTAACCATTGTTCCCCGAGAAGGGAACGAGACGCTGCGTCTCCCTGCCATACTCCCTGCATCTCTGTCTCGCCTTGCTTCGGCACAATCTAGCTGAAGTCGGCTTGCCGGGTGCTCTTTTTATAGCTTCCTGGTTCCCACGTCACCCGCCTATGACGTGTCACTTGACCATTGGATTGATTTGACATACGTGCTTCAGACGCAATCACGCAGAGGGCGTTCCCATAGCGTAGCTTCGGCGACGCAGCGTCTCGTTCCCTTCTCGGGGAACAATGGTTACATTCGTAACCCGAGACGTTTTTTTTCTTCTTGTTTTCAGTAGAAATATCTAAAAATTCTTAAATCAAGATGTATTTTCTTGATGAGCAAAATGACCTAAAAAAAAATAATAGTTATTTTTAGACAAAAAATATACAATTTAAGTGAATTTGTGCTTAAAACAAGCAAATATATCTGCCAATGGGGTGAGAAAATTTTACTTGAATTAAGTGTTTAAGAAAAAAGAAATCTTATTTCACAATTTTTTTTCTCACCCCATTGGAAGATAATTTTGCTTGTTTTAAGGACAATTTCACTTAAATTGTATATTATTTGTCTAAAAATAGACTTATTTACTTAGGTCATTTTACTCATCAAGAAAAAGCATCTTAATTTAAGAATTTTTAGATATTTCTATTGAAAACAAGACAAAAATACTAAGTAAGAAAGTCATTTTTTGCAGTGTAGCCCACATGTTGTGCTCACTGTGTGAAGAGTTTTGCAAAAGTGACCTAAGTATTGAGAAATGTGTCAAAAAACTGTACTTTAAGTGGGTATTGTCGATTTTTGTGATCTGTAAGTACTGTAAAGGGATGCCTTGCACCTTTAAGCCAGTGTCTCACAAAAAAAAAGTGTGAATTTGTGAGGCAGATGGATGAAGTTTCAGTGGATTCTCCCAAGTACACCTGGCTGCAGCCTGCAGCACGGGGCGGTGCCACACATTTTTGTAGCCAATGAGACGAGTTGGGGGTAGCACAACGTCCGCCCCCACTTGTCTCATTGGTTAGTGGGCGGGGTTACATTTTAGTTTGGCCTACATTTGTCGCATAACTTTACCCATAGGCTACAATACGTTGACGTTGAAACCAGGAACTGAGATTAACAACATTGTTGTTCAACTTCATGCGGTGCCATTCAGACCAATTGTATTATAAACTCTGTGTTTATTAAACTAGTATGATACAAAACTTAATGCAATAAAAGTTACTTTGGGGAAAGTGTTTCATTCATATGTACGTTTGTAAGCAAGAGTCTTCTACTTGTAGGATGATTTTGACTTTGACTTATCCTTTGCGAAAACTAACATACCTTATAATAAACCTGTAGTGACTGTTTAGGGTGTATTGATAACTGTTTTTATAACCATGGTTTTGCTTCACATTAAGGTTAGAATATGCCCAGCAAACACAGAACGTTAACCTAATGTTAGTTTTGGTTCTCTTTTGGTTATCATAGCAGTTTGCGGTTACTCTGTAAAATGTAGTAAAATGTTAATGTGGTGTAAAAGTCTTTGTTAAATGGCACAATAAGAGAACACAACCCACCCCCACACACATTTATAAGCCCAAGGGGCAATTTTTTATGCAACATAAATTTGTAAGCATCACACACACCAACATACTAATACAGTCCATAAACAAGACACACAACACTCTCACACGTTTAAGAATCTTACCGCAGTAGTAATAAAAGAAAATCCATACCAGTTACTCTTAATTTTAGGCATACTATAACTTAACCCAGAAGGAAGCATTTTGTAACTTGTGGAACAGCGGATAAAGTTCAGATTCAATATAAGATCTATAATACATGGTCATAAGAGTCCCGCTAATATTTAAAGTAGAGAGCCTCCGAATATACAGTGTAGCCGTTGCTGGCCTTTTTGGCATAGTGCTTCGGCATGAGTATCAAAACGCAGTTTGTTGTCGATAATAAGCCAAAGATTCTTATAAGTGCTAGCCCATTCCACCATTTGACCTTTAACTATAGTTGACTAGATCGAGTCATTCAACACCTGCTCAAAGACAAAGTCAATAGCCATATGCCTGGTCTTCTTTATATTCACACGCAAAAAGACACTATCTATCGCACTATGTTTTAAAATCATTCACTACTGGACCATGACAGTTCTCATCCTTACTCAGGAGTCTTACGATAACAGTGTCAACCACAAATTTTAAGATGAACCTGTCTGGGTGTTTACTTACACAATCATAAGTGTACACAATGTAAAGCACGGGTAAGAGAACACGTCCCTGCAGAGAACCTGTAGATGTGATAAGGGCGTCTGAAAATGTTTTTTTACTCTCACCCTCTGCTTTCTGTCACTTAAAAAATCGAATAACCACCTAATGATCTTTGATCTAATTAAAACTCTGAAATTAATTTCTTTATTAAAACATGGATCTGAATAGTATTAAAAGCTGATGAAAAATCTACGAAGAGAAGTCTAACACGGGTTTTTGGTCCCTCCAAATGTTTCATAAACATATTCAACAGGGTGGATGAATATTCACACCACCACTTCCTGATGCAAGGCATGTCAGTCTGAGACAAAAATAAATAGTTAATAAAATTGGTTACTTTTTATTTATTTATTTATTTATTGCCACTGTATATTTCACTTACCTATTTTAAATCAAAGGGTCCTGATGTTACAAGGTAAAGCGAATACTGAAATAACAAATATAAATGTGTACATATTTTGAACCCTGAAATGTATCTAGTAAGCAACACATCACCTCAATAACCTTACCATCAGGATAAAGACACCACAGCTGTTGCTGAAATGTTGTCGTGGAAGGCCCTGTTGATGTTGACATGCACAGCTTTAAACTACATTGTCAAATTTTCCAATGCTTTTACTGTTATTTATCTAACTGAAAAAAGTACATTAATATCATTGACTCAGAATTCATGCCAAGGTCCAGGAGACATGATTTCAGCAATGCTTCTGTAAAGACAATGCTAAAGAAAAAGACAATTACTAAAACAAATAATAGTTAAAGTACTGCATGACCACAGACTTCTTAAACGTGGAAAGGAACGACCACAGTTTCTGAACTTCCAACAGGGCACTCTAAAACCTGTAGATGCTCATGTATTCCTCTTGGTGAAATGTATTGCCAGACAAAGGGTCAAGGAAAAAAATGTAATTTTCTCTTGACTTCATAAGCTGTTGAGTATGTCACAATACAAACACCAAAACATGATTACAGTTTATATAATATTGATATGTCAATTTATCTAAAAGTGACGTCATCATTGAAAGGGCACTTAAACGTGTTTTAAACGGATGAATTTGCTCTTGGATGCAAATAATTATAAACTTTTGGTGGTTGTGATGAGTTCAATTTGCCAGGTAAGCTAAGAAAGAGTCTGTCACTGCAAATTTACTTCATTTTAAAGTTAAATCAACACCATTGGTTGAGGAGGTTCAGTTCCCAGCATGCTTTGCATGAGCCCACAAAACGAGAGCATTTTTTGAAATTAAGTGATATTTTATGTGGTTTTTAGTAAACAAAAAGACTCAGTGATGTTAAACATTTATTTATGTTGAAGATTTAGAAAAGTTTGCTATTTTTGTTTTGTTTTGTGCTTATCAATGACCGCGTTTACATGCACCCTGATAATGCGATTATAATGGGATTTTGTCAATACTGCGATTATACTTTACCTCATGTAAACGCAATAATTCGATAAAAATAATGCGATTAAGCTCATAATCGCAATAAGTAAAGTCGCATTAAAAGAGGTGGCGTACGCCGTTTATAATCGCAGTATGCGTCCATGTAAACGCTTTAATCGCATTTATACCGCACTAATTAAGTGCACGTGTGTTTTAGTCACGCACCTTAAGCACAAATTCGTTTTAATCTTGACATTAGGAAGTTTTACATGAACTCTGCCAACACGACTCGCTGTCAGCAGTCTGCCTTCATTCAGAAACAGCTCAAATAACACGACAGCAGTGTATAAATCCTTTAAATGACATTATAACGATAATTATAACGATAAATATATTAGTGACCACATCATAATGATAACTTCATGCTAATTCGATAAAACGAGCGCGGCATTACCTAATATTGGATATTTCTTGTAATAAAAACTTTTTTTGCAATTGTTTACATGTCACTGAATATGTACATATGCTGTTCTTGTTGCATTTACACAGCGGGAAACCAGCAGATGTCCTCAACTGAATGAATGTAGTAGTTTGTGTAATAATATCATACCTTTTGGCGTAGTCAGTGTGGTAGAAAAATTTCACAGCATCAGCGCTGGATACCTGAGGTAATTTAATGTTATAAACCTCAGCAATAATGAGCTTTCTGCTGCATTTTAAGTGCGCGTGCACTTCAAGTTCAAATAGATTTGATTGGCTGTCAATGGTTTATCGTTCATCATGTGCCAAAATCGCTATCGTTATAGTTGTTGTGTGAGCTCTGCTATTATCTTTAATATAAAACGATTTTTAAAACTATATTTTTATATCATGTGAACGCCCTTTACAGGCACTGTCATATTTATATCTTCATCACGGCACCGGATAATGAAATACATCTATACGTGTTTGTCATTTAACGTAAGTAAATTAAAACAGTGGACCATATAGGATGTGAGTTCATCATTTGTGCTCTGCATTGAACTTTGTGTGAATAATCCGAAAATAAAAACTGCATGTAAACCGGAGTGAAGAGGTTAGCTCCAGTCATGTAAACATCTTACTGCGATTAAGACCTTACTCGCATTATTGGAAATAATCGCATTTTTGGTGTGCATGTAAACGTGGTCATTGTTCAGAAGTGTAGTGCCTGTGCTTAGGCTTTAGGTCAATAATGTGTTGCTTTATGACAGTGGTTCTCAAACTTTTTTGGCTGAAGTACCCTTTTTATGATTTTTTCAAGCCAAGTACCCCTTAACCAGACAACAACATTTAGCTTTAAAATCCAGTGAAATGAGGGTGAGATAGTTATTATATCTGATGCCCCAGAGCAGGTTTATTGCTTATTAGTATTCATCACGAAACTTGTGGTATTTTTGATTTGTTTTTTCTTGTTAGCATAAGAAGCCACCTCTCCTAACTTAAATTATTTCGCGCAGACCCTGCTCCTGATTCTGGATTCAGGTCTCAATAAATACTGTTAATGATCTTAGTACTGAACATATATTAATGGACTCTATGCACGCTTAACTTCCGCGTTTGACTCAAGGCTGCTCTTCAGTTTCCGGTACGGGAGATTTAAAGCGGAGTGACGGCAGAATCGCTAAATGTACTCGTTGTTTGCTGGATTTACCCAAATTTACAACCTGTGATGTGTGAAGAATTGTCAAGATGTGCAAACTCGAGAAAGGTTGCAAGTCGTCTTATCTCTGTAATCATTATGATATGTTCATCATACTAGCAGAGCTTACATTGTGCTGTTTTTATGATTCAGGATTAATGTCTTTGTAATGTTATCTTAAAGTGTCAGGTAAATTAAAAGACGTAAATGAAATCTCACTGCTATATGAGGAAAAAGCAACACGAACTGCAGCAGGACTTATATTAAATGTGACGTTTAATACCTTTTTTTTTTTTTTTTGTATATTCACGTCGATTGTCAAAACATTTTTACTTGGATATTTTTGAGTCATATCTTGGAACTTTATAGGATATAAATAACAACGCAAAAAGAACTATTGACTATGGTAAAGTCCATTTAAGAAATCTATTCCATTATTTGTTTATTTCTTGTGCTGTTTGTTTATTTTAATACCCCGTGTATTTAGTTTGTTGTGTGTGTGTGTTTTATTTTTCTCTGAAGTTATTCTTGTTGTCATTGATATGAATTTTCTATTTGTCTTTTGCATTTGTTATTAATAAAGCATAAATGCGCAAAATACACGTTTTTTACTGTTCTAACATTTTGCTTGTATAACCACAGATGTTATCTTCGCTAGTACTGATGATAACAATTATACAAAATTCATAAGTATATCAACAACAGATGAATAGCACTGTTATCAGTGCATTTTCTATCTAAAACTAGTGTTAAAGCAGATACAGGGTAGCAGTGTAGAAGTTGTCATGCTTGAGTCTAATGCTGTAAACACTATGACACACACCAGTGGTGGCTAGAAGTTCGGTTCTCCCGTCTATAAAAATATACTTTCATACGTTTAAATGTCATTATGGTATTAAATGTGAAGTATAAGTTATTTCTATGTAAATTAAACAACCATCAACAAAATTTGCAGTGTTATTTTGGCTATTTTGGCAACCAACGTTCCTGAATATCATTGAGCTCTATGACTGGCGGAAGTAGTCCAGCATCCTGAGATTTCACCGGAAATACGTCAAGCACCGCCGTGCATAGAGTCCATTAGAAAACGGGTTAAACTTACAGCAGTAGGCAGTAACAATATAGCAAAGTAGAAACTGCAAGCTACAAGTTGAATATGGCAGTATTGAAGATTAGTCTGCTGGCCTCTGCAACTGCAGCTGGTTAGCGGTGTCAGGTTACAAATGAGTTCGCGTCAGTCGAAGCACCGGCGATGCGCTATTATCAGATTTGCAAGCATGCAATTAAACATAAATTTGAACAAATATGCCATAAAGATATATTTAAACAGATTGACATTCATATTAAATTGAAAATAAACCTTTAAATTATCGATTTTAAGTGGAATACAGCTGCTTTCCCAATGTTATTATGGAAGCTTTAATGAGGTACATTTAACCAAATAAAACTCAAACATATTTACAACACAGACAGATGTCACTTACTTGAATATATATTGCTGTGCCTATATATCTATCTATATCTATATATATATATATATATATATATATATATATATATATATATACGCACAGCAACACCACAAAAGAAAGTAAACTTTAAGTATGAAAGACTCCGTGTATCTCCGTTGCTGAGGCCATAGATATGTATATAAAGGCTAGATGGCTCAAGGCGGAGTCAGCTGTGTCGTCACTTGGCGGCCATCTTAGGTCAGTGCTGCCATAGTGCTGCTCCCTGCTGCTGTGGACGGAAGGTGAGTGACATACGCCAACTAAAATGCTCGTAACTTGCTGAATTCTTGACGGATTTACAAACGGTTTGGTTTTCCCTTACGAAAATTAACCATGGTTTTACTACAGTTAAAACCAAAAAACCATGGTTACTGTAGTAAAACCATAGTAACTACAAAATAACCATGGTTTTGACAATCATGGTTTTCAAAAACCATAGTTAAACCATAGTTAGTGAAGTAAAACCATGGTTTTGCTGATAGTAATCAATACACCAAAAAACCATGGTTACTACACTTTTACCACAATAAAACCATGGTTAATTTTCGTAAGGGTTTTACAAACATTATTAACGTGGCTATAATTATGGATGCTTTAAAATGTTTCATGAATTTTTTATTTATTTTTAGTAAACGTATTCAGTGTCATAGGTACATCTTTGACGTTTATAACAAACCAATCCGTTTGAAAATCGGTAAAAAATTAAGCAAGTTATGGTCATTTAAAAGTACCTGCATCATTAAAACTCAATGCTACGAGTGAGCGAGCGCCCTGTCCTAAGATGGCCGCCAAAATGCGGACGTTCAACTCAATTGGCCATCAGCGCGGACGAGCCATCTAGCCTTTATATACATATCTATGGCTGAGGCTGCTGAACTGAAACCTTAGCGCATGCGCCAGATAAGATCAACAGGTTGAACTCGCACATGCATTTTGTACAATGTGCTTTAAATTTATGATTTTTTAAATGCATTTTTGTGTAGTCCTATGTCACATGAAAATACTATCATCATGATTTACGGATGTTATTTATTTATTCCTAAATGTCAGTTTCCACTTTCTCTCACGTACCCCCTGCAGTACCCCAAAGTACCCCTAGGGGTACGCGTACCCCCATTTGAGAACCACTGCTTTATGATATAAATAATACCTATGTGAAAGTCAGCAATGAGCTCAGTCTCAACACACTTTCACTGGTATCAAATTTTCATGAGTCACATGATATGTGTCTGTTATTTGTGAACAAAACTTGAATATTTTGAGTACTTGTTGGGTTTTACAGTGTTCTGTTAAGTTGTAAAATGTAGATATTTGAGTACAGGAAACTTAAGAAAAACAAGGCAATCAGTTGCCACAAAATATGTAAGTAAAACTACTACTACAATTTAAGTTACATAAGTAAGGGATAATCCATGGCTAGCCATGCATTAAAGGGTTTTAATGCACGACGTAGAGGCGAAGAACCACCCGACGCGTAGCGTCAGAAAATCTGTTTTTTAAATGTAGCATGAAAGTTAACCATTTATTGACTGTTTAGAGGTTGTAAGGCTTTTACCTAACTGTATTTAGTATTAATGATGCTGCATTCTTTCCTCAGAAGCTAATGTTTTTCAAAGACATTTGTAGGGAGGACTTTGCAGCTAATGGTAAGTCATTTTAAACTCTTAAGATATAATAATTCATTCGTAGTAGTAAATCAAGCTTCAGTTTAGATAACGTTATACATATTGAGGCGGTTTCCCGGACAGGGATTAGACTAGTCCTAGACTAAAATAAATGTAAGAGCTGTCCAAACTGAAAACAACTTGCACTGACATATCTTAAAATACACCAGTGTCCTTTGTTTTGCCTCAAAATGCACACAGGTAATGTTTTTATTAAGGCATGTTTTTTGAAACTGGTTATATTTCTTAATTAAACTAAGGCCTAGTCCTGTTTTAAGATAATCCCTTTCCAGGAAACACCCAATTGTCTGCTTGTTGCATTTTCTTTCTGACAATTTTTACATTTAAATTTAATACAATAAAATCTTTCTTTAGGAGCTGAAGTATTTTATGTAAGGAGGATTTTGCAGCCCATATAGGCAAGTCATTATAATGAAAACTCTTAGGGGTGGTTTCCCGGACAGGGATTAGCTTTATCCAGGACTAGACCTTAGTTTAATTAGGATAGTTTTAACAAACATGCCTTACTAAAAACATTACTTATGTGCATAACGATGTAAAACAATGGGCACTGATGTATTTTAAGATATGTCAGAGCAAGTTGTTTTCAGTTTGGACAGCTCTTACATTTATTTTAGTCTAGGACTAGTCTAATTCCTGTCTGGGAAACCGCCCCTTAATATATATGATGACATTTAAGTCAAGCTCTAGTTTAGGTAAAAATATATCTGCTATACAATCTCTGCCAGTAAACTATAGATTTAATACAGTAAGTCTTAAATAAATGTAATGTTTTAATATTAAACACTTTTTAATTGAGCTTATTGTCTCTCTTTTTCAGATTTCCTTAGGCTGAACCAAAACCTGCCAGACTAAAGTTGATTTGGGAGAGAAAGACGTTGTAAACTCAATCATCTTGACATTCTTCAATGAGTAATTGTTCAATTTTTAGGCAAATACTGTACACTTTGAATGCTGTGAATAAAACTATATTTTAAATATATTTAAAATGAATTGTTTTTGACTGTTTTAATCAGCTTTTATTTATTTGGAAAAAATTATTTTGGTTATGTTACCAGCTAAAGTAATCTATTCCCAAAATAGCACTCTTTAAGTTAACTAATTATTAACGCACTTGAAGTATACTCATTTCTAATCTAGCTGCAGGTATGTAAAAGTATACAAAATGTAATGTACTTGGCATATTCATTTTTCACCAGGGCAGTTTTTAGAATTTTGGATTGGCCAAAAATATATAGAATGTACGCAAACAGTCTATTTAAGATATACTGATTGTATGTTTGCAAGACACTCATAATACATTTGTAATGTACTCCTAACATAAATAAAACACACTCTAAATCCACTTATCAAGCATGAATTTAGCACAAAAACAGTCATGTACTTAAATTGTACTAAATACACTTAAAGTTGTTCCACTTTAGCACACAAAAGTACACTAAATACACTTAAAGTTGTACTTTGTTACAATTAATATACAACTAAAATATATTAAGTACAAAATTAGTTGTTCCAAAATAGCACTCTTTAAATAAACTAATCAATAGCACACTTTAAGTATACTGGTCATTAGTGTGACTGCAAGTATACTTAAGTATATCAAAATTAAATATATTTAGCATACTATTTTTTCACCAGGGTATGTCCAATATAATTTTATTTACTATTCCCATCTTTTTTTCTCATCGTTTTTTTTTCACAATACATTTAACAATGTGTTCTACCAAGTTGAGGAGTGAAGCAGGGCGTCATCGTAGAACCAATAAACGCAGGTCGTTTGTGAGGCGGCTGGTTCTGACGTTCATGTGCAATGTGTGTAACGAAAGCTATTTATTTTAAAGTCAAAATATTTAAAGTTTATATTATAAACTATTTTATACTTATGTATATAACTCAAAAATACCCAGATGAAAATGAACCATGCTTTTACTATAGTAAAAGTGTAGTAACCATGTTTCTTTGGTTGGACTAATAAAGTTAACATTTGTACAGCCACAGTATTACTACAAATAATTCAGTGTGGTTAAGCTCCTCCCTCCCGCACGCAATGTGTTGTGGGTAATATTAGCCGTTAGAGTGTGCATTGATCTGCACTTCGAATTCTAACCGGAAATAGTAGACCATGCGTGTATCTTTGGGATACTCATTTCAACATACTACGATTGGGGACGTACTAATTCTAGTTTCACATACTATTTATGACGGATAGTATGCGAATTGGGACTCAGCAAGGGTCTCCCTCTGTGACTGCAATCTTCTTCTAATTTTTATTTGCGGTTGACACTACTAGGTGTATTACCGCCACCGCTGGACTGGAGTATGGAACAGGAATTGTAATTTAGCTACACATCGATTCTTTTTAAAAGCCCTATATCCCTTAAAAAGAAAACAAAAAAAGAAAAATATGTTTTTCAATTCAAAAACCACTTCATTTGCCTGTGACTGCAATTATCTGCATAACCCTACTAATAGCAGTGTGTGATGGTCAGTGTGATTTTTCACAAGCAAAGTCAAATTACATTGGCTGCTAGTAACAGTCCTGTTTGCAGGGCGTTTTGGCAGAGCGCCGGTCGGCTGGGGCGGCAGGGCGCCGGTTGGCTGAGGTGGCAGGACGCCAGGGGGCTGAGCACCAATAGAGTGAGGTGGCAGGGGGGCGGGCGGCTGAGGTAGCAGGACGTCGGGCAGCTGAGCGCCGGTCAAGTGAGGTGGCAGGGTGCTGGTCAAGTGAGGTGGCAGCTACCGATCGGGTGAGGTGGCAGAGTGCCAGTCGGGTCAGGTGGCAGGGCACAGGGCGGCAGGTTAGATGAGTCTGGGGTGGGTGGATGAGGCTGGGGAGAATGTTTGGCAATGTGTGTCAGCAACTGTGCCCGATTCAATACAGTCTCTGAACAGTAGCAGGGGGAGCACAAGATAATTCTTCAGAACAAAAATAAAACTGCAACAAGACGTCATCTGTAAAGGTAAAGACACAAAATCTCATGACAAGAGCCTGCATTAATCTGCCTTCATGCGTTGATTACACAAGATGGTAAGATGATGACACTGTGATTGGCCGGTTGTTACAATGGCCAAGACCATGCCCTTTTATTACCCCTTGCAGTGCGCGAGCCATTGATGAAAGGTTATTGTGAACTTTTTATGAGGCTGAATTTGTAAACCCAGTTAAAGCTATTTTTTTATAAAATCACCCCACATAATGTAAAATATTCTGTGAAAATATATTCTGATATCTTTACTATGCTTGTCAAAGATTGAAATTAATGATTGTAATCAAACTTTGATGCTCCTAAAGAACCAAATAATCCAAGATCAAGCCAAAACGTCACCAATCAAATCCAGCTAATTGAGTAATCCAGATACGAATAATAATTTGGAAAAGCATAAGTTGCATATGCAGGGGTGGGTGCAATCCACTGCATCCAATGACAATAGGGGAAAGCTGTAACACAAAAGAATGCCTGTTCTACTGTGACTGCCCTAATGTAACAATTTATGGAGTAATCTGTTCCTGTTACTTGCAATCTTGTAGAAGTGATTTCAGTGCTAGACTGACATTTCTTACATCACATGAGAATCTGTACCTCTCAGTAAGATATTTCTCATGCCTTAATGCTAGTCTTCATATGTACTTAATTGAAACCGCCTTTCAACTTCATCAGCCATTTCTTATCTCAACAATTGCATTAATAAATATATTCATCAAACCCCTGACAGCAGTCTTCATAATAACACTAAAATGACAGTACGCACACTTAGATAAATGACAGTATATCTAATGCAGGACCATGAAGTGACTAAATCACATAAATATCTTGTAGCATTGCTTTTAAGTAGCAATTAATCTGCAATGCATAGTCTGCTATACCATGCTGTGGATGTTTTATGAGTCTGTGGTACTTAGCATCATTTTTATTCAGTGGTCTGTTGAGGAATTGGTATGAAGGTGGCGGACAGAAATAAACTGGACACATTAATACGAGGGGCTGGCTCTGTACTTGGTATGGAGCTGGACTCTGTTCATGTTGTGACTGAGAGAAAAATACTGTCAAAACTTAATTCAATTCTGAACAATCCCTGGCTTTTACCCACTACATAGGGTGCTGGCCAACCAGAGAAGTACATTTAGTCAGAGACTGATCACTGCTAAGTGTTTAACTGAGCATTTTAGAAGATTCTTCATACCTGTGGTCATTAGGCTGTATAACTTATCTTTGAAAAGTGCTGGGACAATTCACTATTGAAGTAAAATACCCTTTTTTATATGGGTATAGTTTATTATTTTTATTATTTTATATTATATATTTTTTATTTCTTATCTATTAATTTGTGAATCATTGATGGGCATATAATTATGTTTTTACTTCTTTTTTTCTTAAATTTCTTTCTTTTCTATAATTGTAACATTAAAGCAATTTCCCCCTGGGATAAATACGTTTTTTGAATTTAATTAATCACTAGGATGCATCTTAGCCTGGTTGTTAGCCTGCTCTGGAGTAGGCAAGCTACAAAGAGTAAATCTCCATAGTAACTTCATCTAGATTAATTTAGTACTTTTATGCAACCGATTCAGGGCTAAATTGAACCAGGATAACTGGAAAATCCCAGCTTAATCCCTTATCTTGCTTTTGTGCAAAATCCCTCTGTTCTCTTCATAAATAAATGATCAAACACATTTTGACTTGTATGCTCATCTTGTGAGTTCATGATTAGTGAACATGTGAACGAAAACAATTATTATTACTAAACCCTCACCTCCACTCGGAGGCCAAAGACCTCACTAAACCGAGAAGGTTGAACACCCTTGCATGGCTCCGGCTCTGAGAAAATGTTAACAAAACATTATGCCGATACACCACGAGTCCTCATCTTGGAAAGGCAGCTGTACCTTATTTCTTACAGTTTTTTCTGAATGCTTAACCCTTACGAAGAAGAAGTTTATTCAAGTGTGCTATAAGTATACTTCTTTTAAACTTAAAATAAGAAAGTATAATTTCATAGTATCATTTTACTTTTTATGTACTTCTCTAAAATGTACTTTAGGTACTTCTCAGAAATATACTTAAATTGTACTAAAGTATACTTGACCTATACTGACCGAAATGTCTAAGTATATTTGGCCTATACTTGTTTACTGACATATACTTAAAAGTATAAAGTAAAAATGCAACAACGAAAGCTACATCAAGAAAGCTGCAAAAAGCCATATGAATAGCCCTGGTGAAAAATAAATAATCTTTATTGTATTTCAAGTATATTTAGCTTTGCAATAGTACATTACAAATATACTTAATCTACCATCTTTGAATATATTGAAAGTATCATTACAACATATTTGCTTACAATTAAACTTTAAACATATTTCAAAATAATTATAATTTAGTATAATTACTTTTAAAAAATATACTTGGAGTTAAAGTTCTGTGCAATTTTTAAAGTAAACTAATTTGAACTTATTTTAAAGTTTATTTTAGGTATACTTTATCTGTTAAAGTTATTATTATAATAATGCACTGACAGCATATTTATAAAATACATTATTTAGCATCCTTTAGAAACAGTATATTTTAAGTAAATTTTGAAAGTATATGTAGTGTACAAATGTATATTATCTTTATGGAGAATCTTTAGTGTTAGTAAACTAGTAGGTTATTAATTTTGTGCTGCAGGTATACTTGCAAGTATTCTTTTACTATACTTTTAGTTAACTAGTAGTGTACTAGTCATACTGAAAGTGTACATGCAATTGTTCTGTTAGTGTACTCTTAGTAAAATAGTAAGTTACTAATTGTGTGCTGCAGGTATACTTGCGAGTATTCTTTTTACTATACTTTTAGTTAACTAGTAGTTTACTACTCAACTTTACTTTAAGTGAACTTAACATCATACTATAAATATATATTTATATATATCTATTGCACTTAAAGTACAATACAATGTTCCTGTGGATTATTTTTTATAATTGACATATACCTTTTAATTGTACTTTCAATTTGAAGCTAAATCTTTCATATGCTATCAGTGAGCTAATCAAACAAAAATAATAAATAACAATTATAAATATATATTATATACTCACTTTCAACATTTGATATGTTATCTTTATTTTATTGTGAATAAAATATAAGTTTATGAGATGTGTAAATTATTCCATTCCTTTTTTACTCACAATTTCTACAGTGTCCCAACTTTTTCTGATTTGAGGTTGTATATATATCTATATATATGGCTGAATCCCCTGAATATTAACTTTCGTTCTGGGCTCCATTTCCCATAATCCCGCATACCTGGACTGATTACTCTGCCACCTGAAACTTATTGGACAGCCTTTATAAACTCTCTGGAAACATTCAGTCAGTGCAAAGTCTTGATTTGTACCGGCTGTCATTGCTGCCTGCCTGCCTGCCTATCTGTATTTATTGATCTTTATCTGTTTTACCCAATTTATGAGTATGTTTTTTGCCTGCCCTGACCCTTTTGCCTGTTTCAGACTACGAGACATGCCTGCCCTACATTGCTGTGTTTGCTGTTGTTTGACCTTGCCTGTTGGAATATGAGTGTGTTTAATAAAAACCTGCAGATGGATCCTCAGTGTCAAAGTGCTTTGTTACACAAGCAGTATACAATAAGTAACCTACTAGTTTACTAAGAGTACACTAACAGAACACTTGCATATACAGTCTTGTTCAAAATAATAGCAGTACAATGTGACTAACCAGAATAATCAAGGTTTTTAGTATATTTTTTTATTGCTACGTGGCAAACAAGTTACCAGTAGGTTCAGTAGATTCTCAGAAAACAAATGAGACCCAGCATTCATGATATGCACGCTCTTAAGGCTGTGCAATTGGGCAATTAGTTGAATTAGTTGAAAGGGGTGTGTTCAAAAAAATAGCAGTGTGGCATTCAATCACTGAGGTCATCAATTTTGTGAAGAAACAGGTGTGAATCAGGTGGCCCCTATTTAAGGATGAAGCCAACACTGGTTGAATATGCATTTGAAAGCTGAGGGAAATGGGTCGTTCAAGACATTGTTCAGAAGAACAGCGTACTTTGATTAAAAAGTTGATTGGAGAGGGGAAAACCTATAAAGAGGTGCAAAAAATGATAGGCTGTTCAGCTAAAATGATCTCCAATGCCTTAAAATGGAGAGCAAAACCAGAGAGACGTGGAAGAAAACGGAAGCGGAAGACAACCATCAAAATGGATAGAAGAATAACCAGAATGGCAAAGGCTCAGCCAATGATCACCTCCAGGATGATCAAAGACAGTCTGGAGTTACCTGTAAGTACTGTGACAGTTAGAAGACGTCTGTGTGAAGCTAATCTATTTTCAAGATTCCCCCGCAAAGTCCCTCTGTTAAAAAAAGGCATGTGCAGAAGAGGTTACAATTTGCCAAAGAACACATCAACTGGCCTAAAGAGAAATGGAGGAACATTTTGTGGACTGATGAGAGTAAAATTGTTCTTTTTGGGTCCAAGGGCCACAGGCAGTTTGTGAGACGATCCCCAAACTCTGAATTCAAGCCACAGTACACAGTGAAGACAGTTGCTGCGTCCGAAACCGCCTACTACATACTATATAGTACGCGAAAAGCAGTAGGCGAGGCGAGTAGTATGTCCGAATACATAGTATTCGAAAAACAGTATGCGAAAAGTACCCGGATGACCTACTACTTCCGGTTAGATTTTGCAGTGTGCATACGATGGACGCTTCACTATCCCATGATGCCCCGGACGAGGAGTTATCCAACGAAGAAGAAGAGGCATGCGGCTGTTTTCGCGCTGAAATGACATGACGTGATGACGACGTATGTCACGTGATGTAGCAACATGGCGAATGTAGTACGTCCGAATCTCATTCATACTACCCGGATTCATACTATCCAGTACCTACTGTTTTAACGCCAAGTAAGTAGGTAATTCATCTTTTTCAGTACCTACTATACAGTATGCGGTTTCGGACGCAGCCAGTGAAGCATGGAGCATGATATGGGCATGTTTCTCCTACTATGGTGTTGGGCCTATTTATCGCATACCAGGGATCATGGATCAGTTTGCATATGTTAAAATACTTGAAGAGGTCATGTTGCCCTATGCTGAAGAGGACATGCCCTTGAAATGGTTGTTTCAACAAGACAATGACCCAAAACACACTAGTAAACGGGCAAAGTCTTGGTTCCAAACCAACAAAATTAATGTTATGGAGTGGCCAGCCCAATCTCCAGACCTTAATCCAATTGAGAACTTGTGGGGTGATATCAAAAATGCTGTTTCTGAAGCAAAACCAAGAAATGTGAATGAATTGTGGAATGTTGTTAAAGAATCATGGAGTGGAATAACAGCTGAGAGGTGCCACAAGTTGGTTGACTCCATGCCACACAGATGTCAAGCAGTTTTAAAAAACTGTGGTCATACAACTAAATATTAGTTTAGTGATTCACAGGATTGCTAAATCCCAGAAGAAAAAAAATGTTTGTACAAAATAGTTTTGAGTTTGTACAGTCAAAGGTAGACACTGCTATTTTTTTGAACACACCCCTTTCAACTAATTGCCCAATTGCACAGCCTTAAGAGCGTGCATATCATGAATGCTGGGTCTTGTTTGTTTTCTGAGAATCTACTGAACCTACTGGTAACTTGTTTGCCTTGTAGCAATAAAAAATATACTAAAAACCTTGATTATTCTGGTTAGTCACATTGTGTACTGCTATTATTTTGAACAAGACTGTACACTTTCAGTATATGACTAGTAAACTACTAGTTAACAAAAAGTATATTAAAAGAACACTTGGAAGTACACCCGCAGCACACAATAAGTAACCTACTAGTTTACTAAGAGTACACTAACAGAACATTTGCATGCACACTTGAAGTATAAGTTTAGAAAACTACTAGTATACTCATGAGTTCACTTGCAGTACAATTGAAAAAAAAATTGTGCACTAGTTGTACACTTAAAGTTGACTATTCTTACACTTATAGTACACTTAGAAGTATACTTTTATATACTAAAAGTGGGCCAATTTAGTCCCAAGCGGTATTTAAGCAGTACACTTACAAGTATACTACTAGAACATAAATGTTAGTACACTTACTACATAAAGTATACTTAAAACTATACTTCAACATTACTTAAGTATACTTACAGTTTTTTACAATCACTTTGCTACTATTTTCAGAACCTTGATGTCATTTTTCACAACTCTAGACACAAAACTCAAAACGGTAATCACTTGTAACACAGGCTGTCTAGTGTTCAAAACATTGCATTGTGCATTCACATCTTTAAAGACATCTTGCACTTGCACAATCATTGTTTCAAAACACAAATTTACTGTGAAATACCATGGAAACATAACTATAGATCACCCACACACAAGCAACTGATAGTTTCACTAAGTCATTGTTTGTACAATCATTAAGTATTGTAGAACAAAATTGGTGATACAGATTTCATTATGGTACATGTAGAGCAAATACATATCTGTAAAAGTTCTGCAGTAGTAGAGAGAATACGACAGACACATTGGAATCATTGAACAAAGTTTGTAATGTATTGATGAAAACACTACAGTACAATCACAACATAGGTCACATCATTTCACAATCTGCACTCAATCATCAGTAACAAGTTGGCAGAATTGGACAAGCAATTACAAGGGCCTGCATCTATACAGTACAGTGATACAGTTTTTTAAAATCACTTTGCTACTATTTTCAGAACCTTGATGTCATTTTTCACAACTCTAGATACAAAACTCAAAACGGTAATCACTTGTAACACAGGCTGTCTAGTGTTCAAAACATTGCATTGTGCATTCACATCTTTAAAGACATCTTGCACTTGCACAATCATTGTTTCAAAACACAAATTTACTGTAAAATACCATGGAAACATAACTATAGATCACCCACACACAAGCAACTGATAGTTTCACTAAGTCATTGTTTGTACAATCATTAAGTATTGTAGAACAAAATTGGTGCTACAGATTTCATTATGGTACATGTAGAGCAAATACATATCTGTAAAAGTTTGCAGTAGTAGAGAGAATACGACAGACACATTGGAATCATTGAACAAAGTTTGTAATGTATTGATGAAAACACTACAGTACAATCACAACATAGGTCACATCATTTCACAATCTGCACTCAATCATCAGTAACAAGTTGGGAGAATTGGACAAGCAATTACAAGGGCCTGCATCTATACAGTACAGTGATAATTGGTTCATGCTCCATGCTTATTGGTTACAATGAACCTCATTATCTTGAAACTTTCATGATTTTCAGTAAACATGGAAGATTCTTTGTCTGTTTCCATACAACTATTACGAATAATGCAACAGTTACTTATCATTTTGGGCAGTTGTATTGATTGATAGTTAGATCATTGTAAGAAAATGAATAGACACTTATTTGAAATGTGATGTGTGAATAGCCTTTTGAAACAGTAGTACTTTGATGTTAAGTTGTGTCATATTGAACATGTGATTTTGGTTGAATGAACAAATGATCCAAGTTTTATGTGTATTGTATCCAAGCAATTGAGAAAAGAGTTAAGAGTTTTGAAAAATGTGCATTTTGATCTTTGGTTGTGAGTTTTGTGTCTAGAGTTGTGAAAAATGACATCAAGGTTCTGAAAATAGTAGCAAAGTGATTGTAAAAAACTGTAATAGTTTCCAGAAATTGTATGATGTGATCAGTGTTATAGGCAGGGCCGCCTTAACCTAATGTGAGGTCCCTGGGCTAAGAGGTTTTGTAGGCCCCCCTTCCCCTCGATTTATAGTCTAATTTTTTGTTTTTTTAAGTGTAATATCTAGGTAATCTACATCACAAAATGCATTCGTTTCTTTCGAGACATACAACTGTGAGTTTTCCCTCTTTGAGCCAGAAAACACCATAATATCATTATTAACATATCACTGAGCCCACTTGAGCATAAACACGAGACACTTTATTTAACAACCACACACAGCAACACGTGGTGATAATAAAACCAAAATGTGTGAAAGTATATATGTTTATAAGCTTTATATTTATATAGTTTTTGGAATATACAAATTTGCAGAAAATTGCCACTCATACTTAAATGCTCACCACAGTTTTAAAAATATAATAAGTTAAAGTTAGTTTTAAAGTGAAAATGCATTAATGATAACAAAAGATAAGTCTTTATAGACTGAATATTGTTAAATGCATTAATGATAACAAAAGATAAGTCTTTATAGACAGAATCTTGTTTTTAATCAGTTATTTATTTTGTAGGCTATTGAAGATATAGTATGCATTGTATTTAGTATTTATGCATACATAAGCATGTAAAACGACCAAGTATGAATATGCACAAGACAGACAGGGAACATACCTGTATATAAGATCTTTAGATAATGAGATTATAATGGTGCTATCAGGGGATGAACATTTGAGATGGTCTTGTCGCTCTTTACTTTCTTAGACTTGCACCTTTACCGTTGCGTCTCTTTCTCGTCTTTCTCAACCAACAGATGTGTGTATTGTGAGCTAACGTCGCATCAAACTACATCGCTCCAGCTGCGCACGCGTCACTGATAAAAACGCGAGTAAACTTAAACTTTATAACGACTAACAGCATTATGTGCGGGAACTCCTTTCTTAATTTAGCGGCACAGTTTCTTGTGCACGTTTGGAGAGACTTCTGCATGCCAGAGACTCAGACAGCTGCACGAGCACAGAGAGAGCGAACGAGCGAGCGCGCGCACGAAAGAGAGAGAGACCTGCACCTCACTAGTGCTTATTATGAAATTTCAGAAATTACTCTTTCATTTGTTGGTGGATTATTTCCTGTTTCTCTGCCATACTCAGTCTAACGTGCAGGAATGTCAAGTTGACAACGCGCACTTAATTACATTACGCGGAATAAAAAATATGTTACGTCTGACATTTTATTTCACGTTAAGTTACAACGGACCAATCAGCAGCCATGTAACGTGCAATTAGAGTGATTGACAGAAAACCTGACAAGTTACAAAACAATATGACCTTTTCAGCTCATCATAGCAGAGCTGCCAACTTCTGAGTTCAGCTTGGAGTGAGATTTTTATTTTTTTTTGGGGGGGGGGGGTTGTGGTAATAATTTTTAAGTCCTTAACCAATTGATAATAGTGTGGATTTTAGCTTTTTCTGTATAAAATAGTTGGAAAAACTGCGTAAAAATGGATTACTATACAAATCTAATCATATTTTACAAATTAAATTGAAATAAAAGCTTTTACTGAGTTTAAATGACTGAAATTACAGTCTTTATTATTATTTCATACCCTTCTATTATGCTTTCCTTCTGATAAAAGTGCCAAAAAAGTTCTTAAAATCTAATGAATAGGCTACTGGTCTCTTTAAAATGTATAACTGCAGATAACAGCAGCTTTGATTTAGTTTATCCACTTAGAAAGAGAAGCATAACGTGATGATTTGTGATTGATTGGTGATAGAGGGACTGTCACAATCAAATAAACCAATTTATATTAAACTAAAGCAACAGATAATGTGCATGTCAAGACCATATAATTATATTTCGTATATATTATTGTTTATAGATGTCAAATATCAATTGACTTTTTTCTCTTTTATTAAAAACTGTCACAGCAAACATGACACAGGCTTATACTGATTACAGACATGCACACCCGGGCAGGTCTCTGCTTCTCATCCAGACCTTGACGCTTTGTGTGTTCGACTGGTGCGGCGCTGACTGATCGGCTTATGACATCAGAGTAACGCGAGAGCAAAGGTAAAGGCGGACCCTTTTGTAACATTTCGAATTGCTCTCGCGGTACTCTGATGTCCTCACTGCCGAACTTCCTGCGCAGCGCCACATAAAGTAAAATGCTCTTTGACTTTTTGCAGCTAAGTACCAGCAACATGAGAAGTGGTGGCACGCAAAAGACAGTGAAGGTACGCTAAAATCTAAAAGTGTCAGTACTGCGAGCACTGGTTTAGCTACTTACATCATGCGTTGCTCTTTCACCAATGCGCAGCCGCGCACTCGCTCTGTAGTTTGTAGCTGGCGCTCCGGCATCTGTAAACAATAACTCCACCTTCTTTGATTTGATTGGCTTTCGCATCATTTTGACTTTGACGAGCGTTTATGTTGATTGAGGCAGGCCAGATAGAGATAGCTAGGCGTTTTACAGTATGTACAATTAGGTATATTAGGCAATTATTTCATGACTTTTATTAAACGCAATGGGAATGTCAATGGTGGGCACGAGCCTGCGTGAGAAAATGGATATGTGGCGTGAGAGCGTGAGAATGGGGTCAATTGCGGGTGTCTCACGGTGAATGCGTGAGAGTTGGCAGCTATGTCATAGGTTATAGGGGCCAAGTGTGGTGTGATGGTGCAGGACACCATTTTGTGAAATTGCAGCACACATTGTAATGTTTCTGCTACGTTGTTCAATGACATTCCATCCCCTTCTTCTAGATTGTGTGTTGTGTTTTGCAAAAAGTCTTTAATGAAATTGAAAACTGAGTAGGCCAAAATTAGCAGATTTGGTTTTGCAGATTTAGTGTGTGTTTCTGGTGTTTGAGTGTCAGGTTTTAGAAATTATCAGTTGCTTGTGTGTGGGTGATCTATAGTTATGTTTCCATGGTATTTCACAGTAAATTTGTGTTTTGAAACAATGATTGTGCAAGTGCAAGATGTCTTTAAAGATGTGAATGCACAATGCAATGTTTTGAACACTAGACAGCCTGTGTTACAAGTGATTACCGTTTTGAGTTTTGTATCTAGAGTTGTGAAAAATGACATCAAGGTTCTGAAAATAGTAGCAAAGTGATTGTAAAAAACTGTAATGACATGCTTGTTCAGGGTCTGCAGAATGAAGACCAGGCAAGATTTGTCATCATCTGGTATAATGTCAGGTTTCATCATGCCCATCAGGTCCAAAACTGGTTAGCTATTCATCCCCATTTTTCTGTTGTCTACCTGCCTCAATATTCACCATTTCTAAATCCTATTGAGGAGTTTTACTCCACATAACGCTGGAAAGTTGGATATGCCATACAAGAAGGTTCTTTCCATGATGTCTGGCAAGAGAGAATATAGCATGTGAAGTGGATGAAGTATTGTGGCCAGACCCAGCCCGGAGGAAAGATGGAGCCTTGATACACCCAACCATCCCCACATGCAAGCACACATGTTTGGTTTTACACTACATGCAACAACACTACATTTTGATGTATTTTTTCAAACTGTGTACACTAATACTACATTTACAACCACAAAGAGCAAAAAATAAAAACATAAATAAAAAGTTTGGTAAATGTGTGTAAGCAGTTGAAAAAAACTGTAATTTCATGAAAATACATTATACTGCTTTCTGTTGAATAGTTTTACACATCAACACATTTAGGAATTAGTTCATTGTGCAAGACATGTCATGCAAAATTGTTGACCATGTGTGTCACAATCTGTAAGCATGAAGCATGTTTCCTGTAGGTTTTTTGTAAATATGAACTGAATCTAAAAATTCCTGTCAAGTGAATCCTAAAATTTTGAATAATTGTATGTAATTTTTTATTTGTTCTGTAAACATTTTTTTTTTAAATCACAATTTGTGTAATTTGTTTACATAAAGAAAGGTGAAAATATAAACTCATCCACAGTTTACAACAAAAAAACTGACACATATAATTGTGTACACTTGGTATATTGACAACATGGCAAAATTTTGACTGTCTTGTTCAGGAACAATGACACACGGACTTGCCATTGTGATGGGATTGAAATGTTCACTGATGTAAAAATGTACTTTTAAAGAGATGATCTTAGAATTTTACCCCTATATTTACAGTACTGTACCCTGCATCTCACAAACTTGTCATTTGTTTCTGTGATAGATTAAAACTGTAAAGCAGTCAGTACTGTTAACAAAAGGAAAGCACAACATTCAGGGCCATACAATTTGTTCATTGTACAGTATACAGCCTAACATGCACTGAACTACAGTATACAACAGTGAACTGTCTTATATTGGTTGTGTCACATCATTTGAAACAGGTAAAATTAATTTTGAGTATTTGTGTTTAAAGTTTTTCTCAATTGCTTTGGCTCATTTCTTAAAAAAATTGCAAAGCAACATGGACAAACCTCCAAACCACTTGAAAATTGTTCACAACAGAATAGAATTTCTCATTCCTTTCATCAAATTGCATAATTCTAAGTACATGTCTTACAGTTTTTTATGATTGATAACACAAAAAATCTTTTCATGTCACAATATTTGAAACCTCTTAGGCTCTGAGAAAACGCTGGGAGGCCGTTATGCCGTTTCACTGTGATTGGAAAGGCAGCTGTTTTTTTTTTCTTAATTACAAGTTTAAGATGGCCGAATCCTTGGCATGGTGCCAACATTCTACATCAGAGTGGCCTGCTATGCCAGGGACTGTAGGTTGAGTGGTGGCCAGGTTGTGTCAGAGCAGAGTGGCGCAGCGGAAGCGTGCTGGGCCCATAACCCAGAGGTCGATTGGATCGAAACCATCCTCTGCTAGGTGTCCTTTAGTTAAAAGCCTGCATGGCTCTGGGAAAACGTTGGCAAGACATTAGGTCGTTTCAACATGAGTCCTCATCTTTGGAATCCCAGCTGTACTTTTTTCCTAATTACAAGCCTATCCAAGAGACCTGGGGCCTTATGTATAAAGCGTGCGTACGCACAAAATGGGGCTGGAAACGTGCGTACACCAGTTCCCATGCAAAGGTTGTGATTTATAAAAAAAACAAACTTGATGGAAGAATGGGCTTGCAAGGTGGGATATTAGGATGATTCATGTAAGCATACTTGCAGGTGATCTGTGATTTATAAAGGGAACATTGCTTTGTTTTAGAAGTCTTCATAATTTTTGGTGTATGCCATTTTTGGCTTTTGTGCGTACGTAAACTTTTAGTAAGGATCTTACGCACAGTTTTATACATGAGGCCCCAGGAGCCTCAGTTATAAAGCGCGCGTACGCAAAGATTTGATCGTAAAGTGTGCGTCCCCAGAATCCATGGCAAAGTCCATATTTATTTAAAGTGTCTTTGACGTGGAAAAGTGCCTAGCGCCACGTCAGGGTCTGAGCAGGCGCACGCGCTTTTCCTTGTCCGATTGCTGTAGGTTTTTGGAATTTTAAGCAATTTTTTGCTGCTCTAAAACGATTTAAACATCGACAGGCGCTCTTTTATATGTCAATGACATTAATTGGGCATCGATTAAAATTCTGCAGCAGTTTCACCGTGATTGGAAAGGCAGCTGTACTTTTTTCTTAATTACAAGTTTAAGACGTCCGAATCCTTGGCATGGTGCCAACATTCTACATCAACGTGGCCTGCTATGCCAGGGACTGTACTGTAGGTTGAGTGGCGGACGGGTTATGCCAGAGCAGAATGGCGCAGCGGAGGTCGATGGATCGAAACCATCCTCTGCTAGAAGTCCTTTAATTAAAAGCCTGCATGGCTTTGGCTCTCAGAAAACGCTGACAAAACATTACGCCGTTTCACCACAAGTCCTCATCTTGGAAAGGCGGCTGTACCTTATTTCTTATTTACAAGTGTATTTGACGTGGAAAAGTGCCTAGCGCCACGTCAGGGTCTGAGCAGGCGCACGCGCTTTTCCTTGTCCGATTGCTGTAGGTTTTTGGAATTATAAGCCATTTTTTGCTGCTCTAAAACGATTTAAACATCGACAGGCGCTCTTTTATATGTCAATGGCATTAATTGGGCATCGATTAAAATTCTGCAGCTGTTCGGCTGAGCCCAATTTCAAGCTCATTTACGTTTTCTAAATTTCACGCCTGAAAGTGAGGCGTACTCGTGTTTTCTATGGTTACATTCGTTTTATGAATCACACGTGCGCGCTTTTGAGAAATGATCGTAAGATCAAATTTAGGACGTTTTCTACGCAGCATTGAGCAATGAGGCCCCACATTTCTAGTAGAGAGAGTCTGAAATTGGCACATTCAGATCCACCCATTGTTCAAGTGATGTTAATGAAAAAATGTATTCAGAGCATGTTGTGGGAAATGAGATTTGTTCCTAGGAGAAAGTTTGAAATTGTCCCTTTCCGATATTCCAATTGATGACAGTGCTTACATTTAGGGCATCGCTTAGTTGAAAACTTGTTGTAAATGAGATTTGCACCAAGGCATCCAGAAGAAGAAACGATGATAGTTTTAATGCCTCGCCAAAAACCTTCTGTCAGAAGTGGGATTTGAACCCACGCCTCCATTGGGAGACCAGAAACCTCACAAACTGAGAAGGTCGAACATCCTTGAGTCTGGCGCCTTAGACCACTCGGCCATTCTGACACGTCGGGTGCAGGCCAAAACAGATGAACTGTGTCCAAAGTCATGTCAGTTCTCTGTTCTCCCAACATGTAATGCAATCCATTGTAGCATGTCTGTGTTTGTTGATGGTCCAACAGAACACGGTCCAACAGAACACGGTCCACGGTTGTGACCGCATGCCCCAGTGGCCTAATGGATAAGGCACTGGCCTCCTAAGCCAGGGATTGTGGGTTCGAGTCCCATCTGGGGTGCGCTTCAGCAGAGTGGCGCAGCGGAAGCGTGCTGGGCCCATAACCCAGAGGTCGATGGATCGAAACCATCCTCTGCTAAGAGCCCTTTTCTTAAAAGCTTGCGGCTCTGAGAAACCGCTGGCAGGCCGTTATGCTGTTTCACCGTGATTAGAAATGCAGCTCTACTTTTTTCTTAATTACAAGTTTAAGACGGCCGAATCCTTGGCATGGTGCCAACATTCTACATCAGAGTGGCCTGCTATGCCAGGGACTGTAGGTTGAGTGGCGGCCGGGTTGCGACAGAGCAGAGTGGCGCAGCGGAAGCGTGCTGGGCCCATAACCCAGAGGTCGATGGATCGAAACCATCCTCTGCTAGAAGTCCTTTAGTTAAAAGCCTGCATGGCTCTGGCTCTCAGAAAACGCTGACAAAACATTACGCCGTTTCACCACGAGTCCTCATCTTGGAAAGGCGGCTGTACCTCATTTCTTAATTACAAGTGTATTCAAGACACCTGAATCCTTGGCATGATGCCAACATTCTACATCCGTGTGGCCTGCTCAGCTAGGGACTGTAGGTGGAGTCGTGCCCGGTCCCTCCGTAAGCAGAGTGGCGCAGCGGAAGCGTGCTGTGCCCATAACCCAGAGGTCGATGGATCGAAACCATCCTCTGCTAGGTGTCCTTTAGTTAAAAGCCTGCATGGCTCTGGGAAAACTTTGGCAAGACATTAGGTCGTTTCAACATGAGTCCTCATCTTTGGAATCCCAGCTGTACTTTTTTCCTAATTACAAGCTTATCCAAGAGACCTGGAGCCTCAGTTATAAAGCGCGCGTACTCAAAGATTTGTTCGTAAAGTGTGCGTCCCCAGAATCCACGGCAAAGTCCATATTTATTTAAACTGTCTTTGACGTGAAAAAGTGCCTAGCGCCACGTCAGGGTCTGAGCAGGCGCACGCGCTTTTCCTTGTCCGATTGCTGTAGGTTTTTGGAATTATAAGCCATTTTTTGCTGCTCTAAAACGATTTAAACATCGACAGGCGCTCTTTTATATGTCAATGGCATTAATTGGGCATCGATTAAAATTCTGCAGCTTTTCAGCTGCGCCCAATTTCAAGCTCATTTACGTTTTCTAAATTTCACGCCTGAAAGTGAGGCGTACTCGTGTTTTCTATGGGTACATTCGTTTTATGAATCACACGTGCGCGCTTTTGAGAAATGATCGTAAGATCAAATTTAGGACGTTTTCTACGCAGCATTTTGTAAATGAGGCCCCACATTTCTAGTAGAGAGAGTCTGAAATTGGCACATTCAGATCCACCCATTGCTCAAGTGATGTTAATGAAGAAATGTATTCAGAGCATGTTGTGGGAAATGAGATTTGTTCCTCGGAGAAAGTTTGAAATTGTCCCTTTCCGATATTCCAATTGATGCCAGTGCTTACATTTAGGGCATTGCTTAATTGAAAACTTGTTGTAAATGAGATTTGCACCAAGGCATCCAGAAGAAGAAACGATGATAGTTTTAATGCCTCGCCAAAAACCTTCTGTCAGAAGTGGGATTTCAACCCACGCCTCCATTGGGAGACCAGAAACCTCACAAACTGAGAAGGTCGAACATCCTTGAGTCTGGCGCCTTAGACCGCTCGGCCATTCTGACACGTCGGGTGCAGGCCAAAACAGATGAACTGTGTCCAAAGTCATGTCAGTTCTCTGTTCTCCCAACATGTAATGCAATCCATTGTAGCATGTCTGTGTTTGTTGATGGTCCAACAGAACACGGTCCAACAGAACACGGTCCACGGTTGTGACCGCATGCCCCAGTGGCCTAATGGATAAGGCACTGGCCTCCTAAGCCAGGGATTGTGGGTTCGAGTCCCGTCTGTGGTGCGCTTCAGCAGAGTGGCGCAGCGGAAGCGTGCTGGGCCCATAACCCAGAGGTCGATGGATCGAAACCATCCTCTGCTAAGAGCCCTTTTCTTAAAAGCTTGCGGCTCTGAGAAACCGCTGGCAGGCCGTTATGCCGTTTCACCGTGATTAGAAAGGCAGCTGCACTTTTTTCTTAATTACAAGTTTAAGACGGCCGAATCCTTGGCATGGTGCCAACATTCTACATCAGAGTGGCCTGCTATGCCAGGGACTGTAGGTTGAGTGGTGGCCGGGTTGCGTCAGAGCAGAGTGGCGCAGCGGAAGCGTGCTGGGCCCATAACCCAGAGGTCGATGGATCGAAACCATCCTCTGCTAGAAGTCCTTTAATTAAAAGCCTGCATGGCTCTGGCTCTCAGAAAACGCTGACAAAACATTACGCCGTTTCACCACGAGTCCTCATCTTGGAAAGGCGGCTGTACCTCATTTCTTAATTACAAGTGTATTCAAGACACCTGAATCCTTGGCATGATGCCAACATTCTACATCCATGTGGCCTGCTCAGCTAGGGACTGTAGGTGGAGTCGTGCCCAGTCCCTCCGTAAGCAGAGTGGCGCAGCGGAAGCGTGCTGGGCCCATAACCCAGAGGTCGATGGATCGAAACCATCCTCTGCTAGGTGTCCTTTAGTTAAAAGCCTGTATGGCTCTGGGAAAACGTTGGCAAGACATTAGGTCGTTTCAACATGAGTCCTCATCTTTGGAATCCCAGCTGTACTTTTTTCCTAATTACAAGCTTATCCAAGAGACCTAGAGCCTCAGTTACAAAGCGCGCGTACGCAAAGATTTGTTCGTAAAGTGTGCGTCCCCAGAATCCACGGCAAAGTCCATATTTATTTAAACTGTCTTTGACGTGGAAAAGTGCCTAGCGCCACGTCAGGGTCTGAGCAGGCGCACGCGCTTTTCCTTGTCCGATTGCTGTAGGTTTTTGGAATTATAAGCCATTTTTTGCTGCTCTAAAACGATTTAAACATCGACAGGCGCACTTTTATATGTCAATGGCATTAATTGGGCATCGATTAAAATTCTGCAGCTGTTCAGCTGCGCCCAATTTCAAGCTCATTTACGTTTTCTAAATTTCACGCCTGAAAGTGAGGCGTACTCGTGTTTTCTATGGGTACATTCGTTTTATGAATCACACGTGCGCGCTTTTGAGAAATGATCGTAATATCAAATTTAGGACGTTTTCTACGCAGCATTTTGTAAATGAGGCCCCACATTTCTAGTAGACAGAGTCTGAAATTGGCACATTCAGATCCACCCATTGCTCAAGTGATGTTAATGAAAAAATGTATTCAGAGCATGTTGTGGGAAATGAGATTTGTTCCTAGGAGAAAGTTTAAAATTGTCCCTTTCCGATATTCCAATTAATGACAGTGCTTACATTTAGGGCATCGCTTAATTGAAAACTTGTTGTAAATGAGATTTGCACCAAGGCATCCAGAAGAAGAAACGATGATAGTTTTAATGCCTCGCCAAAAACCTTCTGTCAGAAGTGGGATTTGAACCCACGCCTCCATTGGGAGACCAGAAACCTCACAAACTGAGAAGGTCGAACATCCTTGAGTCTGGCGCCTTAGACCGCTCGGCCATTCTGACACGTCGGGTGCAGGCCAAAACAGATGAACTGTGTCCAAAGTCATGTCAGTTCTCTGTTCTCCCAACATGTAATGCAATCCATTGTAGCATGTCTGTGTTTGTTGATGGTCCAACAGAACACGGTCCAACAGAACACGGTCCATGGTTGTGACCGCATGCCCCAGTGGCCTAATGGATAAGGCACTGGCCTCCTAAGCCAGGGATTGTGGGTTCGAGTCCCATCTGGGGTGCGCTTCAGCAGAGTGGCGCAGCGGAAGCGTGCTGGGCCCATAACCCAGAGGTCGATGGATCGAAACCATCCTCTGCTAGGTGTCCTTTAGTTGAAAGCCTGCATGGCTCTGGGAAAACGTTGGCAAGACATTAGGTCGTTTCAACATGAGTCCTCATCTTTGGAATCCCAGCTGTACTTTTTTCCTAATTACAAGCTTATCCAAGAGACCTGGAGCCTCAGTTATAAAGCGCGCGTACGCAAAGATTTGTTCGTAAAGTGTGCGTCCCCAGAATCCACGGCAAAGTCCATATTTATTTAAACTGTCTTTGACGTGGAAAAGTGCCTAGCGCCACGTCAGGGTCTGAGCAGGCGCACGCGCTTTTCCTTGTCCGATTGCTGTAGGTTTTTGGAATTATAAGCCATTTTTTGCTGCTCTAAAACGATTTAAACATCGACAGGCGCTCTTTTATATGTCAATGGCATTAATTGGGCATCGATTAAAATTCTGCAGCTGTTCAGCTGCGCCCAATTTCAAGCTCATTTACGTTTTCTAAATTTCACGCCTGAAAGTGAGGCGTACTCGTGTTTTCTATGGGTACATTCGTTTTATGAATCACACGTGCGCGCTTTTGAGAAATGATCGTAAGATCAAATTTAGGACGTTTTCTACGCAGCATTTTGTAAATGAGGCCCCACATTTCTAGTAGAGAGAGTCTGAAATTGGCACATTCAGATCCACCCATTGCTCAAGTGATGTTAATGAAAAAATTTATTCAGAGCATGTTGTGGGAAATGAGATTTGTTCCTAGGAGAAAGTTTGAAATTGTCCCTTTCCGATATTCCAATTGATGACAGTGCTTACATTTAGGGCATCGCTTAATTGAAAACTTGTTGTAAATGAGATTTGCACCAAGGCATCCAGAAGAAGAAACGATGATAGTTTTAATGCCTCGCCAAAAACCTTCTGTCAGAAGTGGGATTTGAACCCACGCCTCCATTGGGAGACCAGAAACCTCACAAACTGAGAAGGTCGAACATCCTTGAGTCTGGCGCCTTAGACTGCTCGGCCATTCTGACACGTCGGGTGCAGGCCAAAACAGATGAACTGTGTCCAAAGTCATGTCAGTTCTCTGTTCTCCCAACATGTAATGCAATCCATTGTAGCATGTCTGTGTTTGTTAATGGTCCAACAGAACACGGTCCAACAGAACACGGTCCACGGTTGTGACCGCATGCCCCAGTGGCCTAATGGATAAGGCACTGGCCTCCTAAGCCAGGGATTGTGGGTTCGAGTCCCATCTGGGGTGCGCTTCAGCAGAGTGGCGCAGCGGAAGCGTGCTGGGCCCATAACCCAGAGGTCGATGGATCGAAACCATCCTCTGCTAAGAGCCCTTTTCTTAAAAGCTTGCGGCTCTGAGAAACCGCTGGCAGGCCGTTATGCCGTTTCACCGTGATTAGAAAGGCAGCTGTACTTTTTTCTTAATTACAAGTTTAAGACGGCCGAATCCTTGGCATGGTGCCAACATTCTACATCAGAGTGGCCTGCTATGCCAGGGACTGTAGGTTGAGTGGTGGCCAGGTTGCGTCAAAGCAGAGTGGCGCAGCGGAAGCGTGCTGGGCCCATAACCCAGAGGTCGATGGATCGAAACCATCCTCTGCTAAGAGCCCTTTTCTTAAAAGCTTGCGGCTCTGAGAAACCGCTGGCAGGCCGTTATGCCGTTTCACCGTAATTAGAAAGGCAGCTGTACTTTTTTCTTAATTACAAGTTTAAGACGGCCGAATCCTTGGCATGGTGCCAACATTCTACATCAGAGTGGCCTGCTATGCCAGGGACTGTAGGTTGAGTGGTGGCCAGGTTGCGTCAGAGCAGAGTGGCGCAGCGGAAGCGTGCTGGGCCCATAACCCAGAGGTCGATGGATCGAAACCATCCTCTGCTAGAAGTCCTTTAATTAAAAGCCTGCATGGCTCTGGCTCTCAGAAAACGCTGACAAAACATTACGCCGTTTCAGCACGAGTCCTCATCTTGGAAAGGCGGCTGTACCTCATTTCTTAGTTACAAGTGTATTCAAGACACCTGAATCCTTGGCATGATGCCAACATTCTACATCCGTGTGGCCTGCTCAGCTAGGGACTGTAGGTGGAGTCGTGCCTGGTCCCTCCGTAAGCAGGGTGGCGCAGCGGAAGCGTGCTGGGCCCTTAACCAAGAGGTCGATGGATCAAAACCGTCCTCTGCTAGGTGTCCTTTAGTTAAAAGCCTGCATGGCTCTGGGAAAACTTTGGCAAGACATTAGGTCCTTTCAACATGAGTCCTCATCTTTGGAATCCCAGCTGTACTTTTTTCCTAATTACAAGCTTATCCAAGAGACCTGGAGCCTCAGTTATAAAGCGCGCGTACGCAAAGATTTGTTCGTAAAGTGTGCGTCCCCAGAATCCACGGCAAAGTCCATATTTATTTAAACTGTCTTTGACGTGGAAAAGTGCCTAGCGCCACGTCAGGGTCTGAGCAGGCGCACGCGCTTTTCCTTGTCCGATTGCTGTAGGTTTTTGGAATTATAAGCCATTTTTTGCTGCTCTAAAACGATTTAAACATTGACAGGCGCTCTTTTATATGTCAATGGCATTAAATGGGCATCGATTAAAATTCTGCAGCTGTTCACCTGCGCCCAATTTCAAGCTCATTTACGTTTTCTAAATTTCACGCCTGAAAGTGAGGCGTACTCGTGTTTTCTATGGGTACATTCGTTTTATGAATCACACGTGCGCGCTTTTGAGAAATGTTCGTAAGATCAAATTTAGGACGTTTTCTACGCAGCATTTTGTAAATGAGGCCCCACATTTCTAGTAGAGAGAGTCTGAAATTGGCACATTCAGATCCACCCATTGCTCAAGTGATGTTAATGAAAAAATGTATTCAGAGCATGTTGTGGGAAATGAGATTTGTTCCTAGGAGAAAGTTTGAAATTGTCCCTTTCCGATATTCCAATTGATGACAGTGCTTACATTTAGGGCATCGCTTAATTGAAAACTTGTTGTAAATGAGATTTGCACCAAGGCATCCAGAAGAAGAAACGATGATAGTTTTAATGCCTCGCCAAAAACCTTCTGTCAGAAGTGGGATTTGAACCCACGCCTCCATTGGGAGACCAGAAACCTCACAAACTGAGAAGGTCGAACATCCTTGAGTCTGGTGCCTTAGACCGCTCGGCCATTCTGACACGTTGGGTGCAGGCCAAAACAGATGAACTGTGTCCAAAGTCATGTCAGTTCTCTGTTCTCCCAACATGTAATGCAATCCATTGTAGCATGTCTGTGTTTGTTGATGGTCCAACAGAACACGGTCCAACAGAACACGGTCCACGGTTGTGACCGCATGCCCCAGTGGCCTAATGGATAAGGCACTGGCCTCCTAAGCCAGGGATTGTGGGTTCGAGTCCCATCTGGGGTGCGCTTCAGCAGAGTGGTTTTCTGAATGGCTGGTGTCATCTACTGGGTCACCTCAGGGGTGTGTCTTATCCCCTCTACTGTTTATTTTATATACAAATGATTGTAGGAGCAGTTTTAAAAACAGACATATTTTAAAATTTGCTGATGACTCTGTAATTGTAAGTCTATTGAGTGAGGAGGACATAATGCAGGGCCCTGTGGTTGATGATTTTGTGAACTGGTGCCAAAATGCTTTCTTAAAACTAAACACTCTTAAAACCAAGGAAATGACTATTGATTTTAGTACTAAGAGGAAACTAACTCAACTCCAACAAACTAATATAAATGGAATGAATATTGAGAGTGTGGAACAGTATAAATACTTGGGTACTATTTTGGACAACAAATTGTCATTTTCTCCAAACACTGAGGTTCTGTGTAAGAAGGGGCAGCAAAGATTGTATTGCTTACGGAAATTACGGTCATTTCATGTGGACAAAACATTGATGAGTATGTTTTACAGATCCTATGTTGAGTCGTTGCTGTCTTTTTCACTGATGTGTTGGTTTAATTCTCTAAATGTGAAAAATAAGAGAAGTTTAGAGAGAATTGTAAACCAGGGAAGTAAAATAACAGGGAGGAAGCAGATGTCTATGGCCCAGTTATATGGCAGAGAGGTTTTAGGGAAAGCTTAGAGTATTTTATTGGATGATTCCCACCCTATCTATAAGGAGTTTGACCTTCTCCCCTCAGGTATTAGGTACAGGATCATTATCAGCAAAACAAACCGTTTTAAACATTCATTTGACCCATCAGCTGTGAAACTTTTAAATATGAGATAATGTATTTTAAAATTCCTTTGTAAATTGGGTGAATGTTTTTGTGTTGTTTTTTATGTTCTGTGTGATATACTTGTATGCTGCAACAAAATTGCCTTCGGGAAATGAAATAAAGTTGAACTGAACTGAACTGAACTGAGTGGCGCAGCGGAAGCGTGCTGGGCCCATAACCCAGAGGTCGATGGATCGAAACCATCCTCTGCTAAGAGCCCTTTTCTTAAAAGCTTGCGGCTCTGAGAAACCGCTGGCAGGCCGTTATGCCGTTTCACCGTGATTAGAAAGGCAGCTGTACTTTTTTCTTAATTACAAGTTTAAGACGGCCGAATCCTTGGCATGGTGCCAACATTCTACATCAGAGTGGCCTGCTATGCCAAGGACTGTAGGTTGAGTGGTGGCCGGGTTGCGTCAAAGCAGAGTGGCGCAGCGGAAGCGTGCTGGGCCCATAACCCAGAGGTCGATGGATCGAAACCATCCTCTGCTAAGAGCCCTTTTCTTAAAAGCTTGCGGCTCTGAGAAACCGCTGGCAGGCCGTTATGCCGTTTCACCGTAATTAGAAAGGCAGCTGTACTTTTTTCTTAATTACAAGTTTAAGACGGCCGAATCCTTGGCATGGTGCCAACATTCTACATCAGAGTGGCCTGCTATGCCAGGGACTGTAGGTTGAGTGGTGGCCGGGTTGCGTCAGAGCAGAGTGGCGCAGCGGAAGCGTGCTGGGCCCATAACCCAGAGGTCGATGGATCGAAACCATCCTCTGCTAGAAGGCCTTTAATTAAAAGCCTGCATGGCTCTGGCTCTCAGAAAACGCTGACAAAACATTACGCCGTTTCACCACGAGTCCTCGTCTTGGAAAGGCGGCTGTACCTCATTTCTTAATTACAAGTGTATTCAAGACACCTGAATCCTTGGCATGATGCCAACATTCTACATCCGTGTGGCCTGCTCAGCTAGGGACTGTAGGTGGAGTCGTGCCCGGTCCCTCCGTAAGCAGAGTGGCGCAGCGGAAGCGTGCTGGGCCCATAACCCAGAGGTCGATGGATCGAAACCATCCTCTGCTAGGTGTCCTTTAGTTAAAAGCCTGCATGGCTCTGGGAAAACTTTGGCAAGACATTAGGTCGTTTCAACATGAGTCCTCATCTTTGGAATCCCAGCTGTACTTTTTTCCTAATTACAAGCTTATCCAAGAGACCTGGAGCCTCAGTTATAAAGCGCGCGTACGCAAAGATTTGTTCGTAAAGTGTGCGTCCCCAGAATCCACGGCAAAGTCCATATTTATTTAAACTGTCTTTGACGTGGAAAAGTGCCTAGCGCCACGTCAGGGTCTGAGCAGGCGCACGCACTTTTCCTTGTCCGATTGCTGTAGGTTTTTGGAATTATAAGCCATTTTTTGCTGCTCTAAAACGATTTAAACATCGACAGGCGCTCTTTTATATGTCAATGGCATTAATTGGGCATCGATTAAAATTCTGCAGCTGTTCAGCTGCGCCCAATTTCAAGCTCATTTACGTTTTCTAAATTTCACGCCTGAAAGTGAGGCGTACTCGTGTTTTCTATGGGTACATTCGTTTTATGAATCACACGTGCGCGCTTTTGAGAAATGATCGTAAGATCAAATTTAGGACGTTTTCTACGCAGCATTTCTAAATGAGGCCCCACATTTCTAGTAGAGAGAGTCTGAAATTGGCACATTCAGATCCACCCATTGCTCAAGTGATGTTAATGAAAAAATGTATTCAGAGCATGTTGTGGGAAATGAGATTTGTTCCTAGGAGAAAGTTTGAAATTGTCCCTTTCCGATATTCCAATTGATGACAGTGCTTACATTTAGGGCATCGCTTAATTGAAAACTTGTTGTAAATGAGATTTGCACCAAGGCATCCAGAAGAAGAAACGATGATAGTTTTAATGCCTCGCCAAAAACCTTCTGTCAGAAGTGGGATTTGAACCCACGCCTCCATTGGGAGACCAGAAACCTCACAAACTGAGAAGGTCGAACATCCTTGAGTCTGGCGCCTTAGACCGCTCGGCCATTCTGACACGTCGGGTGCAGGCCAAAACAGATGAACTGTGTCCAAAGTCATGTCAGTTCTCTGTTCTCCCAACATGTAATGCAATCCATTGTAGCATGTCTGTGTTTGTTGATGGTCCAACAGAACACGGTCCAACAGAACACGGTCCACGGTTGTGACCGCATGCCCCAGTGGCCTAATGGATAAGGCACTGGCCTCCTAAGCCAGGGATTGTGGGTTCGAGTCCCATCTGGGGTGCGCTTCAGCAGAGTGGCGCAGCGGAAGCGTGCTGGGCCCATAACCCAGAGGTCGATGGATCGAAACCATCCTCTGCTAAGAGCCCTTTTCTTAAAAGCTTGCGGCTCTGAGAAACCGCTGGCAGGCCGTTATGCCGTTTCACCGTGATTAGAAAGGCAGCTGTACTTTTTTCTTAATTACAAGTTTAAGACGGCCGAATCCTTGGCATGGTGCCAACATTCTACATCAGAGTGGCCTGCTATGCCAGGGACTGTAGGTTGAGTGGTGGCCAGGTTGCGTCAGAGCAGAGTGGCGCAGCGGAAGCGTGCTGGGCCCATAACCCAGAGGTCGATGGATCGAAACCATCCTCTGCTAGAAGTCCTTTAATTAAAAGCCTGCATGGCTCTGGCTCTCAGAAAACGCTGACAAAACATTACGCCGTTTCAGCACGAGTCCTCATCTTGGAAAGGCGGCTGTACCTCATTTCTTAATTACAAGTGTATTCAAGACACCTGAATCCTTGGCATGATGCCAACATTCTACATCCGTGTGGCCTGCTCAGCTAGGGACTGTAGGTGGAGTCGTGCCTGGTCCCTCCGTAAGCAGGGTGGCGCAGCGGAAGCGTGCTGGGCCCTTAATCCAGAGGTCGATGGATCAAAACCGTCCTCTGCTAGGTGTCCTTTAGTTAAAAGCCTGCATGGCTCTGGGAAAACTTTGGCAAGACATTAGGTCGTTTCAACATGAGTCCTCATCTTTGGAATCCCAGCTGTACTTTTTTCCTAATTACAAGCTTATCCAAGAGACCTGGAGCCTCAGTTATAAAGCGCGCGTACGCAAAGATTTGTTCGTAAAGTGTGCGTCCCCAGAATCCACGGCAAAGTCCATATTTATTTAAACTGTCTTTGACGTGGAAAAGTGCCTAGCGCCACGTCAGGGTCTGAGCAGGCGCACGCGCTTTTCCTTGTCCGATTGCGGTAGGTTTTTGGAATTATAAGCCATTTTTTGCTGCTCTAAAACGATTTAAACATCGACAGGCGCTCTTTTATATGTCAATGGCATTAATTGGGCATCGATTAAAATTCTGCAGCTGTTCAGCTGCGCCCAATTTCAAGCTCATTTACGTTTTCTAAATTTCACGCCTGAAAGTGAGGCGTACTCGTGTTTTCTATGGGTACATTCGTTTTATGAATCACACGTGCGCGCTTTTGAGAAATGATTGTAAGATCAAATTTAGGACGTTTTCTACGCAGCATTTTGTAAATGAGGCCCCACATTTCTAGTAGAGAGAGTCTGAAATTGGCACATTCAGATCCACCCATTGCTCAAGTGATGTTAATGAAAAAATGTATTCAGAGCATGTTGTGGGAAATGAGATTTGTTCCTAGGAGAAAGTTTGAAATTGTCCCTTTCCGATATTCCAATTGATGACAGTGCTTACATTTAGGGCATTGCTTAATTGAAAACTTGTTGTAAATGAGATTTGCACCAAGGCATCCAGAAGAAGAAACGATGATAGTTTTAATGCCTCGCCAAAAACCTTCTGTCAGAAGTGGGATTTGAACCCACGCCTCCATTGGGAGACCAGAAACCTCACAAACTGAGAAGGTCAAACATCCTTGAGTCTGGCGCCTTAGACCGCTCGGCCATTCTGACACGTCGGGTGCAGGCCAAAACAGATGAACTGTGTCCAAAGTCATGTCAGTTCTCTGTTCTCCCAACATGTAATGCAATCCATTGTAGCATGTCTGTGTTTGTTGATGGTCCAACAGAACACGGTCCAACAGAACACGGTCCACGGTTGTGACCGCATGCCCCAGCGGCCTAATGGATAAGGCACTGGCCTCCTAAGCCAGGGATTGTGGGTTCGAGTCCCATCTGGGGTGCGCTTCAGCAGTGTGGCGCAGCGGAAGCGTGCTGGGCCCATAACCCAGAGGTCGATGGATCGAAACCATCCTCTACTAAGAGCCCTTTTCTTAAAAGCTTGCGGCTCTGAGAAACCGCTGGCAGGCCGTTATGCCGTTTCACCGTGATTAGAAAGGCAGCTGTACTTTTTTCTTAATTACAAGTTTAAGACGGCCGAATCCTTGGCATGGTGCCAACATTCTACATCAGAGTGGCCTGCTATGCCAGGGACTGTAGGTTGAGTGGTGGCCAGGTTGCGTCAGAGCAGAGTGGCGCAGCGGAAGCGTGCTGGGCCCATAACCCAGAGGTCGATGGATCGAAACCATCCTCTGCTAGAAGTCCTTTAATTAAAAGCCTGCATGGCTCTGGCTCTCAGAAAACGCTGACAAAACATTACGCCGTTTCAGCACGAGTCCTCATCTTGGAAAGGCGGCTGTACCTCATTTCTTAATTACAAGTGTATTCAAGACACCTGAATCCTTGGCATGATGCCAACATTCTACATCCGTGTGGCCTGCTCAGCTAGGGACTGTAGGTGGAGTCGTGCCTGGTCCCTCCGTAAGCAGGGTGGCGCAGCGGAAGCGTGCTGGGCCCTTAACCTAGAGGTCGATGGATCAAAACCGTCCTCTGCTAGGTGTCCTTTAGTTAAAAGCCTGCATGGCTCTGGGAAAACTTTGGCAAGACATTTGGTCCTTTCAACATGAGTCCTCATCTTTGGAATCCCAGCTGTACTTTTTTCCTAATTACAAGCTTATCCAAGAGACCTGGAGCCTCAGTTATAAAGCGCGCGTACGCAAAGATTTGTTCGTAAAGTGTGCGTCCCCAGAATCCACGGCAAAGTCCATATTTATTTAAACTGTCTTTGACGTGGAAAAGTGCCTAGCGCCACGTCAGGGTCTGAGCAGGCGCACGCGCTTTTCCTTGTCCGATTGCTGTAGGTTTTTGGAATTATAAGCCATTTTTTGCTGCTCTAAAACGATTTAAACATCGACAGGCGCACTTTTATATGTCAATGGCATTAATTGGGCATCGATTTAAATTCTGCAGCTGTTCAGCTGCGCCCAATTTCAAGCTCATTTACGTTTTCTAAATTTCACGCCTGAAAGTGAGGTGTACTCGTGTTTTCTATGGGTACATTCGTTTTATGAATCACACGTGCGCGCTTTTGAGAAATGATCGTAAGATCAAATTTAGGACGTTTTCTACGCAGCATTTTGTAAATGAGGCCCCACATTTCTAGTAGAGAGAGTCTGAAATTGGCACATTCAGATCCACCCATTGCTCAAGTGATGTTAATGAAAAAATGTATTCAGAGCATGTTGTGGGAAATGAGATTTGTTCCTAGGAGAAAGTTTAAAATTGTCCCTTTCCGATATTCCAATAATGACAGTGCTTACATTTAGGGCATCGCTTAATTGAAAACTTATTGTAAATGAGATTTGCACCAAGGCATCCAGAAGAAGAAACGATGATAGTTTTAATGCCTCGCCAAAAACCTTCTGTCAGAAGTGGGATTTGAACCCACGCCTCCATTGGGAGACCAGAAACCTCACAAACTGAGAAGGTCGAACATCCTTGAGTCTGGCGCCTTAGACCGCTCGGCCATTCTGACATGTCGGGTGCAGGCCAAAACAGATGAACTGTGTCCAAAGTCATGTCAGTTCTCTGTTCTCCCAACATGTAATGCAATCCATTGTAGCATGTCTGTGTTTGTTGATGGTCCAACAGAACACGGTCCAACAGAACACGGTCCATGGTTGTGACCGCATGCCCCAGTGGCCTAATGGATAAGGCACTGGCCTCCTAAGCCAGGGATTGTGGGTTCGAGTCCCATCTGGGGTGCGCTTCAGCAGAGTGGCGCAGCGGAAGCGTGCTGGGCCCATAACCCAGAGGTCGATGGATCGAAACCATCCTCTGCTAGGTGTCCTTTAGTTAAAAGCCTGCATGGCTCTGGGAAAACGTTGGCAAGACATTAGGTCGTTTCAACATGAGTCCTCATCTTTGGAATCCCAGCTGTACTTTTTTCCTAATTACAAGCTTATCCAAGAGACCTGGAGCCTCAGTTATAAAGCGCGCGTACGCAAAGATTTGTTCGTAAAGTGTGCGTCCCCAGAATCCACGGCAAAGTCCATATTTATTTAAACTGTCTTTGACGTGGAAAAGTGCCTAGCGCCACGTCAGGGTCTGAGCAGGCGCACGCGCTTTTCCTTGTCCGATTGCTGTAGGTTTTTGGAATTATAAGCCATTTTTTGCTGCTCTAAAACGATTTAAACATCGACAGGCGCTCTTTTATATGTCAATGGCATTAATTGGGCATCGATTAAAATTCTGCAGCTGTTCAGCTGCGCCCAATTTCAAGCTCATTTACGTTTTCTAAATTTCACGCCTGAAAGTGAGGCGTACTCGTGTTTTCTATGGGTACATTCGTTTTATGAATCACACGTGCGCGCTTTTGAGAAATGATCGTAAGATCAAATTTAGGACGTTTTCTACGCAGCATTTTGTAAATGAGGCCCCACATTTCTAGTAGAGAGAGTCTGAAATTGGCACATTCAGATCCACCCATTGCTCAAGTGATGTTAATGAAAAAATGTATTCAGAGCATGTTGTGGGAAATGAGATTTGTTCCTAGGAGAAAGTTTGAAATTGTCCCTTTCCGATATTCCAATTGATGACAGTGCTTACATTTAGGGCATCGCTTAATTGAAAACTTGTTGTAAATGAGATTTGCACCAAGGCATCCAGAAGAAGAAACGATGATAGTTTTAATGCCTCGCCAAAAACCTTCTGTCAGAAGTGGGATTTGAACCCACGCCTCCATTGGGAGACCAGAAACCTCACAAACTGAGAAGGTCGAACATCCTTGAGTCTGGCGCCTTAGACCGCTCGGCCATTCTGACACGTCGGGTGCAGGCCAAAACAGATGAACTGTGTCCAAAGTCATGTCAGTTCTCTGTTCTCCCAACATGTAATGCAATCCATTGTAGCATGTCTGTGTTTGTTGATGGTCCAACAGAACACGGTCCAACAGAACACGGTCCACGGTTGTGACCGCATGCCCCAGTGGCCTAATGGATAAGGCACTGGCCTCCTAAGCCAGGGATTGTGGGTTCGCGTCCCATCTGGGGTGCGCTTCAGCAGAGTGGCGCAGCGGAAGCGTGCTGAGCCCATAACCCAGAGGTCGATGGATCGAAACCATCCTCTGCTAAGAGCCCTTTTCTTAAAAGCTTGCGGCTCTGAGAAACCGCTGGCAGGCCGTTATGCCGTTTCACCGTGATTAGAAAGGCAGCTGTACTTTTTTCTTAATTACAAGTTTAAGACGGCCGAATCCTTGGCATGGTGCCAACATTCTACATCAGAGTGGCCTGCTATGCCAGGGACTGTAGGTTGAGTGGTGGCCGGGTTGCGTCAAAGCAGAGTGGCGCAGCGGAAGCGTGCTGGGCCCATAACCCAGAGGTCGATGGATCGAAACCATCCTCTGCTAGAAGTCCTTTAATTAAAAGCCTGCATGGCTCTGGCTCTCAGAAAACGCTGACAAAACATTACGCCGTTTCAGCACGAGTCCTCATCTTGGAAAGGCGGCTGTACCTCATTTCTTAATTACAAGTGTATTCAAGACACCTGAATCCTTGGCATGATGCCAACATTCTACATCCGTGTGGCCTGCTCAGCTATGGACTGTAGGTGGAGTCGTGCCTGGTCCCTCCGTAAGCAGGGTGGCGCAGCGGAAGCTTGCTGGGCCCTTAATCCAGAGGTCGATGGATCAAAACCGTCCTCTGCTAGGTGTCCTTTAGTTAAAAGCCTGCATGGCTCTGGGAAAACTTTGGCAAGACATTAGGTCGTTTCAACATGAGTCCTCATCTTTGGAATCCCAGCTGTACTTTTTTCCTAATTACAAGCTTATCCAAGAGACCTGGAGCCTCAGTTATAAAGCGCGCGTACGCAAAGATTTGTTCGTAAAGTGTGCGTCCCCAGAATCCACGGCAAAGTCCATATTTATTTAAACTGTCTTTGACGTGGAAAAGTGCCTAGCGCCACGTCAGGGTCTGAGCAGGCGCACGCGCTTTTCCTTGTCCGATTGCTGTAGGTTTTTGGAATTATAAGCCATTTTTTGCTGCTCTAAAACGATTTAAACATCGACAGGCGCACTTTTATATGTCAATGGCATTAATTGGGCATCGATTAAAATTCTGCAGCTGTTCAGCTGCGCCCAATTTCAAGCTCATTTACGTTTTCTAAATTTCACGCCTGAAAGTGAGGTGTACTCGTGTTTTCTATGGGTACATTCGTTTTATGAATCACACGTGCGCGCTTTTGAGAAATGATCGTAAGATCAAATTTAGGACGTTTTCTACGCAGCATTTTGTAAATGAGGCCCCACATTTCTAGTAGAGAGAGTCTGAAATTGGCACATTCAGATCCACCCATTGCTCAAGTGATGTTAATGAAAAAATGTATTCAGAGCATGTTGTGGGAAATGAGATTTGTTCCTAGGAGAAAGTTTAAAATTGTCCCTTTCCGATATTCCAATTAATGACAGTGCTTACATTTAGGGCATCGCTTAATTGAAAACTTATTGTAAATGAGATTTGCACCAAGGCATCCAGAAGAAGAAACGATGATAGTTTTAATGCCTCGCCAAAAACCTTCTGTCAGAAGTGGGATTTGAACCCACGCCTCCATTGGGAGACCAGAAACCTCACAAACTGAGAAGGTCGAACATCCTTGAGTCTGGCGCCTTAGACCGCTCGGCCATTCTGACACGTCGGGTGCAGGCCAAAACAGATGAACTGTGTCCAAAGTCATGTCAGTTCTCTGTTCTCCCAACATGTAATGCAATCCATTGTAGCATGTCTGTGTTTGTTGATGGTCCAACAGAACACGGTCCAACAGAACACGGTCCATGGTTGTGACCGCATGCCCCAGTGGCCTAATGGATAAGGCACTGGCCTCCTAAGCCAGGGATTGTGGGTTCGAGTCCCATCTGGGGTGCGCTTCAGCAGAGTGGCGCAGCGGAAGCGTGCTGGGCCCATAACCCAGAGGTCGATGGATCGAAACCATCCTCTGCTAGGTGTCCTTTAGTTAAAAGCCTGCATGGCTCTGGGAAAACGTTGGCAAGACATTAGGTCGTTTCAACATGAGTCCTCATCTTTGGAATCCCAGCTGTACTTTTTTCCTAATTACAAGCTTATCCAAGAGACCTGGAGCCTCAGTTATAAAGCGCGCGTACGCAAAGATTTGTTCGTAAAGTGTGCGTCCCCAGAATCCACGGCAAAGTCCATATTTATTTAAACTGTCTTTGACGTGGAAAAGTGCCTAGCGCCACGTCAGGGTCTGAGCAGGCGCACGCGCTTTTCCTTGTCCGATTGCTGTAGGTTTTTGGAATTATAAGCCATTTTTTGCTGCTCTAAAACGATTTAAACATCGACAGGCGCTCTTTTATATGTCAATGGCATTAATTGGGCATCGATTAAAATTCTGCAGCTGTTCAGCTGCGCCCAATTTCAAGCTCATTTACGTTTTCTAAATTTCACGCCTGAAAGTGAGGCGTACTCGTGTTTTCTATGGGTACATTCGTTTTATGAATCACACGTGCGCGCTTTTGAGAAATGATCGTAAGATCAAATTTAGGACGTTTTCTACGCAGCATTTTGTAAATGAGGCCCCACATTTCTAGTAGAGAGAGTCTGAAATTGGCACATTCAGATCCACCCATTGCTCAAGTGATGTTAATGAAAAAATTTATTCAGAGCATGTTGTGGGAAATGAGATTTGTTCCTAGGAGAAAGTTTGAAATTGTCCCTTTCCGATATTCCAATTGATGACAGTGCTTACATTTAGGGCATCGCTTAATTGAAAACTTGTTGTAAATGAGATTTGCACCAAGGCATCCAGAAGAAGAAACGATGATAGTTTTAATGCCTCGCCAAAAACCTTCTGTCAGAAGTGGGATTTGAACCCACGCCTCCATTGGGAGACCAGAAACCTCACAAACTGAGAAGGTCGAACATCCTTGAGTCTGGCGCCTTAGACCGCTCGGCCATTCTGACACGTCGGGTGCAGGCCAAAACAGATGAACTGTGTCCAAAGTCATGTCAGTTCTCTGTTCTCCCAACATGTAATGCAATCCATTGTAGCATGTCTGTGTTTGTTGATGGTCCAACAGAACACGGTCCAACAGAACACGGTCCACGGTTGTGACCGCATGCCCCAGTGGCCTAATGGATAAGGCACTGGCCTCCTAAGCCAGGGATTGTGGGTTCGAGTCCCATCTGGGGTGCGCTTCAGCAGAGTGGCGCAGCGGAAGCGTGCTGGGCCCATAACCCAGAGGTCGATGGATCGAAACCATCCTCTGCTAAGAGCCCTTTTCTTAAAAGCTTGCGGCTCTGAGAAACCGCTGGCAGGCCGTTATGCCGTTTCACCGTGATTAGAAAAGCAGCTGTACTTTTTTCTTAATTACAAGTTTAAGACGGCCGAATCCTTGGCATGGTGCCAACATTCTACATCAGAGTGGCCTGCTATGCCAGGGACTGTAGGTTGAGTGGTGGCCAGGTTGCGTCAGAGCAGAGTGGCGCAGCGGAAGCGTGCTGGGCCCATAACCCAGAGGTCGATGGATCGAAACCATCCTCTGCTAGAAGTCCTTTAATTAAAAGCCTGCATGGCTCTGGCTCTCAGAAAACGCTGACAAAACATTACGCCGTTTCAGCACGAGTCCTCATCTTGGAAAGGCGGCTGTACCTCATTTCTTAATTACAAGTGTATTCAAGACACCTGAATCCTTGGCATGATGCCAACATTCTACATCCGTGTGGCCTGCTCAGCTAGGGACTGTAGGTGGAGTCGTGCCTGGTCCCTCCGTTAGCAGGGTGGCGCAGCGGAAGCGTGCTGGGCCCTTAATCCAGAGGTCGATGGATCAAAACCGTCCTCTGCTAGGTGTCCTTTAGTTAAAAGCCTGCATGGCTCTGGGAAAACTTTGGCAAGACATTAGGTCGTTTCAACATGAGTCCTCATCTTTGGAATCCCAGCTGTACTTTTTTCCTAATTACAAGCTTATCCAAGAGACCTGGAGCCTCAGTTATAAAGCGCGCGTACGCAAAGATTTGTTCGTAAAGTGTGCGTCCCCAGAATCCACGGCAAAGTCCATATTTATTTAAACTGTCTTTGACGTGGAAAAGTGCCTAGCGCCACGTCAGGGTCTGAGCAGGCGCACGCGCTTTTCCTTGTCCGATTGCTGTAGGTTTTTGGAATTATAAGCCATTTTTTGCTGCTCTAAAACGATTTAAACATCGACAGGCGCTCTTTTATATGTCAATGGCATTAATTGGGCATCGATTAAAATTCTGCAGCTGTTCAGCTGCGCCCAATTTCAAGCTCATTTACGTTTTCTAAATTTCACGCCTGAAAGTGAGGCGTACTCGTGTTTTCTATGGGTACATTCGTTTTATGAATCACACGTGCGCGCTTTTGAGAAATGATCGTAAGATCAAATTTAGGACGTTTTCTACGCAGCATTTTGTAAATGAGGCCCCACATTTCTAGTAGAGAGAGTCTGAAATTGGCACATTCAGATCCACCCATTGCTCAAGTGATGTTAATGAAAAAATTTATTCAGAGCATGTTGTGGGAAATGAGATTTGTTCCTAGGAGAAAGTTTGAAATTGTCCCTTTCCGATATTCCAATTGATGACAGTGCTTACATTTAGGGCATCGCTTAATTGAAAACTTGTTGTAAATGAGATTTGCACCAAGGCATCCAGAAGAAGAAACGATGATAGTTTTAATGCCTCGCCAAAAACCTTCTGTCAGAAGTGGGATTTGAACCCACGCCTCCATTGGGAGACCAGAAACCTCACAAACTGAGAAGGTCGAACATCCTTGAGTCTGGCGCCTTAGACCGCTCGGCCATTCTGACACGTCGGGTGCAGGCCAAAACAGATGAACTGTGTCCAAAGTCATGTCAGTTCTCTGTTCTCCCAACATGTAATGCAATCCATTGTAGCATGTCTGTGTTTGTTGATGGTCCAACAGAACACGGTCCAACAGAACACGGTCCACGGTTGTGACCGCATGCCCCAGTGGCCTAATGGATAAGGCACTGGCCTCCTAAGCCAGGGATTGTGGGTTCGAGTCCCATCTGGGGTGCGCTTCAGCAGAGTGGCGCAGCGGAAGCGTGCTGGGCCCATAACCCAGAGGTCGATGGATCGAAACCATCCTCTGCTAAGAGCCCTTTTCTTAAAAGCTTGCGGCTCTGAGAAACCGCTGGCAGGCCGTTATGCCGTTTCACCGTGATTAGAAAAGCAGCTGTACTTTTTTCTTAATTACAAGTTTAAGACGGCCGAATCCTTGGCATGGTGCCAACATTCTACATCAGAGTGGCCTGCTATGCCAGGGACTGTAGGTTGAGTGGTGGCCAGGTTGCGTCAGAGCAGAGTGGCGCAGCGGAAGCGTGCTGGGCCCATAACCCAGAGGTCGATGGATCGAAACCATCCTCTGCTAGAAGTCCTTTAATTAAAAGCCTGCATGGCTCTGGCTCTCAGAAAACGCTGACAAAACATTACGCCGTTTCAGCACGAGTCCTCATCTTGGAAAGGCGGCTGTACCTCATTTCTTAATTACAAGTGTATTCAAGACACCTGAATCCTTGGCATGATGCCAACATTCTACATCCGTGTGGCCTGCTCAGCTAGGGACTGTAGGTGGAGTCGTGCCTGGTCCCTCCGTTAGCAGGGTGGCGCAGCGGAAGCGTGCTGGGCCCTTAATCCAGAGGTCGATGGATCAAAACCGTCCTCTGCTAGGTGTCCTTTAGTTAAAAGCCTGCATGGCTCTGGGAAAACTTTGGCAAGACATTAGGTCGTTTCAACATGAGTCCTCATCTTTGGAATCCCAGCTGTACTTTTTTCCTAATTACAAGCTTATCCAAGAGACCTGGAGCCTCAGTTATAAAGCGCGCGTACGCAAAGATTTGTTCGTAAAGTGTGCGTCCCCAGAATCCACGGCAAAGTCCATATTTATTTAAACTGTCTTTGACGTGGAAAAGTGCCTAGCGCCACGTCAGGGTCTGAGCAGGCGCACGCGCTTTTCCTTGTCCGATTGCTGTAGGTTTTTGGAATTATAAGCCATTTTTTGCTGCTCTAAAACGATTTAAACATCGACAGGCGCTCTTTTATATGTCAATGGCATTAATTGGGCATCGATTAAAATTCTGCAGCTGTTCAGCTGCGCCCAATTTCAAGCTCATTTACGTTTTCTAAATTTCACGCCTGAAAGTGAGGCGTACTCGTGTTTTCTATGGGTACATTCGTTTTATGAATCAACCGTGCGCGCTTTTGAGAAATGATTGTAAGATCAAATTTAGGACGTTTTCTACGCAGCATTTTGTAAATGAGGCCCCACATTTCTAGTAGAGAGAGTCTGAAATTGGCACATTCAGATCCACCCATTGCTCAAGTGATGTTAATGAAAAAATGTATTCAGAGCATGTTGTGGGAAATGAGATTTGTTCCTAGGAGAAAGTTTGAAATTGTCCCTTTCCGATATTCCAATTGATGACAGTGCTTACATTTAGGGCATCGCTTAATTGAAAACTTGTTGTAAATGAGATTTGCACCAAGGCATCCAGAAGAAGAAACGATGATAGTTTTAATGCCTCGCCAAAAACCTTCTGTCAGAAGTGGGATTTGAACCCACGCCTCCATTGGGAGACCAGAAACCTCACAAACTGAGAAGGTCGAACATCCTTGAGTCTGGCGCCTTAGACCGCTCGGCCATTCTGACACGTCGGGTGCAGGCCAAAACAGATGAACTGTGTCCAAAGTCATGTCAGTTCTCTGTTCTCCCAACATGTAATGCAATCCATTGTAGCATGTCTGTGTTTGTTGATGGTCCAACAGAACACGGTCCAACAGAACACGGTCCACGGTTGTGACCGCATGCCCCAGCGGCCTAATGGATAAGGCACTGGCCTCCTAAGCCAGGGATTGTGGGTTCGAGTCCCATCTGGGGTGCGCTTCAGCAGTGTGGCGCAGCGGAAGCGTGCTGGGCCCATAACCCAGAGGTCGATGGATCGAAACCATCCTCTGCTAAGAGCCCTTTTCTTAAAAGCTTGCGGCTCTGAGAAACCGCTGGCAGGCCGTTATGCCGTTTCACCGTGATTAGAAAGGCAGCTGTACTTTTTTCTTAATTACAAGTTTAAGACGGCCGAATCCTTGGCATGGTGCCAACATTCTACATCAGAGTGGCCTGCTATGCCAGGGACTGTAGGTTGAGTGGTGGCCAGGTTGCGTCAGAGCAGAGTGGCGCAGCGGAAGCGTGCTGGGCCCATAACCCAGAGGTCGATGGATCGAAACCATCCTCTGCTAGAAGTCCTTTAATTAAAAGCCTGCATGGCTCTGGCTCTCAGAAAACGCTGACAAAACATTAAGCCGTTTCAGCACGAGTCCTCATCTTGGAAAGGCGGCTGTACCTCATTTCTTAATTACAAGTGTATTCAAGACACCTGAATCCTTGGCATGATGCCAACATTCTACATCCGTGTGGCCTGCTCAGCTAGGGACTGTAGGTGGAGTCGTGCCTGGACCCTCCGTAAGCAGGGTGGCGCAGCGGAAGCGTGCTGGGCCCTTAACCCAGAGGTCGATGGATCAAAACCGTCCTCTGCTAGGTGTCCTTTAGTTAAAAGCCTGCATGGCTCTGGGAAAACTTTGGCAAGACATTAGGTCCTTTCAACATGAGTCCTCATCTTTGGAATCCCAGCTGTACTTTTTTCCTAATTACAAGCTTATCCAAGAGACCTGGAGCCTCAGTTATAAAGCGCGCGTACGCAAAGATTTGTTCGTAAAGTGTGCGTCCCCAGAATCCACGGCAAAGTCCATATTTATTTAAACTGTCTTTGACGTGGAAAAGTGCCTAGCGCCACGTCAGGGTCTGAGCAGGCGCACGCGCTTTTCCTTGTCCGATTGCTGTAGGTTTTTGGAATTATAAGCCATTTTTTGCTGCTCTAAAACGATTTAAACATTGACAGGCGCTCTTTTATATGTCAATGGCATTAATTGGGCATCGATTAAAATTCTGCAGCTGTTCAGCTGCGCCCAATTTCAAGCTCATTTACGTTTTCTAAATTTCACGCCTGAAAGTGAGGCGTACTCGTGTTTTCTATGGGTACATTCGTTTTATGAATCACACGTGCGCGCTTTTGAGAAATGTTCGTAAGATCAAATTTAGGACATTTTCTACGCAGCATTTTGTAACTGAGGCCCCACATTTCTAGTAGAGAGAGTCTGAAATTGGCACATTCAGATCCACCCATTGCTCAAGTGATGTTAATGAAAAAATGTATTCAGAGCATGTTGTGGGAAATGAGATTTGTTCCTAGGAGAAAGTTTGAAATTGTCCCTTTCCGATATTCCAATTGATGACAGTGCTTACATTTAGGGCATCGCTTAATTGAAAACTTGTTGTGAATGAGATTTGCACCAAGGCATCCAGAAGAAGAAACGATGATAGTTTTAATGCCTCGCCAAAAACCTTCTGTCAGAAGTGGGATTTGAACCCACGCCTCCATTGGGAGACCAGAAACCTCACAAACTGAGAAGGTCGAACATCCTTGAGTCTGGTGCCTTAGACCGCTCGGCCATTCTGACACGTCGGGTGCAGGCCAAAACAGATGAACTGTGTCCAAAGTCATGTCAGTTCTCTGTTCTCCCAACATGTAATGCAATCCATTGTAGCATGTCTGTGTTTGTTGATGGTCCAACAGAACACGGTCCAACAGAACACGGTCCACGGTTGTGACCGCATGCCCCAGTGGCCTAATGGATAAGGCACTGGCCTCCTAAGCCAGGGATTGTGGGTTCGAGTCCCATCTGGGGTGCGCTTCAGCAGAGTGGCGCAGCGGAAGCGTGCTGGGCCCATAACCCAGAGGTCGATGGATCGAAACCATCCTCTGCTAAGAGCCCTTTTCTTAAAAGCTTGCGGCTCTGAGAAACCGCTGGCAGGCCGTTATGCCGTTTCACCGTGATTAGAAAGGCAGCTGTACTTTTTTCTTAATTACAAGTTTAAGACGGCCGAATCCTTGGCATGGTGCCAACATTCTACATCAGAGTGGCCTGCTATGCCAAGGACTGTAGGTTGAGTGGTGGCCGGGTTGCGTCAAAGCAGAGTGGCGCAGCGGAAGCGTGCTGGGCCCATAACCCAGAGGTCGATGGATCGAAACCATCCTCTGCTAAGAGCCCTTTTCTTAAAAGCTTGCGGCTCTGAGAAACCGCTGGCAGGCCGTTATGCCTTTTCACCGTAATTAGAAAGGCAGCTGTACTTTTTTCTTAATTACAAGTTTAAGACGGCCGAATCCTTGGCATGGTGCCAACATTCTACATCAGAGTGGCCTGCTATGCCAGGGACTGTAGGTTGAGTGGTGGCCGGGTTGCGTCAGAGCAGAGTGGCGCAGCGGAAGCGTGCTGGGCCCATAACCCAGAGGTCGATGGATCGAAACCATCCTCTGCTAGAAGGCCTTTAATTAAAAGCCTGCATGGCTCTGGCTCTCAGAAAACGCTGACAAAACATTACGCCGTTTCACCACGAGTCCTCATCTTGGAAAGGCGGCTGTACCTCATTTCTTAATTACAAGTGTATTCAAGACACCTGAATCCTTGGCATGATGCCAACATTCTACATCCGTGTGGCCTGCTCAGCTAGGGACTGTAGGTGGAGTCGTGCCCGGTCCCTCCGTAAGCAGAGTGGCGCAGCGGAAGCGTGCTGGGCCCATAACCCAGAGGTCGATGGATCGAAACCATCCTCTGCTAGGTGTCCTTTAGTTAAAAGCCTGCATGGCTCTGGGAAAACTTTGGCAAGACATTAGGTCGTTTCAACATGAGTCCTCATCTTTGGAATCCCAGCTGTACTTTTTTCCTAATTACAAGCTTATCCAAGAGACCTGGAGCCTCAGTTATAAAGCGCGCGTACGCAAAGATTTGTTCGTAAAGTGTGCGTCCCCAGAATCCACGGCAAAGTCCATATTTATTTAAACTGTCTTTGACGTGGAAAAGTGCCTAGCGCCACGTCAGGGTCTGAGCAGGCGCACGCGCTTTTCCTTGTCCGATTGCTGTAGGTTTTTGGAATTATAAGCCATTTTTTGCTGCTCTAAAACGATTTAAACATCGACAGGCGCTCTTTTATATGTCAATGGCATTAATTGGGCATCGATTAAAATTCTGCAGCTGTTCAGCTGCGCCCAATTTCAAGCTCATTTACGTTTTCTAAATTTCACGCCTGAAAGTGAGGCGTACTCGTGTTTTCTATGGGTACATTCGTTTTATGAATCACACGTGCGCGCTTTTGAGAAATGTTCGTAAGATCAAATTTAGGACATTTTCTACGCAGCATTTTGTAACTGAGGCCCCACATTTCTAGTAGAGAGAGTCTGAAATTGGCACATTCAGATCCACCCATTGCTCAAGTGATGTTAATGAAAAAATGTATTCAGAGCATGTTGTGGGAAATGAGATTTGTTCCTAGGAGAAAGTTTGAAATTGTCCCTTTCCGATATTCCAATTGATGACAGTGCTTACATTTAGGGCATCGCTTAATTGAAAACTTGTTGTGAATGAGATTTGCACCAAGGCATCCAGAAGAAGAAACGATGATAGTTTTAATGCCTCGCCAAAAACCTTCTGTCAGAAGTGGGATTTGAACCCACGCCTCCATTGGGAGACCAGAAACCTCACAAACTGAGAAGGTCGAACATCCTTGAGTCTGGTGCCTTAGACCGCTCGACCATTCTGACACGTCGGGTGCAGGCCAAAACAGATGAACTGTGTCCAAAGTCATGTCAGTTCTCTGTTCTCCCAACATGTAATGCAATCCATTGTAGCATGTCTGTGTTTGTTGATGGTCCAACAGAACACGGTCCAACAGAACACGGTCCACGGTTGTGACCGCATGCCCCAGTGGCCTAATGGATAAGGCACTGGCCTCCTAAGCCAGGGATTGTGGGTTCGAGTCCCATCTGGGGTGCGCTTCAGCAGAGTGGCGCAGCGGAAGCGTGCTGGGCCCATAACCCAGAGGTCGATGGATCGAAACCATCCTCTGCTAAGAGCCCTTTTCTTAAAAGCTTGCGGCTCTGAGAAACCGCTGGCAGGCCGTTATGCCGTTTCACCGTGATTAGAAAGGCAGCTGTACTTTTTTCTTAATTACAAGTTTAAGACGGCCGAATCCTTGGCATGGTGCCAACATTCTACATCAGAGTGGCCTGCTATGCCAAGGACTGTAGGTTGAGTGGTGGCCGGGTTGCGTCAAAGCAGAGTGGCGCAGCGGAAGCGTGCTGGGCCCATAACCCAGAGGTCGATGGATCGAAACCATCCTCTGCTAAGAGCCCTTTTCTTAAAAGCTTGCGGCTCTGAGAAACCGCTGGCAGGCCGTTATGCCGTTTCACCGTAATTAGAAAGGCAGCTGTACTTTTTTCTTAATTACAAGTTTAAGACGGCCGAATCCTTGGCATGGTGCCAACATTCTACATCAGAGTGGCCTGCTATGCCAGGGACTGTAGGTTGAGTGGTGGCCGGGTTGCGTCAGAGCAGAGTGGCGCAGCGGAAGCGTGCTGGGCCCATAACCCAGAGGTCGATGGATCGAAACCATCCTCTGCTAGAAGGCCTTTAATTAAAAGCCTGCATGGCTCTGGCTCTCAGAAAATGCTGACAAAACATTACGCCGTTTCACCACGAGTCCTCATCTTGGAAAGGCGGCTGTACCTCATTTCTTAATTACAAGTGTATTCAAGACACCTGAATCCTTGGCATGATGCCAACATTCTACATCCGTGTGGCCTGCTCAGCTAGGGACTGTAGGTGGAGTCGTGCCCTGTCCCTCCGTAAGCAGAGTGGCGCAGCGGAAGCGTGCTGGGCCCATAACCCAGAGGTCGATGGATCGAAACCATCCTCTGCTAGGTGTCCTTTAGTTAAAAGCCTGCATGGCTCTGGGAAAACGTTGGCAAGACATTAGGTCGTTTCAACATGAGTCCTCATCTTTGGAATCCCAGCTGTACTTTTTTCCTAATTACAAGCTTATCCAAGAGACCTGGAGCCTCAGTTATAAAGCGCGCGTACGCAAAGATTTGTTCGTAAAGTGTGCGTCCCCAGAATCCACGGCAAAGTCCATATTTATTTAAACTGTCTTTGACGTGGAAAAGTGCCTAGCGCCACGTCAGGGTCTGAGCAGGCGCACGCGCTTTTCCTTGTCCGATTGCTGTAGGTTTTTGGAATTATAAGCCATTTTTTGCTGCTCTAAAACGATTTAAACATCGACAGGCGCTCTTTTATATGTCAATGGCATTAATTGGGCATCGATTAAAATTCTGCAGCTGTTCAGCTGCGCCCAATTTCAAGCTCATTTACGTTTTCTAAATTTCACGCCTGAAAGTGAGGCGTACTCGTGTTTTCTATGGGTACATTCGTTTTATGAATCACACGTGCGCGCTTTTGAGAAATGATCGTAAGATCAAATTTAGGACGTTTTCTACGCAGCATTTTGTAAATGAGGCCCCACATTTCTAGTAGAGAGAGTCTGAAATTGGCACATTCAGATCCACCCATTGCTCAAGTGATGTTAATGAAAAAATGTATTCAGAGCATGTTGTGGGAAATGAGATTTGTTCCTAGGAGAAAGTTTAAAATTGTCCCTTTCCGATATTCCAATTAAAGACAGTGCTTACATTTAGGGCATCGCTTAATTGAAAACTTATTGTAAATGAGATTTGCACCAAGGCATCCAGAAGAAGAAACGATGATAGTTTTAATGCCTCGCCAAAAACCTTCTGTCAGAAGTGGGATTTGAACCCACGCCTCCATTGGGAGACCAGAAACCTCACAAACTGAGAAGGTCGAACATCCTTGAGTCTGGCGCCTTAGACCGCTCGGCCATTCTGACACGTCGGGTGCAGGCCAAAACAGATGAACTGTGTCCAAAGTCATGTCAGTTCTCTGTTCTCCCAACATGTAATGCAATCCATTGTAGCATGTCTGTGTTTGTTGATGGTCCAACAGAACACGGTCCAACAGAACACGGTCCATGGTTGTGACCGCATGCCCCAGTGGCCTAATGGATAAGGCACTGGCCTCCTAAGCCAGGGATTGTGGGTTCGAGTCCCATCTGGGGTGCGCTTCAGCAGAGTGGCGCAGCGGAAGCGTGCTGGGCCCATAACCCAGAGGTCGATGGATCGAAACCATCCTCTGCTAGGTGTCCTTTAGTTAAAAGCCTGCATGGCTCTGGGAAAACGTTGGCAAGACATTAGGTCGTTTCAACATGAGTCCTCATCTTTGGAATCCCAGCTGTACTTTTTTCCTAATTACAAGCTTATCCAAGAGACCTGGAGCCTCAGTTATAAAGCGCGCGTACGCAAAGATTTGTTCGTAAAGTGTGCGTCCCCAGAATCCACGGCAAAGTCCATATTTATTTAAACTGTCTTTGACGTGGAAAAGTGCCTAGCGCCACGTCAGGGTCTGAGCAGGCGCACGCGCTTTTCCTTGTCCGATTGCTGTAGGTTTTTGGAATTATAAGCCATTTTTTGCTGCTCTAAAACGATTTAAACATCGACAGGCGCTCTTTTATATGTCAATGGCATTAATTGGGCATCGATTAAAATTCTGCAGCTGTTCAGCTGCGCCCAATTTCAAGCTCATTTACGTTTTCTAAATTTCACGCCTGAAAGTGAGGCGTACTCGTGTTTTCTATGGGTACATTCGTTTTATGAATCACACGTGCGCGCTTTTGAGAAATGATCGTAAGATCAAATTTAGGACGTTTTCTACGCAGCATTTTGTAAATGAGGCCCCACATTTCTAGTAGAGAGAGTCTGAAATTGGCACATTCAGATCCACCCATTGCTCAAGTGATGTTAATGAAAAAATTTATTCAGAGCATGTTGTGGGAAATGAGATTTGTTCCTAGGAGAAAGTTTGAAATTGTCCCTTTCCGATATTCCAATTGATGACAGTGCTTACATTTAGGGCATCGCTTAATTGAAAACTTGTTGTAAATGAGATTTGCACCAAGGCATCCAGAAGAAGAAACGATGATAGTTTTAATGCCTCGCCAAAAACCTTCTGTCAGAAGTGGGATTTGAACCCACGCCTCCATTGGGAGACCAGAAACCTCACAAACTGAGAAGGTCGAACATCCTTGAGTCTGGCGCCTTAGACCGCTCGGCCATTCTGACACGTCGGGTGCAGGCCAAAACAGATGAACTGTGTCCAAAGTCATGTCAGTTCTCTGTTCTCCCAACATGTAATGCAATCCATTGTAGCATGTCTGTGTTTGTTGATGGTCCAACAGAACACGGTCCAACAGAACACGGTCCACGGTTGTGACCGCATGCCCCAGTGGCCTAATGGATAAGGCACTGGCCTCCTAAGCCAGGGATTGTGGGTTCGAGTCCCATCTGGGGTGCGCTTCAGCAGAGTGGCGCAGCGGAAGCGTGCTGGGCCCATAACCCAGAGGTCGATGGATCGAAACCATCCTCTGCTAAGAGCCCTTTTCTTAAAAGCTTGCGGCTCTGAGAAACCGCTGGCAGGCCGTTATGCCGTTTCACCGTGATTAGAAAAGCAGCTGTACTTTTTTCTTAATTACAAGTTTAAGACGGCCGAATCCTTGGCATGGTGCCAACATTCTACATCAGAGTGGCCTGCTATGCCAGGGACTGTAGGTTGAGTGGTGGCCAGGTTGCGTCAGAGCAGAGTGGCGCAGCGGAAGCGTGCTGGGCCCATAACCCAGAGGTCGATGGATCGAAACCATCCTCTGCTAGAAGTCCTTTAATTAAAAGCCTGCATGGCTCTGGCTCTCAGAAAACGCTGACAAAACATTACGCCGTTTCAGCACGAGTCCTCATCTTGGAAAGGCGGCTGTACCTCATTTCTTAATTACAAGTGTATTCAAGACACCTGAATCCTTGGCATGATGCCAACATTCTACATCCGTGTGGCCTGCTCAGCTAGGGACTGTAGGTGGAGTCGTGCCTGGTCCCTCCGTTAGCAGGGTGGCGCAGCGGAAGCGTGCTGGGCCCTTAATCCAGAGGTCGATGGATCAAAACCGTCCTCTGCTAGGTGTCCTTTAGTTAAAAGCCTGCATGGCTCTGGGAAAACTTTGGCAAGACATTAGGTCGTTTCAACATGAGTCCTCATCTTTGGAATCCCAGCTGTACTTTTTTCCTAATTACAAGCTTATCCAAGAGACCTGGAGCCTCAGTTATAAAGCGCGCGTACGCAAAGATTTGTTCGTAAAGTGTGCGTCCCCAGAATCCACGGCAAAGTCCATATTTATTTAAACTGTCTTTGACGTGGAAAAGTGCCTAGCGCCACGTCAGGGTCTGAGCAGGCGCACGCGCTTTTCCTTGTCCGATTGCTGTAGGTTTTTGGAATTATAAGCCATTTTTTGCTGCTCTAAAACGATTTAAACATCGACAGGCGCTCTTTTATATGTCAATGGCATTAATTGGGCATCGATTAAAATTCTGCAGCTGTTCAGCTGCGCCCAATTTCAAGCTCATTTACGTTTTCTAA